>NC_056664.1:130324868-130655225 GCF_018350195.1 Panthera tigris
GAGCCTGCTTCAGATTCTGTGTCTCCCTCTCTCTCTGCCCCTCCCCTGCTCACACTATCTCTCTCTCTTTCTCTCTTTCTTTGTCTTTCTCTCTTTCTTTCTCTCTCTCTTTCCCTCTCAAAAATAGATTTAAAAAAAATTAATAAAAAAGTATAGCCTTGAGAATCATTATTAACATGGATTTTCATTAAGTGTTTAGTGTCCAAATAGTGACCATGTGCTGTAGGAGCTTCTGGAGTCAGAGCCCCAGCCCCTGTGTTCAGCTTACACAGCATCGGTGCCACCAACCTGCCCAAGCCCAGGTTCACATGGACCCATCAGGATCCCTTCCCCCAGTGCACTCTCTGGCCAGAGATTCCCGGAGGAAGGGTCTGCATCAAATGGCCCAAATGAGGCAATATCTCTCCCTTTCCTTTTTATCTGTAAAAGGTTCTTCAAGAGGCATGCATACAGCTTAGAAGTTGAAAAGGGAAATGTGTGAGTTTGGAATTTTGTGACCTCGGACATGTAGTCCTGGAAAGTAAGTGGCAGCTGCCATCGGGAAGCTCCAGAAGGCCCCCCGTTTAATTGCCGGTTTCACCCTGCAGTGGTCTTCTCCTAGAATCACTTAGCCACCTCACTTAAGAACTGCCACACAAATATTTCAATAACATAACAAAAAACTAAATGAGAAGAAAGGACAGCAGACAAGGACCTGGTCCAGGATGTCCACCTGTCTCGGCCTGGCCTCCACTGGAGCTCTCACTTATCTTGATGTCTAGGGACTACAAATCAGTCTACTTTGATTAATGACAGCTAACATCTACCTGCCCCTTCTACCTGCCAAGTGCTGTTCTAAGCACTGTGCATGCAATAGTTCATTTACAATCACCTTTTAACAACTATGAGGTTGGTGCTATTATTATCCTCCGTTTATACCTGAGGGAACTGAGACGAGGAGATTTGCCCAAGGTGACCATTCAAACCCAGTCAGCACAACTCCAGAGCCTCTGGTCTTAACCACTATACTACTGCCCTTCCCTAACCTGCCTGGTCTGTGGTACTTGCTGGCCCCCATGCTGTCAGTCTGAATTCTCAGCCTCTGACCCCGACCTACCTGGTTACACTGTTGCTCCTAACCCAGGTGAGAGCAACATCCTCGCTGGGGGTTAGGCCTTCTGCCCTACAGGAGCTTTCTGTGCCCAATGGGCCATATCCCTCTATTACAAAACCCATGCTAGGGAGCCTGAGCTAATGCAAAACCCACCAAGGAATAAAAAGAGGGTGTCCATAATCAGACCTTGCACAATAAACCGGTGTCAACAAGAGCCTCTAATTTTTCATGTTTCATATACTTCGGTTCCATATAGAAGTTAATTAGATAAGAAGTTTCCATGCATACAAATGATAATACCTAAAGGCAAGAGAGAAATCCAGATTTTTTATAGCAAGTATTCCAAATTTTAACTGTTGGCAACTAAGTTGAAAATTTTAAACCCTGTGCAGGTCTAACAAAACATTTAACTGTCTGTGGTTCTTACTTTGGAATTTAAAACAGGCCTTGGATCTCCGTGGATGCTCAAGAAGCATTCATTAAGTGCATGAATAAAAAATAAAATGAAAAAAAATCCAATAATACTAATTAGATCTGAGACACTACCAGACCCCTCTAATCTAACTTGTGGTCCACACCTCCTCTAGGCTAATCCGACTCTGTAATGATTAAAAGCTTCTTGAAAGCATGCAGTGAGCAAACAAAGATTGGGAGAGAGGGGACAAGGGCTTGAAATCAGGGAGAGGAGTGGAAAAGGCCCTGAAGATGCCCTTTACCTAAGGTTGACCTTGAAAGAAATTACTTCTGGAACATCTCTCAGCCTTTCCAACACATACACGCACACACACACACACACACACACACACACACACACACACACTCCCTCCCTCCCTCCCTCCCTTTTTTACTCCAGGCAGATTTATGGCAGGATATATGATTGTTTTATTTGAGCATATCTCCTTTTTCACCTTTGCAGTGTAATATAGATAAGGTCCATACTGTCTAGTACATCCTCTGGTAGAAAACTAAGAACTTGGGACTAAAAAATATAGTCCCAACTTTGTGATTTTCAAAGCACTTTCATATCAATCATCTTATTCTATTGTTATAAACCTATGAGGCAGAAATAATTACCACATTTTCCAAATGCAGGAGCTAGCCTGCTTGATATCACAAAGCTCCGTGGTGGCAACAAGGCCCAAGCCCAAGGTGTTGTGGCCCCAAGGTCAGTGACCGCCTCATGGCAGGGCTGCACGCACAGGGTAGCGTTGGACAGAATTGTCCAAACAAAGGGGCAGCTGGGGACTCTGGGAAGCACATTAAGTCGTTTGGGAGGCAAGGGCAGACCATTTGTTATCACCAGCACTGCACTGATAGAGGTCAAAACACAATCGGAGTACTTCCTATGTGAAAGAAAACTGAATTTTAATGAACAGACTTGGGTTTTTTTTCAGGTGACTGCTAGATTTGGGAGCTTTTCATGTCTCAGGTGAAAGACACAAACCAATTTTTTTTTAAGAAAAGAAAAGAAAAATCCTAACTAACTCCTCTACATATGACAAAATGTACAAGAGTAAGGATCGATAGTACAATTGATTGTAACAGGCCTGTGACAACCAGTGGTGACAGTCAGGCCTAACACACTGTCTTCTTTCTCAGACTTTATCTGACAGCATTATGCTACAGCTCAAAACACTTCCAGATGGATTTTTCTCTAGAGTTCTAAAAATACTCAGCTAAATTAACCTATATGTTCATCGTGCTAATATTGTGAGCCACACAGATTAATCTACTGGTCCAAACCTCCCCTGCGACTCTGGAATGGTCATTAACCCTTTGATTACTCCCCCAGTTATGCTGAGCCAAAGAAAGCCTTCATTTAACCTTCAGAGTTTGCCACGTGGGAGCTTTCATTCGCTGTCACTGGTGTTGCCAAACTGCCTCAGTGTAGAAGGTGTTCCCCTGTTGTGGTGGGGATGGGGACCTGGTGACCCTGTGACCCCCAAAAAGAATTTAACACAACTACAGTGGGCCTTTGGGGGTGGAGTTTTCCCTCAGGCTTCTGCATACCCCAAACTATTGAGCAAACACCTATTAGTCACCAGGGCCCTCGGGTAATCAATGCCTGGAATGGAACAGGACGCGGCTACAGTTAGCAGCTCAGCTACTCCAAGCTTGTCTCACGTTACACTCCCAACGGGTAACGATGCTATGAAATCAGAATCAAAGCAGCAAGAATCAGAACGCTCTCTGGAAGCTACAGGCACATGGTCCTTACAGTCTTCTCTGTTTTGAAACCAGAAACACAAAGCACTTTCGTATCAATCATCTGATTCTATTGTTATCATCTTGTAAGGCAGAAACTATTACCCTATTTTCCAAATGCAGGAACTAGTTTGCTCGATATCACACAGCTACTCAGGGGCTTTCATTCTGCTGTCACCGGTGTTTGTCAAACTGCCCCGGGGTGGAAGGCGCTCCACTGTTGTGGCGGGGATGGGGGCCTGGTGACTGCGTGACCCCCGCAGAAGATTTTAACACAACTATAGTGGGCCTAGATTCAACCGATGGTCTTATGTGCAAGCGAAGTTATTTTGTTTCCTTGAAAAACAGCACAGCTCTAATGGCTCAATCAAGTTTCTTTGGACCAGCATTACCACCAAGAGTAACCAAACAATCTCCTCTTCAGGAAGAAAAATTACACCTCATCCCGAGTGATGGTTCAGTCCAGCCCAGCCATGAGAACCACCTGAGATTCATAAAGAGCCAAGGCAGGCGACAGCCAGGTTCCCAAGGATCCTCAAGGTCTTCTGTCCCCACCTACATCCTGGACTGTTGACTCTGGGGAGACAAGCCATCTCCCTGGCAAATGGTCTTTGTCTAACTCCAGGTCATCATGAGCACAAGGGACTGAAAGTCCACATGAGCACGCAGGAAGTAGCGTCATAGCGCTGTGTCTGCAGCCATGATCCAAGTCTGACTGCCTGTGTTGAAATCCAGGCTGTGTGTCTTTCCCTATGACCTTGGCCACACTACTTAACACTTTCGTACCTGTCTCTTCCTCTGCAAAATGGAGATAACTACAAGTGCCTGGAGTCTTGTCGGAATTATAGGAGTTGGGCACGAAACTGCTTAGGAGAGTGTCTGATACGTTATGTACTTTGTGGGGAAGAGGACTGAGGGTGGAGACATTTCCTGGCTAGGCATCCCTGCCTTCCTTCTTTCCCCCAGAATAGCAGTTCACCAAAGTCCCTTGCCAATGCCATTCCCACAGCCCTCTGCTGCCCCCTGCTGACAGCCGGTTGAACTAGTAGTGTAACTTGGTTCTCTCGGCTTCACTTCCCCTCATTCCTTTCCCAGAGAGAACCTTACTCTACCGCCATGCTGAAATACAGAGCATTCCTGTAAAATGCCATGCCTTAGGCCTTGACTTACACTGTTTCATCCACCTGGCATGCCCTTCCTCCCTCTCCATCAACCTGTCAAAGCCACGCCCACCTCAAATGCCATGACATTGATATAGCCTCCCTGTGCTTTTCTCCCCACCTCATAACCCACGAGGAACACGTGACTCGTTACTCACATCACATTCTTCTCTGCACTGTAATTAGTTTTGAGCTTGTCTTATCACCTCTTGCCATTAGATCAAAACTATGCCTTCTGTCTCTCTCATTTTCCCAGCAGCACACATGTCCTGACCCCTCTTCACAAAGACATGCTCAGCCAGTACTTGTGCAGTAGCTACAGCCTCACCATTGCCACCCTGCCCCCAACTGTGTCATCCCTCATTATCTCTCACTTCAACTATCGCAGTAACCTCCTAACTGGTGTCCCCAGATCCACTGAGAGCCCACCTCCATCTTTTGTCCACGGGGCAAACCGCACTTCTGAAGGGGAAAAAAAAAAAAAAAGTGATCTTGGCACTAGCCCAGTCTCCCACCCTTTCAACTGCTTCTTACTGCTTTTAGGAGACAGTCTAAAATCCTTATTGTGGCCCAAATCTGCAAGATCCTCTTCCTTCATTCCCTGACCTGCAGCCATACTGGGCTTCTTTTAGAACATTCTATGTTCTCCTGCAGCAGAGACTTCCTAAGCTGCCCCCTCTTGCTGGAAGCCTCTTTCCCACCTCACCCCCAACAACCCCATCCTTTGATCTAGCTCAGACATACCTAGGAAAACCTTCCTTGACCCTCTTCCTACATCTGATTTGCCTGTGCATATGCTCTCACAGCAGTATCTTTCTAACACAAGTTTCATCGTATTTGTAAATTTCTGTTCATAGTTATTTGATTAATGTGTGTCTTCCCTTTAGGACTATAAGGTCTATGGGGACAGGAGCTAGGCCTGCTTTTCCTCACCACTGTGTTCCCAGCGGCCGGCATAATGCCACACATACATCAGGCACACAATAGACATATAGTTAATGAATAAACAAATCAAAGGAGCCATGTTAAACAGACTCTTGGCCAAATTATCAAAATATGTCAAATCTATTAAACCTAAAACCTTATAGTTATTCCATTTCTATCACTCATATTTAAGTCACTCAATTATAGACATAAAGGTAGGTGGGTAGGTAGATAGGTAGGTAGATAGATGATAGATAGATAGATAGATAGATAGATAAGACAGACAGACAGACAGACAGACAGACAGACAGCGATGGCTTCTCTGAAACACTTCAACAAGAAGCCAGAAAGATTTTTCTGATGCTTACCTTCAGTGCTCATATCTGGGGTCGGCATCCAGATGTAGACCAAGCCTTCTTCCTTATATAGCTTAATCATGGTGTCTGGAGTCATGGGTTCTGGGTAGCGGTTACAGCCTGAGGAATTCTGTACAATATCCCATTCAGTCTGGAAATTCATTACAGCTGTAATCCCCAATTCGTGCTTCAGCTTGATGGTTACATGCTCCACTTGACGAGGGCAGCTACCCAGCCAGATATTTGGGAGAATTCTAATGAGAATACATAGAGGCAACTATTATTATTGTTACTGTTATGGTTTGAGGTCTGAGGAGCTACAGAAAATATGTGGTAATAAAATGCAATTAACCTTTAAATTTGACACAGGAAAAGGTGCATTAACAATATTAGATGTTGTAACAGTATTATTGATATAATATTATTATTGAAAGAAAAAATACCGTAATGTTGTTTTTAAGGAAACAAACAATTCAATTAACTAAAATGCTAGGAAATAGGCAATAGCAAGCCAAATCCAGCAACATATTAAAATAAGTCCACCAAGTTGTATTTATTCCTTGATTGTATATGTGGTTCAACGTTTGGAAACTCATCCACATATTTCAAACACTAATAAGTTAAAGGCAAAACTCCCATGATTATGGGAGTAAATCCTGTAAAACATTTACAAAAATCAGTCATCATTCCTGTTTAAAACTCTGCGTAAAAATTTCAAATAGTAAGAGAACTTTTAAACACCAGAAACTAACAAACAATAGTCTTCTTTTAAACAAAATCAAAGTCAAGATTATATCTATTAGTACCCAACGTTGTCTTACATGTTTCACCTAATGCTACAAGTTAAGAAGAAATATAACAATCTGTAAAAAATCAAAAAAGAAAAAGAAAATGCTGTCATTATTTTTCAACTATGTTTCCATATCTAAATATCCCAAAGTCTAGATTCTACCCTCAAAGTTTCTGAGTCAGTAGATCTGGGTTGAGAGTCCAAGAATTTGGACTTCTCTAACAAGTTCCCAAGCAATCCTGATGCTTCTAGTTCAGGGCAAAACTTTGAGAATCACTCCTTAAAAGACTCAATTACAAAGCTATACAAAATATTACAGGTATTAAGATATATGGATTAAGGAAAATGTACCAAAATCAAACAGCTTTTCTGTGTGCCAGCAGTAGTCAGGTAGAAATGGGGAGGTGGAGGGGCGCCTGGGTGGTTGTGGCTCAGTCGTCTAACTTCAGCTCAGGTCATGATCGCTCAGTTTGAGAGTCTGAGCCCCATTTTGGACTGGCTGCTATCAGCACAAAGCCCACTTGGGATCCTCTATCCCACACTCTCTCTGTGCCTCAAAAATAAATAGACATTAAAAAAAAAACAGAGGGGTGCCCGGGTGGCTCAGTCGGTTAAGTGGCCGACTTCAGCTCAGGACATGACCTCACGTTTTGTGGGTTTCAGTCCCATACTGGGCTCTGTGCTGACAGCTCAAAGCCTGGAGCCTGCTTCGGATTCTGTGTCTTCCTGTCTCTCTGCCCTTCCCCCCACTCGCACTCTCTCTCTCTCTCTCTCTCTCTCAAAAAACAATTTTACGTTCATTTGTTAATAAACAATAAAAAAAAGAAATGGGGAGGTAGAGGTGAATCTCATTCAAAAATAAAAGCAAAATTATAAAACAACTAGGAAGACATTTAACCAGAAAGATTTATGAAACTTTATTGGACATTAAGAAAAAAGACAATGAATAAATAGATATACTGTGATTTTATAATAATATATATTTGGTCTTCATCGCAGTTTCTGGCACAGTTTCCTAAGTGATGAGAGCCATAAGGTGTCTTTTGCTGTGTTAATGAAGTAACTTCTGGATAGCA
The DNA here is from genome assembly GCF_018350195.1 of Panthera tigris. Taxonomy (NCBI): domain Eukaryota; kingdom Metazoa; phylum Chordata; class Mammalia; order Carnivora; family Felidae; genus Panthera; species Panthera tigris. The sequence continues at coordinate 130,332,473 of NC_056664.1, forward strand.
CCTAAGGATGGCCTGGTTGACCAGGGGAACCAACTTTGTGATTAGAGGGACTGAACCTGAAGTCCCACCCCTTGGCTTCCAGGAAGAGAGAGGGCTGGAGGTTGAGCCAATCATCAGTGGCCAATGATTTAATCAATTATCCCTAGATAATGAAGCTTCCATAAAACCCAGGATTCCAAGGTCAGGATTCCAAGAACTTCCAGGTTGGTGACACAGAAAGAGTGGGGCTCCCAGAGAAGGTCTGGAAGCTCCAAGCCGTCTCCCACATTCCTTGCCCTGTGCGTCTATTCCATCCGTCTGTTCCTGAATTATATCCTCTTAAAGTAAGCCAGTAACCTAGTGAAACATTTCCTAAGTCTGTGAACTGCTCTAGAAAATTAATCAAACCCAAAAAAAGGAAGCGGTCATAGTACCTGTGATTTATAACCAGTCAGAAGCACAGGTAACAACTTGGGCTTGCAACTGACATCTGAAGTGGAGAGTGGGGGACAGTCTTCTAGGACTGAAATCTTAACTTGGGAATCTGATGATACTTCCAGGTAGATAGTATCAGAGTCAGGTCGAATTGTAGGACCCCAAGTTGGTGCCCAGAAAATTGATGACTGTATGGGGAAATCTCCTCACCTCACACACACATTGAAATTGGGTCCCAGAACCCAAAAGAAATACCATGCAAATATCATAAAAATGCAAATATTTTCCAAATCAATATATAACTTTAATGAACACTATTATAATTTATTGTGTGTGGTATATATTGTCTTCCACACTGATTATTTCACACGTGTACATTCTCTCCTGAAATAATGGGTAAATACTCTATTTCAACTTTATTTGAATCACGTCACCTAGAACTTTACTAGGTTCAATATGAAGCATTCAGACAACAGTTTATAAATGATGATGGTAGATGTCACTTGATGCTCACCAGTGCTCCCAGTTATCCTCTTTCAAGCATGGAGGACTAAATTTCTTCTCTGCCTGAAAGTTAGAGCCATCTGACTTGCTTTTGTCAATAATAAGTGAGCTGAAGTAACATGTGTACCTTCCAGAAGGACATATGTAGGACCTCATGCACAGGTCTCCATGCTCTATCTTTCCCTGCAGCAATGGTCATGAAAACATGTGTGGATAGTGAACTGCTAGAAGACTGAAGTGGTCTAGAATGCTAACTAAGCTCAGGAGGCCAGCTGCCCTGGAGAGCCAGTGGCTTGTTGATTTAAGCCAATTTTGCCATTGTTTGTTACCACAGCATAACTTGACTTGTTCTAACTCGATGCCTAAATAACTAAAGCCCCTGATGTGCAGGAAAGAAACAGAGCAGAGGGACTACACTTTTATTTAGCTACTTTCAGACTGAGCTTAAAGCAATCCTTCTCTGTTGGGGAAAATTTTGTTTCCCAAGGGATATTTGGCCACAATTATGGAGACATTTTAGATTATGACACTGGGTGGTGTTAATGGTATCTATTAGATTGAAAGTGGGGATGTTGCCAAACATCCTATAATGCATAGGGTAGCCCGCACAACAAAGAATTAGCAAATCCAAAACATCAATAATGCTGTGATTAAGAAGCCTTGGGCTGGGGGAATAAAAATGGAATAGACCTCCTTACTATGGGAGGGAAGAAAGGGAACCTGGGACAGGGAATAAGACCAACATATTTGACACAGAGTTTGTGGCTCATCAGTTATGCCATTCTGATAATACGATATTCCACGTCATATTTTAAAAACATATTTTAAAATATGTATGTAGGGGCGCCTGGGTGGCTCAGCCGGTTAAGCATCCGACTTCGGCTCAGGTCATGATCTCACGGTCCATGAGTTCAAGCCCCGCGTCGGGCTCTGTGCTGATGGCTCAGAGCCTGGAGCCTGTTTTGGAATCTGTGTCTCCCTCTCTCTCTGACCCTCCCCTGTTCATGCTCTGTCTCTCTCTGTCTCAAAAATAAAATATTTAAAAATAAATAAATAAATAAATAAATAAATAAATAAATAAAATATGTATGTATGTGCATAAAGAAAGAGAGTTAGAGAATGAGCAAAAGTCTAATAGTACAGAGTCGAACAGCACTAAACATTTTAAGTGTGGTGTAATGGAAAGGGCATGAAACATAAGCCAGAAACAATGCCAATCATAGCATGATATTTTTTTAATGTTATTTATTTTTGAGAGAAAGAGAGCAAGCAGAGGAGAGGTAGAGAGAGTGGGGGTGGACAGAAGATCCGAAGCAGGCTCTGTGCTGACAGCAGCAAGCCCAATGTGGGGCTCGAACTCGTGAACCGCGAGATCATGACCTGAACCAAAGTTGGATACTTAACCAACTGAGCCACCCAGGTGACCCCATAGCAAGATAATTTTAAAAGCACTTGGTAATAACTGTGTGACATCAGGGAAATTTATTTCTCATCTCTAAGCCTTTGGCTGATCATCTTTAAAATGGGTCTAAAAATAACTAATTCATGGGAAGAAAATTCAATGTAATAAGGTATTTGAACAGGACTGATACTAGTGTATGTGCATAAATGCAAGTGGCATTAATGTCTAGTTGTTATAATTTACTTATTTTAGTAATTTACTTTGTATTGTAATGACTATTCAGATAATTTCCCATTGTTCTGTGTATCCTTCATTTGAATGCTGCAGAGTTTGGAATATTCACTCTATTTTCTTAGATGAAATCCAGCTTGTTTTTGTGGGGTTTTTTCCTTATGGCTGTTGTTATTGTAGTTGTTAATGTTAATGTAAGAAGCCAATTGACTAATCCTCAAATATGGGTATTATCCACCCTCACTGAAAATATCTCACAATATCTAGCATCATCTAAAACTTGAATCCTACTTACACTCCAGAAGATAAACCAATTTTTTATTGCTACTTGGGCTCTAACAGGATCTATTCGAGAGACAGTCATAAAGTGGCTGTGGAGTGAGGCCTAGGAGTCTGTGGAATTTTTTTTTTCAAGAAATTGACTAGGGTATATATATTACATATACAGCCAGATTCCAAAACCACTAGCCTGGCAGATACCAATAAACATGCAGAAGTTTAGTACAGAGATCTCAATACCTTTTAATAGCAGCAAAAAATATGGCAATGAGAGGGAATGAAGTGCTCAGCCCTACACATCCATATGAAAATTAAGTCTGTGCCTTTCTCCAAAAATACTTTCAAGACTATGGGACGCCTGGGTGACTCAATCGGTTAAGCATCTGACTGTTGCTTTGGGCTCAGGTCATGATCTCAAAGTTCATGAGTTCAAGCCCCACATTGGGCTTCAAGCTGACAGAGCAGAGCCTGTTTGGGATTCTCTCCCTCTCTCTCTGCCCCTCTCTTGCTCATTCTCTCTGTCTCTCTCTCAAAATAAATAAAAACTTGAAAAATTAAAAAAAAATACTTCCAAGACTAAAAATGATTCCTAGACAGATTGAGGAATGGGAAACTGTTAGGAGAGTGTAGCTACAAGGATATGTATCTATGTTTAATGTGTAGTATCTTCCAAAAAGTCAAAACTAAATCTTCTTCTGAGTCATGACAAGTATTTAATATAGTTATATTTCTAAGAATAAACTTTTGCAGAAAAAAAAGTTTTATTAATGGGAGTCTTGACCATTGCCACCCTTATTCAACCAAATTGTATTTAAATAAAATCTATCCCATTAATATTGCAACTTAACTAAAGACCAGAGGTGGGGGAACAGGGGATGGATGGATGGATGGCTGACATTCTGGAACCTTACTTTGTTGGACTGCAAATCAAAATCAATTTCATTCATTTGGGTGAATGTGGACCTGTGGTTCCAGGTAATCACATCACAAAACTACACCGTTCGCTTCACCTGTCAGGCTGGGGCCTGTGTTACAACAGCAACTGAAGCGTATGAATGAACCAGTGCCCGCTTGCTGTACCTCAGCTGTCAGTGAATGGAGGACTTGCTGGCAATGATGAGTGCATCAGACAGAACGAGCATCCAAGCACTTTGCAAAATAAATACCGCCGGGCATTGACAGGAGGAGGGGGCATGGGATAAACAGAAGATATCAGCAAAAAAACAAAAAAAAAAGCCAGTTATATGGACACCACATCACAAGTTCCATCACTAATGGCCTTGAAAAATGGCAGAATAACCTTTCCCTGAAGGTGAAAATTAGCATTATATTTTGTCCATAAGAAAAAAAAAAAGTTAGGAAACACAGAAATCATGCAATCAATGAATGAACATAGGATTTGTTTATCTCTTATCACACTAAGAGACCACCACTGTTGAAAACAGTGCCCAGTTCCTAGCCGTACAAACACAACACCATTTTAAAGAGGAAGAAAATGGATTTTGCTGAGTTTCTTTATAAAACCCAGCTAAGGATTTAAAAGCAAAAAAAAAAAAAAAAAAAAAAAAAAAAGATTAGCACATTTCCTAAGTTGGATAATTTTGCTGCATTTACCTTATTTAATATTTTATGGGCAATTCAATGTTAAATTAAAATGTGATCTGGCTTTTAAATAATACTTGAGAAAAAAAAAAAGTCTATCAGTCCTATCATTTAGATCTCATTAGTGGGAAAGCAAGAGAAACGTTAAAATCAACCTCCAGTAAGCTCCAAGCTTCATTAGCACATGTAACTCCTGCTGAAAATCTGTCCTCTGTGTCAACTGCTATGTTATTAATACCAAACTTCTACCCCAAAAAGGGTGCTTCTAATACACTCTAGTTAAGGCTAAATGACTGTGCAAAGACAAGTTTCAACTTAGAGAGTGATACTAATTAATTTCTTTACTAAAATAGTTTTATTATAGTTTGCTTACAGGTTATAGACTACAGTATGTAGATAGCACATTGTAATTTCTACAGGTAGTTAGTTTCTTAGATTTTTGGGGGGCAGGGATGTGCTTGAGTTTAAAGCCACATGAAGAAAATATTTTTGACATATGTTCTTTTTATTGTCTATATTAAAAATGACATATAATTAATTCTTAAGGTCTGTTATGGGTTGAATTGTATTTCCTCTAAATTTCTAACCCCAGCACCTCTTCTTCCTTGGAGATAGGATCTCTACAGGGCAATCAAGTTAAAATGAAGCCCTCAGGGTGGGCTCTAATCCAACATGACTGTTGTTTGTATAAGAAGGGGAGATTTGGACACAGACACGTACAGAGGGAAGATGATGTTAACATAAAAGAAGACAGTCATCTACAAGGCAAGGAGAGAGGCCTGGAACACAGCCTTCCCTTGCAGCCCTCAGAATGAGTCAACCCTGTAGATACCTTGATCCTGAACTCCTGGCCTCCAGAACTGAGATAGTGATTTTCTGTTGTTTAAAAGCCACCCAGTTTGTGGCACTTTGTCAGACCAGCCCCAGGAAACTAATACAAAGTCTGAACATTCCAATTTAAAATATATACGTTCAATCATCCAGATTCTTCAAATATCCATATATCAAGTATGCTTAAAGTAGAACATTTTAATAGATTTTTTCAGCTTTCATCCTGATCTCTGAAAGTCTAAATTAACTTTTGATTGTGGCATTCCAATCGTCCTCTCATACACAATACTACTCATCCACATTCCTTAACTCATGTCCTTCAGTCCATCACTTGAGTACCTGCAGCATGGCAGACAAGATCACCAGGCCCCTGGTTGGGCTATTTTGGCTTACTTCTTTCATGAATTCATTCTGTTTGTTTGCTTGTTCTCATTTTCTGAGAGAGAGAGAGAGAGAGGGAACACATGTACATGCAAGTGGGAAAGGGGCAGAGGGAGGAGAGAGAAAATCTTAAACAGGCTCTGCGAACCCAACGCGGGGCTCAGTCTCACAACCATGAGATCATAACCTGAGCCAAAATCAAGAGTCAGATGCCTGACCAACTGAGTCACCCTGGCGCCCTTGGGTTTCCTTCTTGATCTAATAACTCAGTTCTGAAGTTCTGAGATATCCAGTTTTGGTAACTACAATATAGTCTTGGGCCCCTTTGCTTGGCTTTCAGAAACTGGACCTCAATGGAGACTCACCTGAAATATGTAAGAGCACAGTCTTCAGACTCACAAATTCTTAACCCTGAGTCCAAGAGACTGGCTTTCTGAGTTTTGAGAATTTGTCGCCCTGAAATTTGGTTTATAGACCCATATCAATAGATTACAGTGGTAAATAAGACAACTGGCATACTTCATTTTCTTAAAGTCAGTCACAGGGTAACACAAAGATTGAGACAAATAACTAGGCTAAGCAGCCTCAGTTGGTTACTGTGATACAAATCTCAACAAAATGTTCTATTAAAATATCCTCTTGGCATGTTAATTTTCTTTCCAATATTGAGCACTCCTTGAAAGAGTAAAGTGTCACATTTAATACTTTTTACATAATGAACTTGAAGGGATTTGTTTAAAATTAATCACTTGCATAATGAACGAGGAACCACTGAAGATCAAAGAAGTAATTAAAAATTAAACATAAGATTTTTTTTAAGATTGTTCTAAAGTCATTCTATCTATTCAACAAATATGTAATGATGCTTGCTTTTTGCTGGGAACTTAATAAATTGTGAGCAAGACAGTACACCCTCATTTGAGCCTACATTCTTTGAGAAAGATAGGCAATTAGCAAATAAATATACAAAATGTATACAATTAATCTGTAATGCGCTACTGAGGACATAAACAGGGAGTTAAAATAGAGGATCATGGGAAAGTTAGACAGTCAGGAAGGCCCTCTCTGAAAAGGTGGCATTAAAACCGAGACCTGATGTGGAAAAAGGAGTGAGACATTTAATGGTCTTATGGTGAGAAGGAGGTATACCTTAGGAACTGACAAGAATCTGGAGACATGGAGTGAGGTGAACAAGAAGGGACTATGGCATGAGATACACTGAGAAGACCATGCCAGGCCTGACTGCTGTGCTAGGGAATTTGTATAACAAAACAAAAGCAATAGAAAAGCAGTGAAGGATTTTTAAGTAGAGGAGTTACACGGACTTATGTCAGCATTTTTAAAGGATGACTCCACCCATTATGGAGAAAATGGATTGGGCAGAAGACAGAGCAGAAACTATAGAGGAAGAGGGAGGACTTTTGGGATAGTGATGGCTTGGAACACAGCGGTGCAGATAGAGAAAAGTGGATTAACTCAAAATGTACTTTAGCAGTGGAACCAGCAGAACTTGCACATTAACCAGATAAAATAGTTGAGGGGAAGGAAAAATTCAAAAATGACTCCAAATGTACTAATGTGATACCCTAAGCTAAAGTTGCTTAACCAGGTCTGCCTTCAGTGAAGCCTACCGCTCTCAGTTTGTGTATTATGTATTTTTACAAGTTTCATATTAACACAACATTTCACCAGGCATCATGCTAATGGCATCCACATGCCTAAAAGCTTGATGATATCAAACTATTCAAACTTCCTTTCAGTGTTCCACTCAAATCTTTATTCCCATTATAAAAGTGTTAATAACATAGGGTTTTTATTGATGTGAGAACTTTGTACACAGAATAAGTTAAATCAACTAGATTTAACTCATATGAAAGAAATATCCATGTACACAATGTGGTACACAGGAAACTGATGTATCTACTCAATCAATTCACTAAAGATATTTTTTAAATTTATTTTTTATACCTGTGGGTCTTTATTTCAGCTCTAGAACAAATAAAAATGAATTTAGGAAACATGACAATCAAAAAATGAAAAAAATCATGATTTTTCTTTTTTTATGGTAATTCTTCTTCATTGCCAACCAGTCATTTGAGTGATTAAAATAGGAGTTTCTAGTGAGAAAAACAATTCTGTTCAGTACTGTCAGCACAACAGATGTTTCCATTGTAAATTTCTTTTTTCTTTAAGATTTTATTTTTAAATATCCTCTACACCCTGTATGGAAACCAATTTGACAATAAATTTCATATTTAAAACAATAATAATAAAATAAAATATAAATAAGTAAATATCCTCTACACCCAACATGGGGCTCAAACTTAGAACCCCAAGATCAAGAGTTGCACACTCTACTGACTGAGCCAGCCAGGCGCCTCTCGTTATAAATCTCTTGACAAAAAAATAAAAAAATAAAAAGATGGGATTATTCATCTAGACCAGTGATTTTCAAATATTAATGTGGAGACAAATCACCTAGGGATCACCTTAAGAGGCAGATAATGATTCAGTCAAATCTGGGCTAAGGCTAATATTCTGCACTTTCAAAGACTCCCCTGTAGTACCAAGGCTGTTGGCCCTTGGAACACACTTTGAGTAGCCAGGAGTACTCTAACAATGGTGTTGACTCTAAAAGTATTATTTGATTAAACATCACAACAGTTCACTACATTTCAGTACTCAGTACTTCAGTACTTAGGAACTCTGTTAAGCAAATGAAGTAAGATCCTTGTGCTAGAGCAAACAGAAAGACAAGCATTTTATCTCTATTACTGATGCTAATATTAGAGGCCTGATATCAACCACGCAGGGAGGCTGCTATTTTTAAAAAATTTCTCCTAATTACAGAACATTTTAAAATCTCTTTAGCCCTTTTTCTTGATTTTCCAGTGAAGAACCTGCAGGAAGCCAAATGACTATCTTACATAACAATCTTGCTTGGCTCTAAGACATTCCTCCTTTCTACAGCACTCATTGGCTTCTGGAGAGTGACCTAAAATTCCCTTTTGTGTTATCTTTTAAAAATGCAGTTGGAGATTTTTTGCATATAGATGCTGAAAACTGGGGAAATTTCACATAAGGCTTGAATATTACGGGGGAACTAAGGGATTTAAATGGTGGAAAACTCTAACGCAATTAGCAGTGTTGCAGCCAAGGGTGTCAGAAACTAGGTAAGGTTCCAGAAAGACAAACAGTGAACACCTCCCCTTCCCTACTTGATGTGAGTTCTTACGATGGTAAGAACAGAGGAGAGATGTCAAACTATTAATATTCCAATATTGAGACCTACAAAATCCCTGAGAAGCTTTGCTTCTTTCTTTCAGCCTGGAGTCAGGGCACATGGTATATTTCCCAGTGTATAGAGAGAAGACATGATAGGCAATAAACCCTCCTAAGGATGAGCAGATCAAAAAGCCCTCTGTTTTTAGTTACCTGCGGGTCCTGAGGCTCCACAGATATGGGAAAAGAGGCCAGGTATCAGTGATACTTCATCTCCTTATGTTATTCCTAAGAAAGGTCTTAAAGAGTCAGACATGCAGTCTAATACAATTCTCAAGGAGGAGAAGTACCACTTATACCCAAACCAAAATTGTCATATTTAAATTGGTAATCTTTAATAACTCTACTCGTTATGAGAGTGCATTCAGTTACGTGGTGCTCTTACTTGCAGCTAATTTGTTCTGGCAAGACCTTCACAATACAGTTTTATTTAAGACCATCCATTCCACTGAGCATTTTATTAATTGAAGTGCTTAATTGGTAGAAATTGGCCTTAATTTTCCATGTTTCATAGCCCAGGACATTGTCGTCTCCACCTTGGGCTACGCAAGCACTAAGGTTTCTTTCAAGACTTTTGAAGATATTTATTCTGCATTCACAACTGGACTTAAGCGTGTGGAGAAATGTTTGGATCTCCAACTTTTGAAATATATCTGATATCTAAAGCATATGTCCCTTAAACAATATGAACCCACAGACTCCTATTAATGATATTCAGTCTGGTGTCAAAGAGCCAATTCCTATCAAGTCCCATCTAGCACAACTGATATCCACAGAGAGAGTTTAGTGTGTTTCTATATCAGTTCTATCGCTGTTCAAGATTACATCCCCAGGTGGTCCCATGTATCCTATTAATCACTTCCATTACCACACATACTCTCAGTGTATTCTTACTATGCTTCTGTCTCCTTCACAAACTCTGTATCCTCTACAAGCCTTTCAAGTGTAAATGTTTCTCAGAGTTTCAGAACGTAACTCATCTCCCTAATATACATTGCCATCTATAACTGACATCTACATGCTGGTAAATTCCAAAACCATTGCCTCCAGCTCAGACCTCAGTGCTCTGCTGGAATTCTCCAGTCAATGTCCCATAACTATCAACTGAACTCGTCTTCACTATCTTCCACTCTTTGCTCCCTACCCACAAACCTAATTTTCCACTGTCATTCTTCATCTCTGTAAATTATCCCACAGCTTCCCAGTCATCTAAGCCAGGTAACTTTACTTAATTCTTCTCTCTTCCCCTTCTTATAGTCATTAATCCATATAAGTCAATCTCTTAAACAGCTGTAGAATCTGTCCCCTATTCTACATTATTATTGCTTCCCTTCAGATCTTAACACTTAAGAAGTGAATTATACAAACAGCCACCCACGTGACCTCCCAGTCTCTTTCCTTCCACAATGTAGCTAGAGTCATCTTTATAAAACACAAATCTGATCATGTGACTCCCCTGCCTAAAATAGGGAAGTGACTACCCATCACTTTCATGCAGTCTATAAGTCTTTGGCCTGATCTTTGGAATCTGATCCCCACACATATCTCTGATTCCACATCCCCATGTGAACCCCACCCTCCAACTTAGGAGAGACATTTGCAATTTTCCTGACTGCTCAGTACTCTTCCCTGCTGCTTAACCTGCTACTCTTCCTCTGGAAATGCATTTTCACGGCTCATCTTAAGCCTATCCAGTCTTCTCTGATCTCCCGTGGTCTCACTTAGGTCTTCCTTCTTTGTGTCCCCAAAACATAAACAATCACACACCTTCATTTTGAGCTCTGTCCTCTCTCACTCTGAGATGTTGGTTTTACTGAGCATTTCCTCCTCTGTACTGTGAGCTCCTTGAGAACAAGAATGATCTTATTGATATCATATTCCCATAACTGAACAGTGTATCCAGTACATTGTTAGCACTTAAAGCAAATAGGTGACTGAACAAATAAATGAATAAGTGAATGAACAACTATAGAAATGTCTACCTTTTCATGATATTTGGTTCACTCAACTACATGAGGATTCATTCAACTATCATAAACTGAACATCATTTCTATGACTTGCAAAACTGTGGTGAAAACATTTTCAGCTGTATTATCCCAAAGATATATGTATTAAATTATTGGTTGAAATTAGTCCAAAAATAACAATTTTCTCTGCGAGTGTGGAAGCTGTTTTTACCCAGAATATAAAATTATGTCCTTAGCATGTTTTACTTTTTTGCCTTAACTGCCAGAAAACTTAAAGATAAATTTAATGTTTCACAGTAGTAATTCGACCATCTCAAATCCTGGGAATTTCAACCCCATCACTTTCATACTGTCTATAAGTCTGAATTTTGATCTCCAGATGGTCCACTGCTATGCTAAATTCCTCTAATATACATGCTTTCTTTTCTGAAGTCTTCTATCATAAACAATTATAATATATTTAAGTTGCTGAAGAAGAGTGGTAAAACGTAATCCTCCAAAATACATGATTCTTCTACAATAAGTCCCAGGCATTAAACAAACACATAAAAGGTAGAGATCAGCCTCTATTTGAGCCATACTGACTTACAGCAACCTATCAGAGTCAGTCTATCCTGCAGCTATGCATGTCAAACCAAAGGCTCCATTCACATAAAACTGATTGAATATTATAGCTGCCAACACAATCTATCTGCAATAATAAAGTTCCACTCATGCTTGCAATGTGGTCACATTTTTATTAATTATAACCCATGGCCCACATAAGTTTTATTTCATTCCATGTAGTATTTTAAATGTTAGCTGTTAATGTAGGTGTACAATTTATCAGACAATAACAAATGTGACTCTAGACCAGTGATTTGCAACCCTGGATACAGACATCTTTAGAAATACTTAAGCCAGATCCGCAATCAAAACAGAATTTCTAAAGCAGTGGAGTGGGGCTCAGCATCATTTTTTCCAAGCAGCCCAAGTGATTCTGATGTGCACTGAATCTTGGGAACACTGATTTAGACCCTGAGAGAGAGATGTGAGTTGGAGATAAAGATCTGTCATCTTCCCCTTGATAGAGGATTGCCTATCCCATTTTTTTAAAGTGACAATAATTCTATCTTTTAAAAATCAAACTGTAAATTCACCCCACTGAAATGGGACTAGTTATAAAAACCTGAATTAGAAAAAGGAAATTAGAGATGATTACTCATTTTTAAAAGGATTTTTTTATCTTTATAAAGGATTAATTTAAACATTTCTTCCAGTGAAGGGCAGTGATTTAACTGATCTGTAGACTTATCTCAGTTACTAATTATGCTTGTGACCCTTGCAAAGTCACTGAATCTCTCCAGACCTCACTGAAAGAACTGGATTAAAGAAGCATCTTCCCAGCTCACACGGTACCTCACACAGGTGTCTACATGTTATGTAGAGGCACAGGGTGGCCCAGGCCACAGACCCTGGAGCCAGGCTGCCTAACTTTGAATCCCAGCTCCACTAATTATGGCACCTTTGGCAGATCATTAACCTTCCAGTGCCTCAGTTTCATCGACTATAACATGACATTAATAATAACTCTACATCTCACAGGGAGATTAAGTGAAATAATATATGTAAGAGCACTGGTAAAGTATTAGTTATCATTCCTGTTACTAATGTTACACTCCTGAAAAAAGTCAGGACCTTTAGTATACTAATGCACTGGAGTCCTTCTAAGAAGGGAAAATATCATATAGCATTTCAAAAATACATTTGACCACTTAACCTTTGATTGTGGGGCTACAGCTCTCCATGGAGCACCTTTTCAGGAAAGCCATACTATGTGGTGATGGTTGTGACCTTTTCAAGGTGTGATTCATCTCTATGTCTTGGAGACCCAGAAAACTAGGGCCCATGAACCAAAGCCAGCTCACTATCTGTTTTTGTAAATAAAGTTTTAATGGAACACTGTCGTGTTTGATTACATATTATCTACATCTACTTTCACGTTATAACAAAAGAGTTAAGTAGCTACAACAAAAACCATAGAACCTAGCAAGCCTAAAATAGATACTGCCCAACCCTTTACAGAAAAGCTTGCCAATCCCTGCCTTACATATGTAATATATGGGGAAGCCTATAGCTCTACCCAGGGTAACTTAATCACCAAACAAATTATATTTTATGAATGGGCATTTCTAGTCCATCAATGTGCTTGGCTGATGGAACGAAAGAAACACTCATCAATGTGGGATGAAAAGAGATGACGGGAGGCTCTCAATAATTGGCTGGACAGGATAAACAGCAAGGACCACAGAGGAAGAGCTGCTGATGGGGAACAAACAGAAGGCAACTGGAAAAACAGAAAGTGACCTGAAGCCCTTGACCCTGGTTGAAGGTGCTAATGTATGATGGGCACTTTGTCCTATCATCTCCCCAAAAGTCTACACACCCTCCCCAAAATATTACATTTCATTTATAATTACTACTATTAATCAATTACAATCATAACAAAATGTTTTTGTTATTCTACTTGATTCTTATGTATTATTATCCTAATTTTATAATGAATAAACCAAGCCATGCAAAGTTAAAGCAACTTCTGCATATCTAATCAATGGTTGAGCTTGTAGTCACACTGGGATTTTTTTTTTTTTTTGGTCTCAGATTTTCCATCATGCCTCAATTGAAGATTTTCAATTCTAGAACTGCTCTTAAGTGCAGAGAAATGCTATCTAAAATTCTGATGATCAGGATTTCTTAGGCACGGTGCTAGATAGTTGTTTATCATTGGGCAAAGTTTTACTAGGTCTACCCATACTAACGATCTGTTCCTCTCCACAAGTTTGGCTCTTGGGTGAGGGTGAGGAATAATGAGAGATGAAGGGGCAAGGTGATATAAGGCATCTGCCTACATCCTGCATAGATAGCAACCCTGATTAAATTTATCTTACCAAGAAATATAAAGAAGGGGATTCATTCAATATGAGTAAAAACACAGGAAGTTATTAAAGAACAGACAAAAAATGCAGTGTTTGAAATGGCAGCTGCAAACCTTATCTTTTATATTCCATTGCTACAAAAACTAGCCAGCTTTTCTTAGCCAAATGTGAATTAGAAGAAACATAATTTAGTGTTTAGAAAATATGCCTAATTTTCCACCAAAGCTATACAATTTGTCTTGAAGTAAGGAATTCAACATCAGCTTTTTAAAATGATGGTGATTAAGTAGACAACAATATACTTCCAATGTTCTGTTCTTTTCATTATTTGTGGCACCCTGATGGAAAGTAATTATGCTTGAGCGAATTTTCCTCTTAGATGTAATTTGGACCACTTATCTGAGATTCTCAGAAGGGAGCTGAGTTGACAACTAAAAGAGAACACCTGTTTCCATCAACGTAAAGGAAGCTTTCCTGAGAGACCTTACCGCTGCCTACCAATGCATAGCATGGCTGCAATGAGAAATAGTGAGTGATGTATTAATGAATTGCCTTCTCTATCCAACAAACAGAATCAGGAATTAAGTTGTGTATTTTTTATGTTTGCGTAAGGAAAGGAAGAGGAATGGTCATGAATATAAAATAACCAAAAGAGAAGAGGGAGTGTGGTGCTGATTGAGAGCCCTGAGTGATACTGATGCCCATGCTAGTGACCAACACACCTGCCATCGTATGTCCCTCAGCTACTCAGAGCATTTTTTTTAATTTTCATAATTTAGGATTCTGTTACTTTATTAAATAAGTCAAAGGGATCTGCAGAAAATGTTGGTAAATGTTTTATTGTTTCCAACACAAATTATGGATGTGAAAATTCTATCTATCCTCTTCTCGTTGATATAAAAAGTAGGCAGCTGGATGATACTTACGGTGCATAAAAGGAGGATGGTCCCATGGCTTTACTGAAACACTAAATAATTCCATTTTCTGACTAGGACCCATGAAGCTTCCAATATACTTTTAAGAGGCGTTGTTTCTTTTATGATCTATAAAAAGCTATCGTGCTATTATGTTGGCTTTTCCAATGTGTTTTAGCAAACAGCAGAAAGCACTTTCACAAATACAACCATTTGGCCTATCACATTCGTGAGATAAACATCAACAAATAAAATTAGTACAGTACAAAAGATCTAAAACACAATTTAAGTGGATCTATTGAAAATCAGTTAATGGATTTCAAAAAAAAATTTTTATTTTCCTCTACCCTCTATTTTACCATCCTTACTTGTTTTTAATGGGAACCTAATTTTCTAATGGAAACTCCTGAAGAGAAATGTTACAACCAGTCATTTTGGTTGTTTATCTTTGTAATACATTAGGATTTTTTCACTCTGTCAATTTTTTTTAAGTATTTGCAAGACTGGGTACCTGAGTTTTAAAAACTTTCTATTAAAAGAATATACATTAAAAATACACATAAGTAGACTGCTCAATACATCTTTTTACAAACTGAACATAACTGTACAGCCAACACCCAAATCCAGAAACAATTGCTACAAACCCTAGAAGTCTCTCCTCCTATTCCTTTCTAATCATGACAAGGATAGCCACTATCTTATCATTCAGAATAGAAGGAGAAATCTAAGAGTTTCGCAGACAAACAAAGCTAAAGGAGTTCACAACCACTGAACCAGCCCTACCAGAAATGTTAAGTGGGGGTGGAGGGGACTCTTTGAGTGGAAAGAAAAAACTATAATAAGAGTAGGAATCAAAAAAGCAGACAAAAGGAATTCCTACTCAAAAAGTAGGAATCAAAAAAGCAACCAAAATAAGTATACATGTAAAAACCAGTCAAAGAACTCACAAAATAAAAGGAGGTAAATTATAACACCATGTACCTAAAATGTGGAGGGGGGAGGGGTAAAGAGTAGG
This sequence comes from Panthera tigris, assembly GCF_018350195.1. Lineage (NCBI taxonomy): Eukaryota > Metazoa > Chordata > Mammalia > Carnivora > Felidae > Panthera > Panthera tigris. The sequence continues at coordinate 130,348,211 of NC_056664.1, forward strand.
CTCAAACTTAAGTGACCATCAATTTAATATGGACTGCTATATGCAGATGTTATACACAAACCTACTAGCAACCACAAATAAAAAACCAATAATAGACACACACAAAATACAAAAAAAGGAATACAAGTATATCACTAAAGAAAGCCAGCAAATGATGCAAGAAGAAGAGAAGAAAGGATGACAGAAGAACTACAAAAATTACCACAAAACAAGTAACAAAATAGCAATAAATAAATGCCTACCAATAATTGCTTTGAAAGTAAATGAACTAAATTCTCTAATAAAAAGACATAGGGTGATGGAATGGATACAAAAAAAGACCCATCTAGGGGCACCTGATTGGCTCAGTTGGTTAAGCATCTGACTTTGGCTCTGGTCGTGATCACATGGTTCATGAGTTCAAGCCCTGAATCAGCTAGGCACTGATGGTTCAGAGCTTGCTTGGGATTCTCTCTCCCTCTCTCTCTGCCTCTCCTCCACTTGCTCTCTTTCTCACGCTCTCTCAAAATAAAGAAATAAACTTTTTTAAAAAAACAAAGACTCGGGGCGCCTGGGTGGCTCGGTTGGTTAAGCATCTGACTTCGTCTCAGGTCATGATCTCACGGTCCGTGAGTTCGAGCCCCGCGTCGGGCTCTGTGCTGACAGCTCAGAGCCTGGAGCCTGTTTCAGATTCTGTGTCTCCCTCTCTCTCTGCCCCGCCCCTGTTCATGCTCTGCGTCTCTCTGTCTCAAAAATAAATAAACGTTAAAAAAAATTTTAAAAAAACAAAAAAACAAAACAAAGCCAGAGTAGCAATACTTATATCAGACAAAATAGACTTTAAAACAAGACTATAACAAAGAAGGACACTATAAAATAATAAAACAGACAATCCAACAAGAAGATATAGCAATTGTAAATCTTTATCCACACAATATGAGAGCACCCAAATACATAAAACAGTTAATAACAAACATAAAGGAACTAATTGATAGTAATACAATAATAGTAAGGAACTTCAACACACATTTACATCAATGGACAGATCATCCAAACAGAAAATCAACAAGGAACCAGTAGCTTTTTATTTTTTCAATTTTTTTTAATGTTTTTATTTATTTTTGCGACAGAGAGAGACAGAACATGAGCAGGGGAGGGCCAGAGAGAGAGGGAGACACAGAATCAGAAGCAGGCTCCAGGCTCTGAGCTGTCAGTACAGAGCTCGATGCGGGGCTCGAACCCACAGACTGTGAGATCATGACCTGAGCCGAAGTCGGACGCTTAACCGACGAGGCACCCAGGCACACCAGAACCAGTAGCTTTTAATGACACACTGGATCAGATGGATTTAGCAGATATATTCAGAGCATTCTACCATAAAACCGCAGAATACAAATTCTTTTTAAGTACACATAGAACATCCTTGAAAATATATCACATATTAGGTCACAAAACAAGTCTTCAAAAAGATCAATGTCATACCATGCATCTTTTCTGACCACAATGCTATGAAACTCAAAATCAACCACAATAAAAAATCTAGAAAGAACACAAAATACTTGGGGGGTAAATAACATCCTACTAGACAGTGAACGAGTCAACCAATAAATCAAAGAGGAAATCAAAAACACATGGAAATAAATGAAAATGAAAACACAATGATCCAAAATATTTGGGATGCAGACAATGCAGTTCTAAGAGGGAATTTTATAGCAGTTCAGGCTTACCTCAAGAAGCCAGAAAAAATGTCAAACAATCTAACCTTACACGTAAAGGAGCAAGAAAAGGAAAAACACACAGAACCCCAAACCAGCAGAAGAAAGAAAAAAATAAAAATTAGAGCAGAAATAAATGATATAGAAACTGAAAAAAAAACAATAGAACATATCAATGAAACCAGGAGCTGGTGTTTGAAAAAAAATCAACAAAATTAATAAACTTCTAGCCACATGCATCAAAAAACATAAAAAAAAGAGAGAGGACTCAAATAAACAAAATCATATATGAAAGAGAAGAAATAACAACCAACACCATAGACATACAAATAATTGTAAAACATTATGAAAAATTATATGCCAACAGGTTGGACAACCTAAAAAAAACAGATAAATTCCTATAAACATATAACTTATCAAAACTAAATCAGTAAGAAATAGAAAATGTGAACAGACCAATTACCAACAATGAAACTGAATTAGTGATCAAAACACTTCTAGGACCAGATGGCTACACAGGTAAATTCTACCAAATTCTTCCAAAGAGTAGAAGAGGAAGGAAAACTTCCAAATTCATTCCATGAGGCCAGCATTACCCTGTTTCCAAAGTCAAACAAAAACACAACAAAAAAGTCAATATCTCTGATGAAGATAGACGCAAAATCCTCAAGAATACATTAGCAAACCAAATCCAACAATAAATTCAAAAAATTGTTCACCATGATCAAGTGGGTTTATTTGTGGGATGCAAGCGTAGTTCAACATTCACAAATCAATCAATGTGATACATCACATAAATAAGATAAAGGATAAAAACCATAAGATCATTTCAATAGATGCAGAGAAAGCATTTGACAACGTCCAACATCCATTTGTGATAAAAACCCTCAACACAGTAGATTTACAGGGACCATACCTCAACATAATAAAGGCCATATATGAAAAACCCACAGCTAACATCATATGCAATAGTAAAACACACACACACACACACACACACACACACACACACACACAAGAGCTTTTTCCCTAAGGTCAAGAACAAAACAAGGATATCTACCCTCACCATTTTTATTCAACATAAAATTGGAAGTCCTATAGCCACAGCAATCAGGCAAGATAAAGGAATAAAAGGCATCCAAACTGGTAAGAAAGAAGTAAAACTTTCACTATTTACAGATGACACGATACTATATATAGAAAACACTAAAGAGGGGTGCCTGGGTGGCTCAGGTGGTTGAGCATCTGACTTAAGCTCACATCATGATCTCACGGTTCATGGGTTCAAGCCCTGCATCGGGCTCTGTGCTGAAAGCTCAAAGCCTGGAGCCTGCTTCAGATTCTGTGTTTCCATCTCTCTCTGCCCCTCCCCTGCTCATGCTCTCTCTGTCTCTGTCTCTCAACAATAAATAAAAGTTAAAAAAAAAAAAGAAAGCACTAAAGACTCCACCCCAAAACTGCTAGAACTGATAAACAAATTCAGTAAAGTCACAGGATACAAAATCAATATATAAAAATCCATTGTATCTCTATACACCAATAATTAAGCAGCAAAAAGAAAAATTAAGAAATCAATCCCATTTACAATTGCACCAAAAATAATAAAATTCCTAGGAATAAACTTAACCTAAGAGGTGAAAGACCTATGCTCTGAAAACTGTAAAACACTGATGAAAGAAATTGAAGATGATACAAAGAAACAAAAAGGAATTCCATGCTTAAGTGTTGGAAGTATGAACACTGTTAAAAATGTCTATGCCAGCCAAAGCAATCTACACATTTAATGCAATCCCTACCAAAATACCAACAGCATTTTCACAGAACGAGAACAAACAACGCTAAAATTTGCATGGAGACACAAAAGACCCTGCATAGCCAAAGCAATCCTGAAAAACAAAAACAAAGCTGGAGGTATCACAACTCCAAACTTCAAGTTATATTACAAAGCTACAGTAATCAGAACAGTATGGTACTGTCACAGAAACAGACACATAAATCAATAGAACAGAACAGAAAGCCCAGAAATAAATCCATAATTGTATGGTCAATTAATCTTTGACAAAGGAGGCAAGAACATGCAATGGGAAAAAGATAGTCTCTTCAACAAACAGCACTAGGAAAACTGGGCAGCTCCATGCAAAAGAATGAAACTGGACCACTTTCTTTTATCACACACACAAAAAAATAAACTCAAAATGGACTAAGGACCTAAAAGACCTGAAACCATAAAAATCCTAGAAGAGAGCACAGGAAGTAATTTCTCTGATATCAGCCATAACACCTTTCTAGATATGTTTCCTGAGGCAAAGGAAATGAAAGCAAAAATAAACTATTGAGGCTACATCAAAATAAAAAGTTATTACACAGCAAAGGAAACAATCAACAAAACTAAAAAGACAACCTACTGGATGGGAGAAGATATTTGTAAATGACATACCCAATAAAGGGTTAATATCCAAACTATTTAAGAACTTATACAGCTCACTCAACACCAAGAAACCCCAAATAATTCATTTTAAAAATGGAGACATGAACAGACATTTCTCCAAGGAAGACAGGACAGATGGGCCAATAGATACATGAAAAGAGGCTCAACATCAGTCATCATCAGGGAAATGCAAATCAAAACCACAGTAAGGTATTACCTCACAACTGTCAGAATAGATAAAGTCAAAAATGCAAGAAACAACAAGTGTTGGCAAGGATCTGGAGAAAAAGGAACCCTCGTGCACTGTTAGTGGAAATGTAGACTGATGTAGCCACTGTGGAAGACAGTACAGAGTTTCCTCAAAAAGTTAAAAATAGAACTACCTTATGATCCAGTAAGTGCACTACTGGACATTTATGCTAAGAATATGAAAACACTAATTCAAGGGGTGCCTGGGAGGCTCAGTCAGTTAAGTGCCCAACTCTTGGTTTGGGCTCAGGTCATGATCCTGTGGTTTCGTGAGTTCAAGGCCTGCATCAGGCTCTGTGCTGACCGCAGGGAGCCTGGTTGGGATTCTCTCTCCCTCTCTCTCTCTGTCCCTCCCCCACTCATGCTCTCAGTCTCTCTCAAATATAAATAAACTTTAAAAAAAACATTAATTCAAAGGCATATGCACTTCTATGTTTACGGCAGCCAAATTATAGAAGCAGCCCAAGTGTCCATCAATAGAGAAATGGATAAAAAAAATGTGGTGTGTATACACACACACACACACAGATATGTAAAATGGAATATTATTTGGCCATAAAAAAGAATGGAATTTTGCCATCTGTAACACACAGATGGATCTAGAGAATATAATGCTAAGCAAAATAGGCCAGGGAAAGGCAAATACCATATGATTTGACTCATATATAGAATTTAAGAAACAAAACAAATGGACAAAGGGAAAGAGAAACAAACCAAAAACCAAACTCTTAAAAATAGAGAACAGATAGTTACCAGAGGGGAGGGTGGGGGGGAATGGGTGAAATAGTTGAAGGGTATTAAGACATTTATCTTGATGAGCACTGACTAGTGTATAGAATTGTGAAATCACTATATTGTACACCATAAATTAATATAATACTGTATGTTAACTACACTGGAATTAAAGTTTTTTAAACAAAAATTTTGAGGGGTGCCTGGCTGGCCCACTCAGTAGAGTGTGCAACTCTTGATGTCAGGTTGTAAGTTTGAGCCCCATTCTGGGAGAAGAGACTTAAAAATAAAATACTTACAAAAAAATTTTTTTGAAGACTAACCACTATTTTGACTTTTAACACAAAGATTACTTTTGCCTTTCCGGTGAGTTCATGAACTTCTATTATCTTGCTTAATCTACAGGCAGAAACAGAGGCAAGAACACCTAGGGCAGTTTGTATAATGCCATGCAGATCTTGAAGAGTGAAGTCGAGACTTCTCATCTAATGGTTTCCACAGGACTGCCTGTTCTCTAAAAGCCTCCTAACAACCAATGGAGAGTGAAATCCATATGAGAAGTGTAGCCTTTTTGTACACTAATTTCTGACTGCTTTAAATACAGGAATTAAAGGTCACTTTCTCGGCGTAATTTATCCCTACTAGCCCTTTGATCTTGTTTGCACTGATCTCTAGGAGCTCATCATCTAGGAAGAAAGATTAAGTATGGGAAAAGGAAGTAAGCTATATATGGCACTCAGTCTTTCAGCTCAAGTGACAGTGCTCACCTTCCACTGGTACTGTTATTAGTTGCCACTCTACAGAGAAAGAGAACTAACTATATACATGCAGAGAGAGAAACAGATTTATTCTATGGAATTGGCACAAGCGACTAGAGACTGGCAAGTCCAAAATCGGCAGGGTAGACCAGCAGGCTGGAGACCCAGAGACCAGCCAATATGGCAGCCAAACTCCAAAGTTACCTGCTGGCAGAATTCCCTCTTCGGGGAAGGTCAGTCTTTTTCTATTAAGACCTTCAACTGATTAGAATAGGCCCACCCACATTATGGAAAGTAATATACTTTACTAAAGTCTACTTATTTAAATGTTAATCCCATCTAAGAAATACCTTCACAGAAACCTCGAGAATAACATTTGACCAGATATCTGCATAGTGTGGCCCAACCAAGCTGACACCTAAGATTAGCAATCACATGCTGCCTCTAGAAGCAAGTCTACTGTTCTTTAAACTTGTTTAATGTATACATCATTACTAATATGTTCATGCATTTAATGCTGTACCATTCCAAACAGACAGTGAGTTCTAAAAAGTCAGGGAGCTGATCCTGCATTTCTTTGATCCTCCACTGTCCTGATCTCAGAATTCATTATATTTGTTGATCAAATGGTGTGTTTTTAAAGTGTCAGTTTTACCATTTTCTGCATAGGCCATGCAATTCTAATATTGCATAAAAGCACAGACAAGCAGAAAATTATTTCAGGACCAGGAAGCAGAAACCAAACAATAATTAACTTTCTATGTTACTGAAAATTTTGATTGCGGGAAATACAGAAAAGGTTTTGATATGCCATACTCAGAGTTCAACAAAAATTCCCAGTTGCCTTAAGCGCTTTACAAAGTCTATCAAGCTTATTACCATCTGACCTAGATTCCAACTCACTTCTTTATTTCCCTAGCATGGGAAGGTATGAGTAGTAATCTGTTCTCACTGATATCACTTCCTGGTTACTCAAAGTTTAAAGTGAAGCAGAGGATTTAGCTTACAGTTTGATAACTAGCTCCTGGGTGGCTAATATTGAACCCAGTTTCTGCTTAGTTTGAGTCTCCTGTGCCAACAGAATGATTTTCTAAAGTTCCTAAGGTTTTGGGCAATCTTCCTGTTTCCAGAATCCCTTGCTTTACTCGTATAATGTTACACCTTTGCCACTAGTAATTGGATCTGTTTATAAGCCTATTTCCTGCTCTACACTGTCAGCTCCGTGAGGATAACATTTGTACTTACCTTTGTGAGTTGCTTTGTCTCGGCCCAAGATTGTACGGCTGGTCTGGTTTATTTGGTTTGGTTGTGTGTGTCTGTGTGTATGTGTGTGTGCATGCACACAAGCAAACACATACATGCCATGTTGACACTAAAGCAAATCTGGACTTTTGGAAGTTCCAAGAACCTGGTATTCCAAACAGCAATATTTTACCGTGAAATGAAAACAGGACTGGTCTTCCTAATGGTTTATTACCATTATATTCTATCATATGGTATGTATTTAAGGGCCTAAACATCTGTTATTATACATCTTAGAAACCATCCAAAGTTGTTACAGAACTGAAAAACCGCTATCAAGTAAAAGCTACTCGTGTATGGTTACAATGATCAAGGAAAACACGATCCAAGGAACTGTGTAGTGACTTTGGACTATGTAGTCAGCACCCAGTCACTGAAATAAGTTACAAGAATATAGACATAAATAAGATAAATTCCTTAACAACAAAAAAAACACTTCCAAAACAGAGATCCAAATCCTCTAAAATAATAGTTGAGAGGTAGAAGACATCATTTATTTTCAAGTTTGCAAGCATAATTACTTTAAAAATAATAACTTAAAATCTGAAGGACACAAATTTGCAAGAAATGTGCTACTTGATGAAGATGTTGCTGGTTAGGCTTTAGAGCTTCCTAAATCTTTTTAAAAGAGAATTTCTTCAGAGATTGGCATACGTAAAAATTTTTTGGTTGGTATGTCTGTTGAAATGGTTCTGATGAGGGGCGCCTGGGTGGCTCAGTTGGTTGGGCGGCCGACTTCGGCTCAGGTCATGATCTCGCGGTCTGTGAGTTCGAGCCCCTGTGTCGGGCTCTGTGCTGACCTGCTCAGAGCCTGGAGCCTGTTTCAGATTCTGTGTTTCCCTCTCTCTCTGACCCTCCCCGTTCATGCTCTGTCTCTCTCTGTCTCAAAAATAAATAAACGTTAAAAAAAATTTTTTTAATAAAAAAAAAGAAATGGTTCTGATGAAACAAAAAACTACTTTAAAAAAAAAGGAAAAGAAAGGAAAATTGGCATTTACTAATTCAAAAATTGATTTTTAAGTTGCAAATATAAAAATTTATCTCATTAAAATGTACTACATCATAACACAGGAAACAAGCTTAGTCCTTAGTGTTGGGAAGATGTTTTTAAGAGTTGCTACTGTTGGATATCTTTAAGGTTTTGACCCAAAAACGCAGTCTGAGGGCATAGCTAAGACCTATTTTTCCTGCAATAATTGAAAAGGAAATGCTCAGAGCAAATCTAGAAATCTACTAATATGCAAAAAGGTAGGGAAGTTATCAGCTAAGATGTCAGATTTCAAAAGTCTATGATGATGATAAAAATGAAGCCACAGAGGGGTGCCTAGGTGGCTCAGTGGGTTAAGCGTCTGACTTTGGCTCAGGCCATGACCTCGTGGTCCATGGGTTTGAGCCCTGCATTGGGCTCTGTGCTGACAGCTCAGAGCCTGGAGCCTGCTTCGGATTCTGTGTCTCCCTCTCTCTCTGCCCTTCCCCTGCTCACACTGTCTGTCTCTCTCTCTCTCTCTCTCTCTCTCTCTCTCTCTCTCTCTCTCTCAAAAATAAATAAACATTTAAAAACTTTTTTAAAAACAAATCCATAGAAAACACAACAAATTCTGCCACAAAAAAATCTCAAAAAGTATGACTAATTTGGCCATGTTCACGTAGCTAAATATACTTTTAAAGAAGCATATACATAGTAAACATAGGAGTCTTCTTCCTCATCCCCTAATTTTCATTTCTGATAATGAGTATTTATTTTCACTACATTTTTTTATAACAGGACAGGATAATTCTTGGACAGTAGTCCTTAAAACCAAGAGTCCTGTGTTTGAATCCCAGTTCTGCAACTTAATGGCTACATTAAGGTGGTTAACAGATTTAACTTCTCTATGGTTTAGGGTCCTCATCATTAAAATGTGGATATTAACACCCATATTATAAAGGGTTGAAAGAATAAACTGAATTAGTGCAGGTAGTTGCCCAACATAATACTCAGTAGGTAGGAAATGGCTCAGGAAATTTTTAATTACTTTCTTACTCTCAATGTTGATTTTTTCTACTGTTTTCAAGTGTTCTCCTGTTACTTGTGATTTATAAAAAAAAATACACAAGGAATAGAAGACTAATTAAATCTCAGCAAAAGGCAGCATTTACATAGACTTCCAAAATCTGCCTCCCAGAACACACCTAACCTGAAGTCAACATAGTGAAGAAGAATATATCACCAGGTCTGCAACAAATAGAAGAGACCAACCCTATACTACCAACCTCAAGAAATGGTCAAAATGTAAAACCATGGAACCAAGTCCAAAGAATCAGCACATTACTTTATTTAAGCCTGGAAACAGTCTATTAAAGTAAGTTGTACTGCTATCATTATCTTAAGATGATGCACAACAGTAAAGTAATGTACCCACAGTCCTAATGTTAGGGAGTGGCAAAGCTGGAATTCTAACCTTGGCAGCCCAACTCAGAGAATATGTTTGTTTTTTTGTTTTTTTCTTTTAAAATTTTTTATTTTAAGTAGGCTCCACACCCAGTGTGGGACTTGAACTCATGACCCTGAGATCAGGAGTCACCTACTTTACGGACTGAGCCAGCCAAGCACCCCTCAGAGCATATATGTTTAATGACCACATTACTTGAGCAGAAATTAACTTTAGAATAAAATGAAAAAACCTGCCCACACATTATAGGCACATATGTACCTTGGATTCATACCAGCTGAACAGACACTGGTCTAAGAGAAAAAGGCTTCCTTCACCCCTACTGATTGGTGATGATGAGCCTTCTGATGGTCTGCAGTCCTGGCTAGGACTGACTCAAGATATTAGCTGGACTGAGTCCTATAGAGTGGATGTGCCATGCAAGACCATCCCAGTTCTATGATTTGCTTGAAGACCTCTTAGGAATAAGCATATAATTGTATTCATGGCTGAGATTTCTTACAATGAAAGGATAGAAAGCAAAATCAGCAAAGGGAAAAAGTGCATCGGAGAAGTTGGGATTTTAAACCAGTTGCAAGATTCAGAGTCCCCTCCCAGGATGTGCTGAATTCTTCAAGCAGCAAGTTGTGACAATAAATAAGAAGTGTTATCTACCAGAGTGGCTCATTAGAGACACTGTCAATGCTTTTCACTTGGGGCTACCTGAGTAGCATGCACCAAAATTCTGGACTCCCAGAAGGAAGGCGGATTTCTGAAGCATAAATACATTCTTTGCATATTTTAAGCACAGTGAGCCACCTTTACTAGTTAGGGAAAGTTTTCAATTGGTACAGAGTACCATTTACTAGCCAAATTCCCAGACAACACCAGAAGGGCCAATCTTGCAAGCAGGCTTTTCTAAGAAGAGGCAATCTCAGGCTGCTCTACTTTGTGCTGCACAGGAGACATGATCTGAGTTTCCCTCTATGACCCTGTAACACTTCCCTTTTAACATTCTACAATTCTTTATTCATAATTTTCTTATAATTTTGAATTCTTCACCTTTCTCTATGCCCACCTGCACACTTGTCCACTGAAATTTTTACTCATCATAATTAGTTACTTCTGAAAAACATCCCCTCTGAATTGCCAATGACACACGAGCAGACTCTCTGGCACTCTAGAGGATCAAAGAGGGGAGAATGCATTGTGTCTGATGGTGGCCAAGCTATGACTTCGTAGCAATCCAGTTGTTTTCCCCTCTACCCCACCCTGTGGCACCACACAAGGCCTACCCATGAGTTCCCAAAGTTTTGGGTAAGTTCTAGATGGCAAATACTAATGATCCATGAAAGTTTATGAAGTTCATCGTTCAATCCACACATATAACCATCATTTATCTGCAAGGAATTATGTTCAAAGCAACCAATAAATGTGAAGCTAAATTCAGACATATCCTGCACTGAAAGAATATACTGTCTTCTTGTTAGGATGCATTATTAAATAACTTTCCCATAAAATAAGAAGTGATCAATAAGCATACATAAGCAAAGGGTAGGGAATACAAGCAAGGCTGGGAATTCAACAGTGGATGAAGTAGATACACTATTACACCACACTAACACTACACTCATTACCAGAGAACGGTCCACAGGAAGTGGCATCAGAGAAGAGAACTGGTCAAGACCAGGATATGTCAGTACGATTACGTAATGTCAGTATGATGGAAAAATTAACATGGTTACAGTGCTGTTATCAAAGGAGCCACATGAAGCTGGATGGGATAATTTCCTGACCCACCATGACTATTTATTTTCTTATTCACAAAATGCCATGCACAGTATTTGATGCCTCAAAAAAAAAGTTCCTGCTCTACAGAGCTCTTTATCATTCCTTTGATAGCCTGGCAGCATGAAATTTTCCCAGTCTTGTAAATAAAAATGAACACAATTCAATATTGCATGGATAGGAGTAAAAGATCTTCTTGGGTCTTACGTTTATTACCTTATTTATTAGGAAATGCTAGAAATTTTTTCCATGTCTACTAATAAAGGCAGAATTCATTTTAATGTGAGTAACAGGTTTAGAATCAAGAATAAAATTAAAGAGTGATAAATTACAATAAACAAAAGAATATGCTCCATTTTTTTTTTATTTGAGAAATTGAATCCTTCTGATTCTAATTTTCCAGACATGTATAGTAGTTTTGTTTCTTGGGTTTTTTTTGCTTGGTTTTGTTGGTTTTGTTTTGCTGTTTTTTGTTTGTTTGTTTGTTTGTTTGCTTGTATGGAAGCTGTACTTCCTATCTGACAAGATGTAGTCTCATCATTAGGATATATTTAGTTTTTCTTTCTGACCTTTGCTTTTTCTCATTTACATTCTTCTCTGTTCCCTTTCTTCTGTTTGCCCCTTCTCCCCCCATGCTAGCTTCTTTAAAACACTTGATCCATAATCAGGAATCTGTTTCAACATCAGTGGCATTTTTGTAAGAACTTGTTTGGTCAGCTGGGTTCTGAGGCTGCGACAGAGCGGGTTTTTATTAGAAGTTTAGGAACATGAGGCAGCCTTTGTTGAGTTTTTCAAATTCATTTTAAAGACTACTTTCATGTTCTAATCAAAAGACTGTCATTTCACTCTTAAAACATCTGAAGATTTACAATCTCTGTGCCCAGAGTCTGCTGAACTCAAGACATATGGGCACACAGGTAACGCATCTCATTGAACTGCGCTTTAACTTTCTCCAAAACTGATAATACCAAATTCCCACCTGCTTCCTATATCCTAAAACTGTGATTGTTTCCTCAACTGTCTGTTTCATTTCCTTTACTTTTCTCAGTACCCTAGCTGCCTTTATGTACACTCTGTATTTACTATTTTGATTTTCCAAACAAACAAAAAAATCTATTTGCATTAGCAAGAAAGCAGCCCAAGACAAACATCTTTAAATAAGTTGAAGAAATTAGTCAAGTCACCAAGATGAAATACTTTAAGCCAAAGCTGGATAGTAAATACTGTCTGCATCTGTCCAAGCATGCAGCCATATTTTACTCTTCTCTTTATTTTGCATTTTATTTATAGATATGTTCCATTAAATGACTGACCTGTTCTGCACTCCACAGCATTTTAAAATTTTACTGCCTTCTTATTTTTCATGAAGATCTGTAGTTTGGAGTCACCATTTACAACACAAGAGATAACTTTTGCTCCTAAACTCATTATTTCTCCTTATTACAATTACTAGAACTCTGAGACAGTTTCAATCAGATTTCGTTGTTTCTTACTTTTACTTCTAAAAGCAGAAATCCCAGTAGATGCCGTTCCTATTCTTTTCATTTAAAATACAACTGAAAGATCTTATTTCAGTCTCATTCTGTGATGGCACAGTTCACTGAATTCCAGATGACAGTTATGTTGTTTCCATTAAAAGTCAATTCTTATTTAAGAATAAAAAATTTGCTCTGGGATGACACACACATTATAAGGCTATTTCAAAAACCTAAATAGGTAGAAAAATCTATTTTGCCTTTTATAAGTTAAAGTAGTGAAAAGCTATAACTGCTTTCTAAATTCAAAACCCAGAAGTGGTTTTCATTCTTTTATGAAATTAACGCTAACTGTTAATCTTGCCAATAGATTGGGGTATTAATTTAATTTTTAATCCCCATTGTCCTACTGTATTTAGAAATATTTTCTAAATATTTTCTAGATGTTTCTAGGCTTAGATACTTTTCCCTATACAAGCTCCAGAAAGATCTTTCAGACTGCTGTAGTGGAAGAAAAATTATTTTTCCTACTACCCTTCTAGGTTCTCTGGCTGAGGCTCTGTAAATTAGGCTGACAAAAGGCAGATGCATAAGAAAAAAGCATACAAATTTATTTATATTAATATATAACTTTATATATTTAATATTATATAACATTTAATATGTTTTTCATGACATAGAAGGCTTCAAAAGGAAATGAGGACCTAAAGAAGAGGTTAAACCTGAGAATGTTTATACTAGGTTTGATGAAGAGTGGGAAGTTATGGGAAAACGTCATGGGGCAAAAGGATATGAGCTATGGGCAGTAAACTGGGAGAAACTTAGCAAGGCCTGTCCATTTGGAGCCTTCTCAGTCTTCAGGGATAAGGATGCTCCTTTCCTCCAGGCATAAGGAAGGTGCCTCTCACACAAGGGTCTCAATATCTGCTTTGGAGGGAGGTCAGAAAGTCCTTTATATACATGCTATTTCTCAAATTCTTTCAGCCTACTATATTCAATATCCCAAGGTGCCATATTTTGGGATAGTGTGTTCTAAACCCCATCAATGTGAAGCTGGATATGCTTGAAGATTAAATAACAGAAGAGGCCTAACTCAATCAGAGTCCCAAAACAGATGTGATGCAGGATCAATCATTTGACTTACAAACTAAAAAAACGATCAATAGAGGTAATTTCTTAGAACTCGTAACATCTTGGACCACAAGTCTACTCTAAAACTTTAAAGTATATATCAACCCAAAAAATTACAATGCCAACAACCAGATTTCTATGTGGTATCTAAAATTATTACCCAACCAAGCCCTCTACATACAGCAAAGTAGTCTTTGTACGGCACAGAGCAAGTGGGGGTGGGGAAAGGATGTCATATAAAATGCTGTAAGAATCATATGTTCTGGAGTTGTGCAAAGCCATGGTCCTCTACCCAACCCTCTATGAAGTTTTATTTTTAAACAATGGTAAGAATCTAAGCACAATTTTAAGACAGTGTGCTTTACCCAAAAGGCATTTGCTGTAACTCAACAGTGCAATTATTGAAAAGATTTTATTATGATGAGAAAATAAGAATATAAGGTAAATAAAACTTGTACTAATTTCCTTAATTCATAAAATGTTAAATACCATGGACTCTCCCTTTATTAAAAAATTTAAGTTTTTGTAAGCCAAGTCACATTTTATTTTCCTTAAGTTTACTTATTTATTTATTTATTTATTTGAGAAAAAGAGAGAGAGGGCATGAGGAGGGGAGGGGCAGAGAGAGAAGACAAGAGAGAATCCCAAGAGGGCTTGGAACCAAGAACCATGAGATCATGGCCTGACCCAAAACCAAGAGTCGGACACTTAACCAACCGAGCCACCAGGCTCCCCAAGTCACATTTTGAATGCAGAGAGATTTTAACAGGAATTCAAGACCTTACTTCAGTCAGGGACACCTAAAGGAAATAAGTTGAAAAATCACAGAGAAGTAAAAGTAATTTAACTGGATTAATATCTTCATAGTAATATATTTAATTTGTCTCTACCATGGAACTATTTATATTTGAACGACATACACAAGATCATGTTTAACATTATTCCCCCAGTGTCTAGCTTCTGGCAAAAAAAAAGGGGGGGGGTGCTTAAAAAATAGTTGAATGCATGAATGGAACAAAAACAGACCAAAGTTACCTGATTACCCATATGAAGAACAGGATACAGAAAGTGATTTAAATATGTGTTTACATATGGACTTCAACCCCATGTTGTGTGTGGCCAGTTAATAAAGTATCAAGAAGAAAATGAAAAAAACAGGAAGGATGATAAATAGGAGAAGACAGAGGAAGGATAAGAGAAAAACAGGGAAACAGAGGCACAGCAGAAGAGACAGTGGAAGACAAAGTGAGTGGGCAGCAGGAGAGAAGCAGACTGGAAATACAGAAGATGGAAGAGAAATAGAAAACATGGCAAAAAACAAGGGCAAAATCTGATCAAAAAGGCGCATTCGTACATTAAGTTTTATAAATGCCATCCCACAATCCGTTCACCCAAGCATGAATTTCAGTTTAAACTTCTCATTACTCATCTTTGAAATGTGAAATAGCTGGTTAATTACTGTTTACAGTTTTAAGAATTTTTTTTCTTTCTTAATTTGTCCCAGTCATAGTGACAGTGACCAGGACATAAACATTCCTTGGGGTATTATTAATTCAGGCCAGGGACTGATCATGCCTCTCAGCTCTAGCCTCAAAATGCTGATTCCTCTAAATGTAAGGACATCTCTTCACGAAGCGAAGAACGCTCTGTGATATAAGTAAATGCCATAGAACTTCATTATTATTCAAGTACAAAATTTTTAACATCACACAACACAATACAGGGTACATGGTATAGAATCAAAATGACACTTCTAAATTAAGCTTTTTAGGTTGTATTTTTTTCATGTAGGGAATGATGGTAAGCTCATGGAAAAGGTTTTGAAACTTGGGTGTTCTGATGTTCAAATCTAGTTCTATAATCAACCACAGGAATTTCTAACTTCTGTGATACCATTTTTATTGCCCTTTTTATTCTGTCCTGACTTAACAATATCTGATTTGAATATCCCCAATTAAAGAATAGCTCTCAAAACCCCAGCAACTGCAAATAGTGATTATTCTGGCTGAGGACCATTGACCAAAGCATCGAGAATGCTCCTTGCTCTTTCACTGCATCCCTAGGCTTTGCTTTCTTTGAAAAGATCTGAAGTAGTAAAAAGTCGTCGTCATGGCTGTAAGCAATGAGACCCGTGAAGCCCTACTCCCAAATCCCTGGTAACACCAGAAACAACAGATAACTCAGAGTGAACTTTCAAGGGACAGAGCATGCTTCAGAAGGAAATGGGATCGAAAAAAATAATCCATGTGACCACCTGCTATCCCAGAAAAACTGAATGACAAGTAGCCCACCACCCAAAAAACTCTATATTCCTTCCTCCTTCCCACTATCTTCTCTGTCCTTCCTTCTTTTTTCTTCTTTTCTAATCTTTCTAGGCTATAGTAAACAGACAAGCAGCTTTCCAAATATAGACAAACTCCACTTTGCACAACAAAATGCTCCTCATGATGTGTGTAAACCTTTTATAACAATTTAACAATGCTTCTCATCGATTTGTTGTTTTTGAGATGCTTAAGTTTCACTCCTGATTGATCATTAATTTTAGCTTTAGGTTTCTCTTCCCTCCTAAAACTAGACCCTCCCCCCCCAAAAAATGTCTGGAAATAAACCCTTAAATCCTTGGGGAGGTCACCATTTAAACAAATTTTCCAGTGACTTCCTATTGAACGCAAATATGTCTCTTTGAGCTCTGGGACTTTACATACTCAGCAACCATAAAACTCAGCATGAGGAATCAGACCTCAGTAATTAAGCTGGAGTAGCAGTAGAAAACCAATGTGACATAGTTTATACTAAGAAGATCCTCTCATAAAATGCCTTCCTCTAAAACCAATATGCCTATTCATAATGGCAAGTGCAAGAAACATTGTGAGGAAAGGGTGTGGCAATGGAAATGAAGATTAAAAGTAATTGTTGGAGAAAAACAAAACAGGCCTAACAAAGGGATCTTATGGAAGAAAGCATTGTTGGGATAAGATCTACAATCTAGGAAATGAGGAAATGAGACAAGCAACTGGCACAATAGTTCAAATTTATAAGGTGGGAAAGGATAAGTGAGTTAACTACAAGGCAAATAACTGAACAAGTAATGCTTTTCAAAAAAAATGGCATGAAGGTCTGGGAGAAAGGAAAAGGTTTCAGGTTCTTATAATTAATTGAACTTATCGAGATTTATGCAGATTATATAAACTTTAAAATTTGATTAGAAAACATAAGTTGGCTCTTTTTGGTCATTTGTTTGTATTCAGAAATGCATTTGGATCAGAAGTTGGCAGTAAAATACTCTGCTACAAGAAACAGCTCTCCTTGTCTTACGAGGAGAAAACAGGCACATGGAGGAGAATCTGGCAATGATGTCAGCTGTTATGTAGCTCTGGTTTTCACTGTGCCCTCTAGAACAGGAGAGGATACTTTGTAAGATTCCTTTTCTCCCACACTCAGAAGTAGCAAAGGATTATGGAGCATTATGTTGGTTTTCCTAGCCCAGTACAATCTTGTTCAACATCTAAAATTTGCTCTCATTACCCTGGGTCCTGGAGTAGTCCTGCCCCAGCACTCCGTCAAACACAAGTGGCCTGCGGGTAGAAAACAACCCTTTCATTATAAATGGAGAGCCTTTACAAGTACATGGTGTGTGTGTGTGTGTGTGTGTGTGTGTGTGTGTGTGTGTGTATTGATACACCATGTATTTTTTCAGAGTAATGTTTACACATGCTAATCAATTAAGTTAATATGTTTATTGCTACTGATTCACTTATCAAGAACAATAAATCTACATGACATTCAAAGAAAAAACTTCAAAGAACTTAGGAAAAAAAGGATGAGGAAGGTGTTTTATAATTTATCCAAGCATGAAAATGAAGATCTCATTTTTAAAAAAAAAAGTCTGTGAACAGAAAAGTCACAATAGACTTATGATATAAAAATAACCAATAGCAAAACTGATCTTCATATACAGTAACATATGCATTTTAACTACTATTTCTGAATTGATCCCTCCTCATGGGTTTAACACTTCTATACTGTTCAGCAAAGATGAGGCTATGATCTGAGAAACTCATCAGTTATGGTCATAATCAATGATTGGCAACATGATCTAAATATTCCAACCCTCTGAAAACAAAACAGAATTCCCTGATGTATTCACTGATTCTAATATAAATACATTCACTGGTCTTCCTGAAGTGGACCTTCCATAATGGCTAAGAATAAGAAATTTAATTCTAGCTCTGAAAAACTTGTTATATAATCCCCACCCTACCAAGACTCTATTTTAATGTGCTACGTAGACTCCTTTCTGATCAGGCTAGAGTCACACAGAAAAACATAGAAAAAGGCTATCTCAGATTGTCAAAAATATTCTGTCTGTCTCCTGTACTCATTTATTATGAGAGAATAACTCTTCTTTGGTTGTCATGGCCACTACGTATTGGAATTGAGAAAGTCTTGTAAAAATTAAAATTCATGAGTCAGTACATTTACATTCCATTAGTTACCCAGTCTATATATCCCACTCAAAGTCAAAATTCCTCTCTTGTTACTGTCATCTGATGACCTTGCTTCCTATTTCTCTAAGAAAATAGAAGCAATGAAAAACTGAACTTCCACACTTCTCACTATCACACTGACCTACCTGTAACCATGCCCAAATATTCTGCCTTCCTCCCATGACCTTGGATGAACTGTTTGTTCCGGATTCAGTTCACTCCTGCTTACACAAAGATTTTGCTCCTACAACTCTCTTTTTTCTTAATCATTAATTTTTCTCAACTCTATGTGATGTTCTTCAACATCAAAACATTCTATAGTAGCATCCATCTTACAAACTACCCTCCACTACCCTATAGATCCTTATTTCTCTGCTCTCTTTGGTAGTAAAAATCCATATTTATAGAATAATATTTTCACATTTTACCCACATGACGACTTAGGGATCCAATTTGCTTAATTTATATGATAGAATACCCCCTCTTTTATACTAAGATTTGGACATAACCTGAGATCTGATCATCAATTTTCCTCCTTCAATCAAGCTTCTCTCTCAATCAGCAGTGACCAAGACATTTCAATCATAATTTAAATAACATGCTGTTGATATTCAAAGCAGCACAGAATCTAGCACAGAATCTAGCACAGAATTTATACTTGTATGATTCCACAACAGCATGCAAGCAAACACTTATTTCTCCATGAATTTTAGCAGATATTTTAAAGGACTCTTAAGAAACAAGAATTAAGGGGTATGTCTGCATTAGTCCATACTACCATTAGAACGCTGTTATTTATCATTAATATTTTTGGATATGATACTGAAAATAAATCATCCCAATATAATTACGTATATAATACATAATCTACTTAACATATTTAAATATGTTTCATATGAAATATATTTTAATCATATGCAAAAGAGGATATCCATCAATTAATCTGCCTTATAAAATATGAACAACTTTATTTATAGAAGAAAAAGGAATTCTTTGAGGAATCTCACACATTCAGTTAAAACTCAATAAAAATCACTGCCTAACCAAAAGAATTCAACAAGAAGGAGGATTATGCTGTTTTCTGCTACTAGGATGAACAATTATAATCTTGGCTTCGATGTTTAAAAAAGTCTCAAATCATTCAATCAGATGTGAATGCCAACTGAAATTAGATTCTTCCTTTAACCAATGATATCTTGAATGTGAGTTACTGAAGTGGGACAATGTGATTGATTCCTACTGCACACAAAATTGTGTAGCTATTCTTTATTTACTCCAAAAGACATTTCTTGTCAAAATTTGATTATAAATATGAGCAGTGTAAAAATATTATTATATAAGCATATACATACTTACTAAGGCTTATTTGTATACTGGCTATAAAATATGTGTATTTCCAAATATAGCTTCTGGAATTGGACTGAATGTATGTCCTTGGCTACAAAAATGAGAGAAAGTACCATCTAGAGGCAGCACTATGTGGAAGGCATTTAGTCCCTGGATCTGAAACCAGAGAAGCATATATAGAATGTAGTCATTATTCAGCCAATGTAACATGCCGGCAAAATGTTGCATAAGCCTTTGTTTTTTAAATTAATTTTAATGCTTCATTATTTCCAGAACTGCCTTTAATAGTCACCAAATTCAACCAGCTCACTTTTGCTAATCAGGAAACTGAAATCCAGAATTGTTGTTCTAAGGCTACCCAGCAATAAATGAAAGAGTTGGTTGGTACCCAAAGTCCTTACTCTCTCTCCAAAGTAATTAATTTCATTCATGTTAGAAAATGTGCTAGATACAACAGGATTTATTAATGTGAAAAATTATTGTTCTACAGTCTTTAAAACAATTTTGAGTTTTGAAAATTATTGTATATTGTATTGAAAATACTGTTAATCTTTATAAGCCAAAGGGGCTACAAAGTAAAAGAATGCTTTCATAATACTTTCTATGAACTATAACTTTTTAAAAAGCATATAAAGTGTGATTTTCATGAAGTCTAATTTATGTCTTTTGAAATGTGTTTAGTTAGCAATAGGCCTTCTCAAGATACAGAAATTACAGGGGCACCTGGGTGGCTCAGTCGGTTAAGCGTCCAACTTCGGCTCAGGCCATGATCTCGCAGTTCGTGGGTTCAAGCCCAGCGTTGGGCTCTGTGCTGACAGCTCAGAGCCTGGAGCCTGTTTCAGATTCTGTGTCTCCCTCTTTCTCTGACCCTCCCCTGTCCATGCTCTCTCTCTGTCTCAAAAATAAATAAATGTTAAAAAAAAAAATTAAAAAAAAGATACAGAAATTACAATCCCTTTCCACTAAAGCCTCATTGAATTAGTTTTCAGTTTTTAGCAAACATTTATTCTTTTGCATTAAAAAGCAATCTATTAGGGCACTTGGGTGGCTCAGTTGGTTGAGCGTCAGACCCTTGATTGTGGCTCAGGTCATGATCCTAGGGTCATGGTTGGAATTGAGCCCTGTGTCAGGCTCCATGCTGAGTGTGCAACCTGCTTAAGATTCTCTCTCTCTCTCTCTCTCTCTCTCTCTCTCTCTCTCCCTCTCCCTCTCCCTCTCTCTCTCTCTCTCTCTGCCCTTCTAGCCTACTAGCACTCTCTCTCTCTTTTTCTCTCTCTCTCTCTCAAAAAAAAGGGAGAGAGAGAGAAAAGAGTCTGTTCAAAAAATATATATTGAAGAGGGAGATGTAGCTTGGTTCCAAGTGTAGCCTGAATGTGGCTGATTTTTAAAATCTTATTCTAGCATGGTAGAATCTGATCTGGGTCAGAAGAATAGAATACAAGCTAAATGTGAGAAATAAAGAATGAATTGAATATTTACTGAGCTACTATTTACCAAGTTTTATGTTAGACAAATTGATTCCACATATTTAATATGAGACTTTCACTAAATCCCTTTTAAAAAACAACCTAAAGAGATTTTGTGAAAAACTAAACACACAAAGCCACAAGAAAGAAGAGAACAGGAGGAAAAATGACAAGATCAAAATTCTGGAAGCTGCAAAGCAAATGACTGATTCCTGAACAATTTAGCAGACCTGAAAAACCAAATCCTAAGGCTAGGAGTGGAAAACACTACAAACAGATGGGAATTACATTACAGAATCCCCACCAGGCTCAGACATTGGGTTCACCAGGCAGTAAGTGAAAGGAATAAGGGGAACTGTTTTCAAGTTGTTTAAGAAGCAGCCAGACCCTCAGATTCATTTTCCCACTTTCCTCAGCTGGAAAACCCTTCCCTCCCCAGTCCTGAACAAGGCTGGGAGTTTATTCTATGGAGAAAGTTAAACAAGTTTCTCGACTGGGGAATACTCCAATAATTAAATGAAGGGCTCCTAAAAAAAAAAAAAATAAAGGATGATAACAGAAATAAAAACTAAATAGCAACTGGGGTGCGTAGCTGGCTCAGCATGTTAAGCATGCAACTTCGGTTCAGGTCATCATCTCACGGTCCATGAATTCGAGCCCTGCATCAGGCTCTGTGCTGACAGCTCAGAGCCTAAAGCCTACTTCAGATTCTGTGTCTCCTTTCTCTGCCCATCTCCCACTCATGCTCTGCCTCTCTCTCTCTTTCTCTCTCAAAAATAAACATTAAAAAACCCACTAAAACTAAATAGCAGATGATAAAATGGGTTAAAAAATATGTTAGAGGGAAAAAAGCAAAGATGTCCAAAACAGAAGAGACTGCTAGGAGTTCCAGAAAGAAAGGAGAAAAAAATCATCAAAGAAATAATTCAAGAAATTTACGTTCAAAGAAGTATCTGGGTTTATAGAATTTAAAATTCTACTCACGAGAGCCCAAAAAATAGACAAAAATACACCCACATCAAGACATACCATCATGAAATTTCATAATATTAGAAATGAAAAGATTCTCCAGGCTTCTCTATAGGGGGGAAAAAAGCAGTTCAAATATAAAGGATCAAGAACCATAATGACTTTGACTTCTCAATAGCAACCCTGGAAACTTTACATTCTTCAAAGGAGATTTAGACATTTGTGAAGAGTTAGGGGTATTAAATAGCATTTACATAGGCATACAAATAAACATGAAAAATACTGATCTCATCAAAATTACTGTATAACTATGTCAAGAAGACTGAACAACAGAAAGGATATCACAGAATTGAAAGGATATCAATGAATTGAATATTTATTGAGCTACCATTTACCAAGTTATGTTAGACAAGTTGATTCCACATATTTAATGTGAGACTCTCACCAAATCCCTTTTGAAAAACAATTTAGGGGGGCCTGGGTGGCTCAGTCAGTTAAGCGTCCAACTTCAGCTCAGGTCATGATCTCGCGGTCTGTGAATTTGAGCCCCGCGTGAGGCTCTGTGCTGACAGCTTGGAGCCCGGAGCCTGCTTTGGATTCTGTGTCTCCCTCTCTCTCTGCCCCTCTCCTGCTCATGCTCTGTCCCTCTCTCTGTCAAAAATAAACAACCGTTAAAAAAAATAAAATAAAATAAACAATTTAAAGAGATTTTGTGAAATCTATTTCAGAAAAAAAGACCCAAAAAAAGAGCTAAATCTTCATACTTTGCAGTATGAGATCAATAGGTAATACCTAAAACTAAAACAAAGAAGCGGGAATATATTCACATTATTTATCATTGAAGGTAATTAGCAAATAATCTGCTTAAGATGTGAAAATGGTTGCCCGTGGAAAGACCAAATGAGGGGAGATGTAGGGATGTAGGTAGTCGTCTTCTTTTCATTACAAGCCTTGTAGATAAACTAAATGTGTTAAATATGTGTATAACTTGACTAAATTTTAAGACTAAAATATACCATACAAACTCTCTAAACACAGTTATATTACCTAATGGGTCTGAATTTCTATAAAAGAATATCCATAAGCCCAGAGTGTTTATCAGCATCTCTCTCTGGATCTGAATCTTAAGAGGGCACCAGAAGGTTCTCTTCTGGACATGGTCTCTAAGTTGCCCTATGTACTGTTGTGTTATTGTAATGTGTTGTGCAGGCTAATTATTAAAAGTATCTCTTTTCACTCTCAAAATTATCCTGATTGAACAAAATTATTTGCTCAGCTAAATGTTACTTTCCTACCTCTGTACATTCGCACTTGCTATCTTCCTTACTTGACGTCCCTCTCCCAAATGTCCTCCCTCACATTTCCATTCAAGTTCTATCCATGAAGATTTCCTTGAACTAAACACTTCTCCTCCCAACCCTCATCGCACTGCATATACAACTTGAGCATAACAATTTTCACACTGTGTTGCAGCTGCATATGTTTTCATACGAACATGAGTTTCTGAGAGCAGGGATCATTGGTCTCCATCTTCAACTGTCTAGCACTAAAGATGGGGGCTACACGCAGCAACCCACATGACTGTCACTGGGTGACTGAATTTGCCACATTATATAAAATTTAATTGTTGGACATTTGTAGTCTTGAAAGACGTGTCATCATGAAAGATACTGACAGCTCAATTCTGGTAAGATTTATCCCAACCATAAAAAAAAGTGCAGGCACAATTCCACTCCCATATTCAAAGTTAAAGATGATAGTTTGACATTACAAATTATTGGGTGAGTTTGAAGATCTCTATTTTTACATACGTGCAAACATATATATGTATGCATCTATTTCAACAGCTACAGTAAATTCACAACTTATTTTAGCATTATACATAGTCAGATGAATATAGCAAGCAGATAATTAGATGTTTTCAAGTTAATAACGAAATATATGAATGTCTTTACAATTCTTTTCTTAGAAACTTAACTCGCATTTTTATCTGGTCCAGTTCACATGAGGGTGAATTGTTGCTGGAATTAATTCATAAGGGGGGTTAGACTAAAATGGCTGAAAGCACAGAAGACCTTCCTCTTCCAAATTCTAAGTTACTGTCTTTATTGGATGGAGTAAGCACACATATTCTCAAACTTGTATGCCCAAAAGAATCATATGGAGAGGTTGGAAAACAAGATTCCCAGGAGGCAGTTTCAGGATGGCAGTGTAGGAAGACACTGAGGTCACTTCTTCCTGCAGACACATCAAATCTACAGCTACATATACAACAACTCTCTCTGAAAAGGACCTGAACACTAGCTAAGCAGCTCTTCTACCACAAAGGATAAAAAAGCCAAACTGAAATGGGTAGGAGGGGCAGAGACACAGTCTCATGGGAACCACACCCCTGCACAGCAACCCACAAGCAGATGGGGTCTCACAAATGCCAAGCACATCCCTGAGAACTGAGAGGTTCAAGCCCCACCTCAGCCACCCCAGCCCTTGGGATCTTCACTAACATCTTCACCCCCAAACATCTGACTTTGAAACTGAGAGTTACATCCAGGAGACCCAAAAGGCTGTTGTAAAAAGAGACTCTTAAAGGGGTCATGCACAGACTCACTCACTCTGAGCCCCTAGTGCAAAAGCATCAGGTTGAAACACATCTAGACATATGCGAAGGAGATTCATTGGCTAATCTTAAAAGCATCTGCCAGAGGGGTAAGGGTCTAGTAGAGCTGTCTCTGGGGACAGAGGTGCTAGCAGGCACAATTTTTACACTCTCTCTCTACCTCGCTGGCACCACTTGGCAGACCCCTACACTCTCCTGTGACCCTGTCCCTGTGACCCTGGTGGGTTTGCCTTGGCCCAATGCTCCCCTACAACTCTGCCCTGCTAAACCTGGCAGGCGGGCAACCCCAACCCAGTGCTCTCCCATTGCCCTGCCAAAGCCAGCAGGTGCATGCAGTCCACACAGAGGACTCCCCCTGAATGCCTGGCACTGGTGGCAAGGGGGCTTGTGTCTCTGGGCCCCAGAGAACTGAAACATCAGGGAGATAGTGCTTGGCAGATTGCCACCTATAGGTCACTGCACAGACAGCAGACTGAAGCACATCACCAGTCTTCCTGTGACCAATCCTTCAAGACTGAAAAAGATACTCGTTTTACCTACTACATAAAAATGAAACAGCTAAGCAAAATGAAGAAACACAGGAATATGTTCCAAACAAAAGAACAAGATAAAAACCCCAGAAAAAAAAAAACACCTTCATGAAACAAAGATAAGTAAACTAACTGATAAAGAGGTCACAAAAATGCTCATCAGTCTTGGAAGAAGAATGGATAAACACAGACCTAGAACATAAGAAAGTACCAAACAAAAGTCACAGAGCTGCAGAATATAGTAAGTAAAGTGAAAAGTACATGAGCATGGTTCAACAGCAAACTAGATGAAACAAAAGAAAGGATTACCAACATGGAAAACAGGGCAGTGGAACTCACACAAACAGAGCAGCAAAAAGAAAAAAAGAATTTTAAAAAAGTAAAGACAGCTGAAGGTACCTATAGGACAACATCAAGAGGAAACAACACTCTTCTTACGGTGCTCCCAAAAGGAGAAGGGAGAAAGGGTCAAAAATTTATCTGAAAAAATTGTGGCTGAAAACTGCCTTAACCTGGGGAAGGAAACAAACATCCAGATCCAGGAAGTCCAGAAATTTCCAATTAAGAAGAACCAAAGAGATCCATACCAAGACACATTATGATTAAAATGTCAACATTTAAAGATAAAAATAGAATCTTAAAAGCAACGAGAGAAAAATAACCTGTGACATACAAGGGTACCGTCCTGACAACACACACACACACACACACACACACACACACACACACACACACGACTATCAGCAGATTTTTCAGCAGAAACTGAAGGCCAGAAGAAAGTGGAGTAACATATTTAAAATGCTAAAAGAAAAATACTTCCAACTAAGAATACCCTAGGCAAGATTATCATTCAGAATTAAAGGAAAGAGAAGTTTTTCAGACAAGCAAAAACTAAACCAGCCTTACAGTAAATGTTAAAGGGACTTCTGTAAGCTAAAAATAAAGGACACTGATTAATAATAAGAAAACATATGAAAGTAAAAATTTCACAGTTAAAAATAAGTATAGTAGT
The DNA here is from genome assembly GCF_018350195.1 of Panthera tigris. Taxonomy (NCBI): domain Eukaryota; kingdom Metazoa; phylum Chordata; class Mammalia; order Carnivora; family Felidae; genus Panthera; species Panthera tigris. The sequence goes on from NC_056664.1 coordinate 130,374,607, forward strand.
AAAAGAAGTGGACTAATCACTTAAAAAGGTAGCATAAAGTTAAAAAGACAAAGATAATAATAGTGATAAAAAATTAGTTAAGGGTTACACAAAATAAAAAGATGTCAAATGTGACATCAAAAACATAAAATATGGTGAGGGTAGTAAAAATGTAGAGTTTTAGAATGCATTCAAACTTAACTTGCTATCAACTTAAAACAGACTGGTACAGATATAGATATAGAAATAGAGAAATATAGATTTGGACATGGATACATATGTAGATAGATTGATATATACAAGCTTCATGGTAACCACAAAGCAAAAACCAATAGCAAATACGGGAAAGATAATAAGACAGGTATCTAAACATAACACTACAGAAAGTCATCACACCACAAGGGAGGAGAGCAAGAAAAGAAAAGGATAGGAAGAAAAAAACTATCAAACAGCCAGAAAACAATTAAGAAAAGACAACAAATACATACTTATCTATAATTACTTTAAAGGAAATTCTCTAATTAAAAGATATAGCGTGGCTGAAGGAAAAAAGAAAAACAAGACCCATATATTTGCTGCCCACAAGTGACCCACCTCAGACATAAGGACACACAAACACTGAAACTGAAAGGTGGAAAAAGATATTTCACGCAAATGGAAACCACATGAAACCTGTGATAGCTCTTCTGATAGCAGATAAAATAAACTTTAAAGTAAATAGTTTATGGGGCGCCTGGGTGGCGCAGTCGGTTAAGCGTCCGACTTCAGCCAGGTCACGATCTCGCAGTCCGTGAGTTCGAGCCCCGCGTCGGGCTCTGGGCTGATGGCTCGGAGCCTGGAGCCTGTTTCTGATTCTGTGTCTCCCTCTCTCTCTGCCCCTCCCCCGTTCATGCTCTGTCTCTCTCTGTCCCAAAAATAAATTAAAATAAATAAATAAATAAATAGTTTATTTATTAAATAAATCAAATAAATTTTATTAAATAAAAATAAAAGAAATAAACAAAAATGGGCATTACATAACGATAAAGGAACAAATCTGGCAAGCATATATAACACTCATAAATATGTATGCACTCAACACAGAAGCACCTAAATATGTAAAGCAAATATTAACAGACCTATGGAGAAATTGAAAGCAATACAATAATAATGAGGGGATTTAATATCCTACTATATACAGAATATTCTCTTCAAAAGCAGCAAAATACATATTCTTCTCAAGTGCACATGAAACATTCTCCAGGATAGATCATAATTCAGCCACAAAACAAGTCTCAATAAATTTAAGAAGACTGAAATCATACAAAACATTTTTTCAGACTACAGTGATATGAAAGTAGAAATCATAAAAAGAAACATGAAATAAGTCACAAATATATGAAGAACCAAACTGCTACTGAACAAATGAGTCAACAAAGAAATCAAAGGAGAAATAAAAGAATACCTTGAGACAAATGAAAAATTATAATACAACATACCAAAATCTATTAGATGTAGAAAAAGTAATACTAACAGGAAAATTCACAGTGAGATAGGCCAACCTCAAGAAATGAGAATAACAATCTTGGGGCGTCTGGCTGACTGAGTTGAAGAAGCATGCAACTCCTGACCTCAGGGTCGTGAGTTCAAACCCCACATGTGGTGTAAAAGAAATACTTAAATAAATTAACGAAATTTTTAAAAAAGAAACAAGAAAAATCTCGAGTAAGCAAACATTACACCTAAATGACTAGAAAAGGGAGGAAAAAATGAAGCCCCAAGTTAATAGAAGGAAGGAAATAATAAAGCTCAGAACAAAGATAAAGTGAAATAAAAACTGAAATGACAATAGAAAAAATAAAGACACTAAGAGCTGATTCTTTGAAAAGATAAAAAAATGGTAAACCTTTAGCTAGACTCACTTTAAAAGAGAGAATATTAACAAATATATAACATCAGAAATGGAAAAGGAGAAGTTACAACTGATACCAAAGAAATATAAAAAATCATAAAATACTATTATGATAAATTATATGCCAAGCACAACCTAGGAAAAATGGGTAATTTCCTAGAAACATAGAATCTTTTAAGACTTAATCATGAAGAAACAGAAAATCTGAATAGACTGATTATTGGCAAGGAGAGTGAATCAGTAATCAAAAACCTCCTAACAAATAAAATCCAGGACAAGAGACTTCATTGGTGAATTCTACCAAACATTCAAATAAAACTTGATATCTATCATTTTCAAACTCCTCTAAAATTTTGAATATGAATGAATGCCACCAAAAGCAATTTACAAGGCCAGTATGATTCTAATACCAAAACCAAATAAGAACAACAAAAAAGGAGAATTACGGGCCAATATTTCTGATGAACACACATGCAAAAATCCTCAACAAGGGGCGCCTGGGTAGCTCAGTTGGTTGAGCTTCCGACTCCAGCTGCTCAGGTCATGATCTCACAGTCTATGAGTTCAAGTCCCGCGTCGGGCTCTGTGCTGACAGCTCAGAGCCTGGAGCCTGCTTCAGATTCTGTGTCTCCCTCTCTGACCCTCCCCCATTCATGCTCTGTCTCTCTCTGTCTCAGAAATAAATAAACATTAAAAAAAAATTTTTTTAAATCCTCAACAAAATATTAACACACCAAACTCAACAATACATTAAAAAAGTCATATACCATGATCAATTGATATTTGTTCTAGGCATGAAAGGATGGTTCAATATCTGCAAATCAATCAATCTGATATTAACAAAATATTAACAAAAACCTGTTATTAACAAAAAATAAATACCATATGATCATCTCAATAGACGTATGAAAAGAATTTGACTAAGTTCAACATCTGTTTATGATAATAACTCTCACCAAAGTAGATAATAAAGGGAATGTACCTCAACCTTATAAAGTCCATATATTACAAGCTTGTAGCTAACATCATACTCAACAGTGAAAAGCTGAAAGCTTTTCCTCTAAGATCAAGAACAAGACAAGGGTTTCCAACTCTTGCCACCTTTATTAAACATCGTATTGAAAATCCTAACCAGGAAATTAGGCAAGAAAAAGAAATAAAAAGTATCCAAATTAGAAAGGACAAAGTAAAAATGTCACTAAAACTCTAAAGACTCTACTAAAAAAAAAGTTAGAACTAATAAACAAATTCAGTAAAGCTGCAGGATGCAAAATGAGCACACAAATATCCATTGTTTTTATACACTAACAACAAACTATCAGAAAGAAAAGTTAAGAAAACAATCTCATTTACAGTTGTGTCAAAAAGAATAAAATACCCAGGAATAAGTTTAACTAAGGAGGTGAAAGACCTGTACACTAAAAACTACATGACACTGATAAAAGAAATTGAAGAAGACACAAATAAATGGAAAAATATTCTGTGCTCATGGATTAAAAACTTAATATTATGAAAATCTCCATATTATCCAAAGCAATCCATGGATCCAATGTGATCTCTTAAAAATCCCAATAGCAATACAACAATCCTAAAATTTTTATGGAACCACAAAACATCCCAAATAGCCAAAGCAATCTTGAGAAAGAAGAACAAAGCAAAATCACACTCCTTGATTTCAAACTACATCACAAAGCTCTAGTAATCAAAACAGTAGGGTATTGGCATAAAGACAGACACATAGATCAATAGAAGAAAACACAGAGTTCAGAAATAAACTTTTGCATATATAGCCAATTAATTTACGATAAAGAAGTCAAGCATACACAACGGGGATAGGAGAGTCTTTTCAATAAATGATATTGGGAGAACTGGACAGTCTCATGCAAAATAATGAAACTGGAACACTATCTTACACCATACACAAAAATTAACTCGAAATAGATTTAAGACTTGAATGTAAGACCTGGTACCATAAAACTCCTACAGGGAAATATAGGCAGTAAGCTCCTTGACCCTGCTCTTGGCAATATTTTTTTGGATCTGACTCCAAAGATAATGTTAACAAAAGCAAAAGTAAACAAATGTGATTACATCAAACTAAAAACCTCTGCACAACAAAGGAAATTATCAACAAAATAAAAAGGCAACTTACTGAATGGGAGAAGATGTTTGCAAATCATATTTTTGACAAGGAGTTAATATCCAAAATATATAAAGAACTCATACAATAAAATTCAAAAATGGGCAGAAGATCTTAATAGACATTTTTCCAAATAAGACATATAGATGACCAAAGGTACATGAAAAGATGCTCAGCATCACTAATCATTGGGGAAATGCAAATCAAAACCACAATGAGATATCATGCTAACATGTGTCAGAACGGTTGCTATCAAAATGACAAGAAGTAACAAGTGTTGGTGAGAATGTGGAGAAAAGGGAATCCTCATTCACTGTTGGTGGGAATCCAAATTTATGTCACCACTCTGGAAAACAGTGGAAATTACTCAAAAAACTAAAAATAGGGGCACCTGGGTAGCTCAGTTGGTTGAGCATCTGACTCTCCATTTCAGCTTAGGTCATGATCCCAGGGTGGTAAGACTGAGCCCCACAGCAGGCTCCATGCTGAGTAAATTAAATTTTAAATATAAAATTTAAAAAAAAAACTAAAAATAGAACCACCATGTGGTCCAGAAATTCCACTTCTGGTTATTTATCTGAAGAAAAATTAAAACATGAATTCAAAAACACAGATGTATCCCTATGTTCATTGCAGTATTATTCACAACAGCCAAGATATGGAAACAACCAGTGTCTGTTAATGGATGAATGGATAAAGATGTGATATCACATACACACAAATACACACACACTGGAATACCACTCAGCCATAAAAAAATAATCAAATATTCATTTGCAACAAGGACGGAACATAACAGTATGCTGAGTGAAATAAGTAAGACAGAGGAAAGGACAAACACCATACGATTTTACTTAGATGTGGAATCTAAAAAACAAAACGAACAAATAAAATATAACATAACACACAGATGAAGAGAATAGATTGATAGTTGCCAGATATGAGAGGGCTGGGAGGTGGGGTGAAATGGGAGAAAATTGTTAAAAGTGCAAACTTACAGTCATAAAATAAATAAGCCATAGGGACATCATGAACAGCATGGTGACTACAGTCAATAATATTGTATGTATGCTATGTAACTTTATATAGTGACAGGGGAAGCAAGATTTATTGTGGTGATCATTTCCCAGTGTATATAAATATTAAATCATTATGTTGTACACATGAAAGTCATGTAATGTCATATGTCAAATATGCCTCAATTTAAAATTTTTTTTTAAATCATACCACTCAACTGATTTTCAAGTAGATGACTCTGGAACTGAAATGTGAGAAATCTTGGAAATTAAGAGGATGCTTGAAAAGTAAAGATATGGCTCCAGGTCCATTATAAACAATTGTTATTTATTCCCAAGTTTCCAGTTATCTATGTTATAGAGATAAATAAATAGAGGAACAAAGAATACCATTATTTAGTTCTAAACTATGATAATTCTGAAATTTTATCCCATTTATATATGTATCTAGCTATGTGTTTCTGTGTGTATTATATATTACATATATACCTCATGTATAAATATGCTCTATATTGTATGTGTTACTTATATATGTTTTATATTTTCGTATATATATATTATATGTTTTTTCAACCTATTATTATCCTTCTCAGATGTAAATATATACAGTAAAATGCAGGAAAAGCATGATTAAATTCAATATCAATTTATGATAAACAACTCTCAACAGATGGGTATTATATATATATATATATATATACACACACACACACATATATACACATACAAATATATATGTATATATCTGAACATATACATATATACACAAATATGTATATATATTATATACATATAAATTCTATGTAATATATATACATACATATATATATATATATACACACACACCTAAGAAGAATAATAACAAGTGGAATTATCTGAGAATTCAGTAGAATAGAGACTTCGATGTAAAACTAAGTTGCTTTAAAGAAATATTTTGGGGGGCAACTGGGTGGCTTGGTCAGTTAAGTGTCAGATTTCAGCTCAGGTCATGATCTCACAGTTCGTGGGTTCACGCTCCACATTGGGCTCTGTGCTAACAGCTCAGAGCCTGGAGCTTGTTTCGGATTCTGTGTCTCCCTCTCTCTCTGCCCCTCGCTCACCTTCTGTCTCTCTCACTCTCTAAAATAAATAAACATAAATAAAATTTAATAAAGAAAAATTTTTAGATGTTTACTTATTTTTGAGAAAGAGAAGCGCAGTGGGGCAGAGAGAGAGAGAGGATATGAAGCAAGCTTGTGCTGAGAGTGAGAGCCCAATGTGGAGCTCAAATCCACAAACCTGAGAACATGACCTGAGCCAAAGTCAAACAACTGAATGAACCAACCAGGCGCCCCTAAAGAAAATTTTTTAATTTACCCTTTTTTGTATGAACTGTGAATGAACTGTGAGAATATGATTCATACGCATCCCCCATACAGCTATGATACTATATGTGAAGAAATACCTTTTTTAAATGCTGAAACATCCGGGACTCCTGGGTGGCTCAGCTGGTTAAGCATCTGACTCTTGATTTCTGCTCAGGTCATGATCTCACAATTCATGAGATCACCCCTGCATCAGGCTCTGTGCTGACAGCAGTGAGACTCCTTGGGATTCTCTCTCTCCCTTTCTCTCTTCCTCTCTCCCACTCTCCCTCTTCCCCTCTCTCTCTCTCTCAAAAAAAAAAAAAACTGAAACATCTATACGGGGAGCAAAGACTCTCAGAGTGAGAGGTATGTCCCACACAGGTCCTCCTCACCTTTTCATGCAGAGTAGGGTAGCCATAGTGCCCAAGCTGATTGTCTGCTTCTGTTCTACTCAGGGAGACATGATCTACCCACATGCACACAGCTTGTGCCAACACTGTTATAGGATTAGAAGCTAGTAATAGCAGAGGAAACTCATACCCATCAAATTGAATAATCAACCTACTCTTTCAATTAATAAATGTGAACAACTACAAATTTCCAGTTATATTTAAAACCAACAACAAAAGGGGCACCTGGGTGACTTAGGCAGTTAAGGGTCTGACTTCAGTTCAGGTCACGATCTTGTGGTTTGTGACTTCAAGCCCCATGTCAGGCTCTGTGCTGACATCTCAGAGCCTGGAGCGTGTTTCAGATTCTGTGTCTCCCTCTCTCTCTGTCTCTCTGAGGTTTGGGCTCTGTCTCTCTCTCAGGAAAAAAAACAACAACAAACAACCAAACAAACAAAAAACAATGTTTTAAAACTAATGACAAAAAAGAGAAAGGTCAAACGAGAAGAGAACAACTGATTCTGAAGGAAACAAGATAATTCCAGTAAGATAAGAGGACTTCAAATCATTCTTAATAGTATTATAAGAAAAACTCAAGAAGATATCCATTCACAAACTAGAATAAACGAATATGCAATAAGGGAATAACAAAATAAGAGTCCATGAAAATTAAGAATACAATTATCAAAATTAAGGAAAAAAGTTAGTCGAGTTGGAAGAAATAAAATAAAGTCTCCAAAATTTAAATCAATAAAACCAAGAGGTGAAAATATATTTAAAAAGTCCAGATAAGATACAAATCCAAGATGCAGCAAAGGCAGTCCTAAGGGGAAAATACATTGCAATCCAGGCCTAGCTCAAGAAACAAGAAAAATCCCAAATACAAAACTTAACCGCACACCTAAAGGAACTAGAAGCAGAACAGCAAAGAAACCACAAAGCCAGTGAAGAAGAGAAATAATAAAGATTAGACCAGAATAAACAATATAGAATCCAATAAAACAGTAGAACAGATCTATGAAACTAAGAGCTGGTTTTTTGAAAAAATAAACAAAATTGATAAACTCCTAGCCAGATGTCTCGAAAAGAAAAGAAAGAGAACCCAAATAGATAAAATCACAAATGAAAGAGGAGACATCACAACCAAAACCACAGATACACAAACAATAATTAGAGAATACTATGAAAAATTATACACCAACAAACTGGACAACCTGCAAGAAATGGACAAATTCCAAGATACTCACATACAACCAAAACTCAAACAGGAGGGGCGCCTGGGTGGCTCAGTCGGTTAAGCGTCCGACTTCGGCTCAGGTCACGATCTCGTGGTCCATGAGTTCGAGCCGCGCGTCAGGCTCTGGGCTGATGGCTCAGAGTCTGGAGCCTGTTTCCGATTCTGTGTCTCCCTCTCTCTCTGCCCCTCCCCTGCTCATACTCTGTCTCTCTCTGTCTCAAAAATAAATAAACGTTAAAAAAAATTTTTTTTAAATAAAAAAAATAAACTCAAACAGGAAGAAATAGAAAATTTGAACAGACCCATCACCAGCAAAGAAATTGAATCAGTTATCAAAAATCTCTGAATTAATAAGAGTCCTGGGCCAGATGGCTTCCCAGAGGAATTCTACCAGACATTTAAAACAGAGTTAATACCTATCCTTCTCAAGCTGTTCCAAAAAATAGAAATGGAAGGAAAGCTTCCAGACTCATTCTATGAAGCCAGCATTACCTTGATTCCCAAACCAGACAGAGACCCCACATAAAAAGAGAATTAGAGGCCAATATCCCTGATGAACACAGATGTAAAATTCTCAACAAGATACTAGCAAACTGAATTCAACAGTATATTAAAAGAATTACTCACCATGATCAAGTGGGATTCATTCCTGGAATGCAGGGCTGGTTCAATATTTGCAAATCAATCAACGTGATACATCACATTAATAGAAACATATGATCCTCTCAATAGATGCAGAAAAAAGCATTCGACAAAATACAGCATCCTTTCTTAATAAAAACCCTCAAGAAAGTCAGGATAGAAGGAATATACCTTAACATCATAAAAAACATACATGAAAACCCCACAGTTAATATCATGCTCAACTAAGAGCTTTCCTCCTAAGATCAGGAACACGACAGGGGTGTCTACTCTCACCACTGTTGTTTAACATAGTATTGGAAGTCCTAGCTTCAGCAAAGCAATCAGACAATGAAATGAAATAAAAGAAATCTGAATTGGCAAAGAAGAAATCAAACTTTCACTTTTTGCAGATGACATGATACTCTACATGGAAAACCCAAAAGACTCCCATGAGCTGCTAGAACTGATACATGGATTCAGCAGAGTTGCAGGATACAAAATCATGTACAGAAATCAGTTGCATTTCTTAACACCAATAATGAAGCAACAGAAAGAGAAATCAATAAATGGACTCCATTTACAATTGCACTGAGACCATAAAATACCTAGAAATAAACCTAACCAAAGATGTAAAAGATCTGAATGCTGAAAACTTATGAAAAAAATTGAAGAAGACACAAAGAAATGGAAAAACATTCCATGCTCATGGATTGGAAAAACAAATATTGTTAAAATGTCAATACTAGGGGCGCCTGGGTGGCTCAGTCGGTTAGGCGTCCGACTTCAGCTCAGGTCACGATCTTGCGGTCCGTGAGTTCGAGCCCCGCGTCAGGCTCTGGGCTGATGGCTCAGAGCCTGGAGCCTGCTTCCGATTCTGTATCTCCCTCTCTCTCTGCCCCTCCCCCGCTCATGCTCTGTCTCTCTCTGTCTCAAAAATAAATAAACGTTAAAAAAAAAAATTAAAAAAAAAAAATGTCAATACTACCCAAAGCAATCTATACATTCAATGCAATCCCAATCAAAATTGCATGAGCATTCTTCTCAAAGCTAGAACAAACAATCCTAAAATTTATATGGAACCACCAAAGACTCCAAATAGCCAAAGTAATGTTGAAAAAGAAAAACAAATCAGGAGACATCACAATCCCGGACTTTAGCCTCTACTACAAAGCTGTAATCATCAAGACAGTGTGGTATCGGCACAAAAACAGACACATAGACGAATGGAATAGAATAGAGAACCCAGAATTGGACCCACAAATTGCATGGCTAACTAACTACTCTTTGGCAAAGCAGGAAAGAGCATCCAAGGGAAAAAGTCTCTTTAGTAAATGGTGCTGGGAGAACTGGACAGCAACATGCAGATGAATGAAACTGGACCACTTTCTTACACCATACACAAAAATAAACTCAAAACGGATGAGAGACCTAAACGTGAGACAGGAAACCATCAAAACCCTAGAGGAGAAAACAGACAACAACCGTTTGACCTCAGCCACAGCAACCTCTTACTCAAGGTGTCCCCAAAGGCAAGGGAAATAAAAGCAAAAATGAACTATTGGGACCTCATCAAGATAAAAAGCTTCTGCACTGCAAAGGAAACAATCAACAGAACTAAAAGGCAACTGACAGAATGGGAGAAGATATTTGCAAATGACATATCGGATACAGAGTTAGCATCCAAAACCTATAAAGAACTTACAAACTCAACACCCGAAAAACATATAATCCACTGAAGAAATGGGCAGAAGACATGAACAGACACTTTTCCAAAGATGACATCCAGACGGCCAACAGACATATGAAAAGATGCTCAACATCACTCATCATCAGGGAAATACAAATAAAAACCACCCTGAGACACTACCTTACACTGGTCAGAGTGGCTAAAATTAACAACTCAGGAAACAACAGATGTTGGCGAGGATGTAGAGAAACAGGAACCCTCTTGCACTGCTGGTAGGAATGCAAACTGGTGCAGCCACTCTGGAAAACAGTGTGGTGGTTCTTCAAAAAATTAAAAATAGAACTACCCTATGACCCAGGAATAGCACTACTAGGAATTTATCCAAAAGATACAGGAGTGCTGATTCATAGAGCCACATGTACCCCAATGTTTATAGCAGCACTTTCAACAATAGCCAAATTATGGAAAGAGCCTAAATGTCCATCAAATGATGAATGGATAAAGAAGATGTGGTTTAAATATACAATGGAATACTACTTGGCAATGAGAAAGAATGAAACCGTGCCATTTGCAGCAACATGGATGTAACTGGAGGGTATAATGCTAAGTGAAATAAGTCAATCAGAGAAAGACAGATGTGATACATTTTTACTCATATGTGGAACTTGAGAAACTTAACAGAAGATCATGGGGGAAGGGAAGGGAAAAATAGTTACAAACAGAAAGAAAGGGAGGCAAACCATAAGAGACTCTTAAATACAGAGAACAAACTGAGGGTTGATGGGGAGGGGGAAGGGGAAAATGGATGATGGGCATTGAGGGTTGCATGTAAGCAATGAATCACGGGAATCGGCTCCTGAAACCAAGAGCACAGTGTATACACTGTATGTTAGCTAACGACAATAATTGAAAAAAAATTTCCTATCTAGTTCTGAGATGTTAAATTTAAACAGAAAATGTGATATTCAACAAAAACAACAAAAGATATAAATCCAAGAGGTCCAAAATCCATCTAGGGAAGGTTTTTAATGATACAACAAAAACAGTGAAGGAAGAGGAATAATCAAATAGTAGAAGAAAATCCCTAGAGCCTAAGACACGACTCTTCAGCAATTGTGGTCCAGGAAAAATGAAAAATAACTCATAAACACATCCTCATTAAAGGTCAGAACATCTCAACAGATGCTTCTTTTCAGTTCTCTTCTCTGGATCCTCTTCTCTTTGATCTCCAAATTGTATGGATCCACGGGCTTATTATTTTCCCTTATTTTCTTTTTCTCTGCTATATTTCACTCATCCACTAAATGATTCCATCTAAACTCATTACTTAGAAGTCACCCAGATAATGATAACCCCAATTTTATCTGTCCACTCCCAACCTCTCCATAAACATCCAGATATCAAATTGATTTCCTTTCTGCAATCTAACCTACATTTCAAATGTAATATGCCAACAACAGAATTGTTATCTCAATCCATACTCTAGTCTTCTCATCTCGTCTTCCTCATCTCAATACACAGCAATACCATTAATCCATTTCTTCAGACCATAACGCCATAAGTCATGCTTAACTCCTCTCTTCCTCATGCTCTGCTTCCAATCCATCAGCAAGGCCAACATCTAGCATGGATTTACAGGAATGGTGTGTCCAAGAAGAACATGAATTCCCTAATACCATGATGAAATGTTATACTCATATTACCACTCACAACCCTGTTTGTATTAATTATATCTCTCATTCAAAGCAATACAGTTTTTTTTTATGTTTTTTTATTAATTTTTGAGAGAGAGAGAAAGAGAGAAGAAAGTGAGCAGGGGAGGGGCACAGAGAGAGGAAGACACAGAATCTGAAGCAGGGTCCAGGCTCTCAGCTGTCAGCACAGAGCCCAATGTGGGGCTCAAACTCATGAACTGTGAGATCATGACCCAGCTGAAGTTGGACGCTTAACCCACTGAGCCACCCAGGAGCCCCAAAGCAATAGTTTTTAAGAAGATGAGAATGTCTCTCTTTGTCTATGATACAAACACTGCATGATCCACAATAAATAGTATTTACATGATATTTTAAAGTTGAATATTGGTTTCCATTTTTAAATCATCAAACTATAAAAGACTTACTTATATTTAGTAAATGAAGTGTAAATTCTATAAACCCCGAGAAGGTGAAAGTAATGCACAGTAGGAGTTAACAGGCGGAAGTAGATGTGGAGGAAAATATGGGGACAATAAATCCCTGACTTACCCAGTAGGAAATCAAGAGGCACTGTCAAAAATTTATGGGTCGAGAAACAGAATTTTTATGAAGTCAAATAACAAAGGAATTTTTTAATGAGCTGGTAGGGATTGGCAGTGGGGAAAGAGAACAAATAGAAGTGAGCTAAATCTCTCTCATGCCACAGATAGGAAATAATAGCTATTTTTAAATTGATACATTATATGAATTGATAACACGATAGGAATATTATTTAAGACTTGGATTTAACCTCCAGAAAAACTAACCATAAAATCATTGGAAATAAGTACTTCTGATGAGTGGAAATGAAGGAAAGTGTACTGAACCTTACTTTTTAGTTAGCAGCCTCATTAGTGTTTCAATTTTTATTATGGCAAATATTGCTGACCTAACAATTACATACACAAAAAATAAATATATTATTAAATAGTATAGCAAATGATCACATCTGATCTAGTTTTATGTCTGTATTTACACATGTTTATCTGAATAAAACTTTATAAAGAGACACCAGTTTTTGTTTCACTGTTGGTCAGTAGCATAAAAGATATACATGCTGGTCTAGGATCCACTATGTAAGTACAAAGATTGGCCAACTACAGTCTGGTCAAAATACGTTGATGGCAGTTTATGTAATTAATAAAAGAATTCTATAAAAAGGATCCTTCACATCTAGAACCAGAAAAGCTCACACAATGATTCACTATAATTTATCTCCTTAAGGTACTGCAGGCCCACATGCCTCCCCAAAGGGAGACACTGCTGTTTTGAACACAGTAAACACTTCCATTGTCCTAATACTACCTCTCGTCCTACTTCTATGCTTATAAACATGGCACTATTTTTACCTTGAATAATGCATGGCTTGGTGGCCTGCAATATTAAAATAGAAGTCTGTTGTGTGCTTCATCTCATTGGTGTGCCCAGTGGCCTCAATCCAGTGTCCTATTGGGAGACAATAAACACCATCCACCAAGTTGTTTTCATTATAAGTACAGCAACGGTCGTGGTGAGGTCCATTGCCTGGAACAAGAAGAAATGACAAACAGAGAAATTAAATCAATGTTTTGCTTAAACAGCCACAAAGTAGCTGATGCAAAATTAATAGGAAGAAGAAAATAAATATAAAGCTGCTTAATCTACACATTTCAGTATCAACCAAAATAGGCTACAGTGAGGGGAGAAACAGAAAAAAAATTTGTAGAGTTACATATGAATTTCACAGAGTTCTGTGCTCCCTTTGAATAAATGCAGATTTCCAGAAGCATATTAACTCTCAGGCTTTTATGGTTACCTCTCACTGCCCTAACTGCCCGTTGTGAGTCATTTTGCAGCCTTTTTATCTTTTGGTATGCAAATTCATAACTAAAATCAGCAACAAAGCATTTTAGTATCATCTCAAACAAATGAATTTTTTTAATAAATACATTAATAAATAATAAAACAAATGATCTCATCCAATCTACTTTGCATGTAAATCAGTGGTTAGTACTATTTTCAGATGGGACACATAGTATCATAGAGATTAGCTACCTTGCCCAAGGTCATAAAACTAGTAAATGCAGCACCAGTAGCAAACTGATACTCCTAGTCCCCCATCTTTTAGGCCCCTGTTCAGGACCTTCATCCTGTTTTCTACCTACTTCACAAGCACCAGCACCGCCACCTTCCTTCCATTGAGTAAACCAAAAGAGACAGAGGTGGAAGAACATGTCTCTGAAAACATTATTTGTCTACATCACATTCTGCCCAGTATCTATTACACTAGTAAACAGATCCTTTATTTCTATGAAAATTACAATTCATACATTACTTCTATTCACCCTTCTTATGTGACCACCCTATTTCAAATCATGCCTTTCCTTAAACAACCTAGTTTCCATATATTGTCTTTAATAAGAAAAACATGTAAGCAAAATAAAAATAGGAATAAGTCACATTTGTTACAAATATGAAAATCTGACTCATTTGTTCTTTTCTCTCTCTTACAAAACATTTTACCTAAAGTTATTTGGCATAAAATGTCAAAAACAAAAAGTCCTTAAGTCATTGGGCAATTCTTTGGGATATAATTCCCCCCCCCCCAATCCAATAGAAGGTACAAGACAGCTCCTTTAATAAATCATCACTGATCTTCTTAGATCAGACTTCTCTTTTTCTCTTGATGACTACAAGGCACTACACCAATTTCTCCTTTACCCCTGATATTTAATAGATGAGAAACAAACCATACTAGCAGCCCCATTTCTAAAAATATATCAAATAGAAATATAACAAGAGTAAAAAATGATATATAGAGATACATGTATTAACAATACTATTTTAATAGCAAACACTCTAAACTATGTAAGTTCATCTATTCATTTTTCCACAAATACTTACTGATTGTCAAGTACACAATCCACACTATGCTAAGTCATGTTAAGGATTTGGGTATTTACTGTAAGAGCAATAAAAAAATGAAACATTTTAAGTAGGCTGGTAACATGACCAAATTTTTATTTTGAAAGTATCTCTGTTGTTACAGAGTAAAAAATTAATTCAAACGCAATGAGATTAAAGCAGAAAAAGTCCATTTAGGAAAGGACTTCATTAGCCCAGGCAGGAGATGATGAAAGCCTGGAGGTAGAAAAGGGAAGGAGTGGGCAGATTCAGGAAGGAAAGGCCACAGGAATGGTGGATTAACTGGGTATGGGAGATGAAGGAAAAAGGGAAGCAACAATGACTCTAGGCTTCTGGCAAATATAACTCAATATAGAGTTGTACCACTCATTAAGATGTGAAATCTGTAAGAGGTTGGAAGGGAAGATCACTAGTCTGGTTTTTGTATGGGGCTTGAAGTGCCATTTAGATACAAAAGGAGCTGTCACATGCAGAGTTGGCATAATTGGTTTGACAGACCAGAGATCTGAACTAGAAAAATAAGCTTATGAGTCATCGAAGTGGCAACTGAGGCAAGGAGATAGATGAGTGACAAAGAAAAACAATATTGATGTAGAAGAAAAGGTTTCTAGAACAAAGTCTGAAAGCATCCCAACATTTAATAGCTAGATAGAGAAGGATAAGCTTACAAAGGATGTACAGAAGTAAGTTGGAGAGAAAGACCAGGAGTGAGTAAATGAGGTGGAAAAAAATGAATAAAACTGTAAATAGAGACTAAAAACTGGGTGAAACAGGGTCTGACTGTTAAAGGTAGTTACATCTGGAGAATGGAGTTGGGATGGGGCGGACCATTTTACTCTAAATTATTGTGAATTCACTCGATTTGTCACAGAGCACAAGTATTACTTTTTGGTTTAATAAAGGAATAATACCTATGGCTCCCACTGTTCAGTACAATAGACTTACAACAATTTAAATATTACAAATTAAATAAATACAATTATTCAGGAGCTCAAATATACATAAATTAAAATATTCAAGAAAAATTATTTACATAACATCAACCACCTCATCCCTATAATTAATTTTTGGAAATACTCATTTTTAGACACACATGTTTCAGGAGAAGTAACAAAACATTTCTATTTCTTTCACCAAGAAGGTATCAGTGGAGGCCACTAGAAAGCTGGGACTCCCTTGGGGCGCCTGGGTGGCTCAGTCGGTTAAGCGTCTGACTTCAGCTCAGGTCATGATCTCGCGGTCCGTGGGTTCGAGCCCCGCGTTAGGCTCTGGACTGATGGCTCAGAGCCTGGAGCCTGCTTCCGATTCTGTGTCTCCCTCTCTCTCTGCCCCTCCCCCGTTCATGCTCTGTCTCTCTCTGTCCCAAAAATAAATAAACGTTAAAAAAAAAAAATTTTAAGAAAGCTGGGACTCCCACCATACTCAGTAATAATAAGGTCAATCCCTTCAGTTGTCAATGGATGGGGAATCTGGGTAACAAGGCAGCACTCCCACCCTCCTAACGGAGAGTGTTAGAGGAATCCAGTTAAACCCAAAGATTTTAATAAAATCCAGAGTCACATTACATAATCCTCAAAATGGCCACATTTCAACAGAAAGTCATTCCTTACATCAAATATCACAAAGATCTCAAGCCAAATAAAAATTTTAAATGTTTGAAAGATGCCAACATCAAAATGACAGAGATGTTAGAATTATCTGAAAAGGATTTTAAATTTCAACAACCCATTAGAACACATTTGAAACAAATGAAAATATTAGAAAGTCTCTGCACGCACACGCGCACACACACACACACACAAACACACACAAAATAGATGACGTAAAGAAGAACCAAATGGAAATTTTAGAACTGAAAAATATAACAATTGAAATAATAACCTCAGTGGATAAGCTCAAGAACACAGTGGAGCAGACAAAAGAAAGAATCAGCAAGCTGCAAGACAACAGAAATTAATCAATCAAAGCAACAGAGAGAAAATAGACAGAAAAAAAGAACAGATTTAGAGACCTGTGGGACAGCTGGGTTGTTTCTAGGTTTTGACTATAATAAATAAAACCACTGTAAAATAAACAAAACTGCTGTATACATCTAACATTCATGCAGTTGAATCCTGAAAAGAGAGGAAAGTGTGTGGCTGAAAAATTCTTGAGAAAATAAGGTCTAAAATCTTTCCAAACTTGCCAATAAACATAAACTACAGATTCAAGAAGCTAAGCAAATTCCAAACAGGAAAAATAAAGAAGTCCATGCCACTACATATCATAATTAAATTTCTGAAAACTAAAAACAAAGAAAAAATCTTGAAAGTAGCCAGAGAAACATAACAATTTAGGAGAACAATTCAAATGTGAGTAGGCTTCTCAAAAGAAGCCTATAAAGAAGATCTATAAACAGAAAAGAAATCACTGAACATCAGGAAGGATGAACAGAATAAGCAAATATAGGAGTAAAAACAATAGACTTCTCTTCTCCTCTTGAGTTTCTAACAAAAATTATAATGCTACCTGATATGTTTCTACATGTATAGAGAGGAAATATTTAAGACAATTCTATGAAGAAGGGGAAAAGGATAAAAAGGAAGGTAAGATTTCTCCACTTTATTCAAACTTGCAAAATAATGACACCATCAACTATAATAAGTTATGTATGTATGATGTATGTAAATAAAAATAAAATTCTAAAAAATGTTCAAATATGTACTATACATGGCATATAAAGGTAGGAAAAACACATGGGGAGAAAAAAAACAGAGAAAACTAAAATGAAAAAAATAAAATGACAAACTTAAGTCCTAACATAACCAATAATTACATTAAAGTTAAATAGGCTAAATACACCAATTAAAATAGAGTGGCAGAGTGAACTTTTAAAAAAAAGAACCAATTGTATGATATCTAGAAGAAACTCACTTCAAATTATATACAAGATGGAAAGTAAAAGTGTTGCAAAAGACATACCATGTAAACATTTATCAAAAGAAGGCAGAAGTGATTATGTTAATATCATATAAAGTAGAACCTTCACAGCAAAGAAAATTACTAGAGATAGAGAAGGAAATTATCTGATGTTAAAAAAAAAAAAAACAATACTACACTGTTTAACTAACTTGAATTTAAATGGATAAAAACAAATCTTAAGTATCAACCTATCAAGAAGCTATAAGAATTCTAATGTGTATGTACCAAAAAATAGAGTTGCAAAATATGTGAAACAAAAACTAAGACCATTAAATGGAGAATAGACAAGTTGGGAATTATATTGGAAATTTCAACACTCTCTCTCAACAATTGATAGAAAAACTAGGAAGAACATCAGCAAGGAATAAAATAACTCAATGACACCATCAACCAATGGAATTTAATTGACATTTATAGAACACACCACACAATAATAGCAGAATGCACATTTTCAAGTGTGCACAGAACATATACCAGGCTAAATCATATCCTGGACCATAAGATAATCTCAAAACTTTAGAATTAAATCACACAAAGTGTTTTCTCTGACCTCAATAGAATCAAACTGGAAATCAATAATAGATGATGGGAAAATATTCAAATACTTGAAAACTAATCAACATATTTCTAAATAATCTATGGGTCAAAAAGGAAATCTCAAAGGAATTAAAAACACATTGCAATGAATGAAAATTAAAATAGTATGTATCAAAATACTATGTGTGACATAGCTAAAGCAGTGCTGTGAGGAAAATTTATAGTCCAAAAATGCATACAGTAAAAATAGGAACAGTTTCAAATCAATTATCTAAGCTCCCCCTCAAGAAATTATGAAAAAAAGAGCAAAATAAATCCAAAGCAAATGGAAGTAAAGAAATAATAAAGATAAGAATGGAAATCAATGAAATTAAAAACAGAAAAACGTTAGAGAAAATCAATGAAACAAAGAGCTGGTTTGTTGAAAAGATCATTAAGACTGGCAAACCTCTAACAAGACTGGCAAAGAAAAGTGAGAAAAGGCACAAATTACAAAAGAAAGAAAAGGGAGAAAACGAAAGAAAGAAAAAGGAAAGAAAGAAAGAAAGAAAGAAAGAAAGAAAGAAAGAAAGAAAGAAAGAAAGGAAAAGGGGACAGGAAGGAAAGGGAAGGGAAGGAAAGGGAAAGGAAAAGGGAGAGATGTCACTACAGACTTTGCAGGCGTCAAAAGTGTAAGAGAATACTATAAAAAATAAAACACACATAAATTTGACAACTTAGATGAATTGGACCATCCTCAAAACACAAATTACCACAACTCACTGAATATTAAATAGGTAATTTTAATATTCCTATAACTCTTAAGGATATTGGATGCATAATTTAAACCCCCCAAAAAGAAGTTTCAAAGCCCAAGTAAGTGGTTTCAATGAATAATTCTACCAAATGTTTAAAGAAGAATCAATACCAATTCTATGCAATCTCAACACAGGCATAGAAAGAAAGAAAGAAAGAAAGAAAGAAAGAAAGAAAGAAAGAAAGAAAGAAAGAAAGAAAGAAAGAAAGAAAGAAAGAAAGAAAGAAAGAAAGAAAGAAAGAACTGTCCTTATTTGCAGATGACATAACTGTCTAGAAGAAAACCCCAAGGAAACAATAATACTAATTAAAAAAAAAAAACCTCCTAGAATAAGAGAGTTTAGCAAGGTCACATGGTATAAGGTAATTATGCAAAATAAATTTTATTTCTATATAATAGCAATGAACATTTGACAATTAAAATTAAATACAATACCATGCACTTAGGTATAAATCTAAGAAAAACATGTACACAATTTATATGCTTAAAACCACAAAATGTTAGAAAAGAAATCAAAGCAGATCTAATAAGTGGAGAAGCATACCATGTCCATGGATTGGATAACTCAACCTCTACCTCTGACACAAAAATTAATTCAAAATGGATCATGGACTTAAATGTAAACTTTCAGAAAAATTAGGGGAAAATGCAGTATTTAGGGCTGGACAGAGTTCTAAGAATTCACACTAAACACAATCCAAAAGGAAAAATTTATAAATTTGATTTCATCAAAATTATAAACTTTTGTTCTGCAAAAGACCTTGTTGAGAGAAAAATAAGACAAGTCCAGATTAGAATAAAATACTTGCAAACCATATACCCAACAAAGGACTAATCTAATTTTATTAGACTATATAATTTTATTAGAATCTAAATAGACTAATTAGACTAATATCTAATTAGAATATGAGGAAAAGACAAGAAATGGCAGTTCACCAAAAAAGATATACAGATGGCAAATAAGTACTTGAAAAGATGTTCAACATCACTAGCCTTAAGGAAAATTCAAATTAAAGCCACAATGAGATATCACTACACACCTATAAGAATTTTTTTTATTTTTATAAAAGAAAAAATAGGACATCAACTTCTATATACAAAGCTTGGAGAAATTGGATAACTCATACACTGCTAATGAGAATGTAAAATGGTACAATCACTCTGAGAAAATGTTGGCAATTTCTTTTAAAAATTAAACTTGCAAGTACTATACTACCCACCTGTACTCCTGGCATTTATCTCAGAGAAACTACTTTCCTTCACACAAAAACCTGTAGAAGAATTTTTACAGTAGTTTTATTTATTATGGTCAAAACCTAGAAATAACCCAGATGTTCTTTAGTGTGTGAATGCTTTAACAAATTTGTGATACATCTTTACCGTGATTAGCCATAAAAAGGAATGATCTATTGATATGTGCAACAACCTAGGCGAATTTCCAAAGAATTATGTTAAGTGGAAAAAATGCCAATCTCAAAAAGGTATACATACTCTAGGATTTCATGTATTTAACATTCCTGAAATGAAAACATTTATAGAGACAGAGAACAGATTAGTGGTTGCCAAGGATTGGGAAGGGTTGGAAGGTTGGGGGGGAGAGGGAATGTTGTGGTAATGAAAATATTACCACTGAGGGAAACAATAAAAGTTACACGGGATCTTTCCCTATTACTTCTAACCATCGCATGTGAATATACAATTACCTCACAATAAAAGTGAATTATCTTTCCAGATTGGAGCTGGTCATTGCCAGTTATTCATTAGCATTAATTTAGTGTAAGTAAACATACAAATAGCTCACTAAAGTAGGATAAACTAATATGTTATGGGCAGAAAAGTGGGAAAGGATTGATTTAATGAACAATAAACACCTATTTCCTGGGACCAAATTTGGCTATCATGTTATTTGTTCATCAAGGCAAATTTGGTAAGTTAATATAAAGTGAATAAATGTGAAGGAGTAAGACGCTTGCTTTCTGACACTCCAGTAAAAACCAAAGAAGAAACCTCAGAATTTAAAATCATAACACATTACTTCAAATAGTTCTACCAGTTTGAAAGTTCAGGTTAAAAGAAGTTTGTTCTTTACAAAGTCAAAAGTTTTGAAGTTATATTAGATAAGCAAAAACTATTTGGATAGTGTAGTCTACTTAAAATTAAAATTATAATTACTATGCACATGTTATTTTATTTGAATCTATCCTCTTTGGAATTTGACTACTTTGAAGTTTTTATTTCTAGCACATGAAAATAAATTCTGAACCTAACACATTAATCTCTAATTTTAGCTAGTAATTCACCCAAATCAAATCTCTCTCATGCCCCATCTGTTACTACCTCAAAAGTTATTGGTGCATAAAGTTGTACAAACATGTTATAGCCATTACCAACTCTTCAGCAGTTTGATATTCTGTTCTTATGGCACAAGTAAAACAAAATAAAACATAAAAAGTCTTTTTGTTCAGCGAATTGCCTCTTTAACAGTGGATCCTGTTCCAGTTGAGCCCTTCGATAAATTGCAATATGCAATGGTAGAAAATAGCTGAGTTGGGGGCCAGTGGTGGGAGACAGCTGAACTGCCTCATAGACTAGAGGACTCAGAGGCAATTAAAGGAGAGGATGGGGGGGGGGGGGATGTAAAGGTTAAGAAGGAAAGGTAAAATGGAGAAAGAGGAAAGAGAAGAGACAGTTCAGGGGAAAGCTACGTAAGGTAAAGTGGATAGTCAAAACAAGCTGGTCATGAGAACACCAAAGGGCAGTTAAAGACAAGCATTTTAATATTATTTTGAGGTTGTTTGTCCTCCTGTAACATCCCTCTCTTCTCTTCTTCCTCAACCCTCAAAATTATCTACTACATTCACACATGAATTTCTTATGTGGACAGAAAGAAGACAGTCCACTAAGAAAAATTTACTTAAAAACTGGATTCCTTGCCTACATTGAGTTGATGTAAAACAGGGCAACATAAGCAAGGCCACAAGGAGGTGCATCTGCTAAGCAGAGCAGAAGCAGGAAAGCAAACTCAAGGATGACCACGAGGATATAAACCTTCCCTGCTTCCACAGGCATCTTAGAGAGGTTCCCAAATTCTCACAACAGGGACTGGATAGAATCTGTAGTATATATGGGGGTGCCTGGGTGGCTCAGTCAGTTGAGTGCCCAACTCTTGATTTCAGCTCAGGTCATGATCCCAGGGTCATGGGATCGAGCCCCATGTTGGGCTCCATGCTGAGCATAGAGCCTGCTTAAGATTCTCTCTCTCTCTCCCTCTGCCCCTCTCCCCGGCTCACACTCGCTCTCTCTCTCTCTCAAATAGATTAAATAATTAAACAAATAAATATCAGCACCCATACACACACACAACAGAATAAAGTGTTAAGATATAAAACAATAAGATCTAATAAGAAAATGATACATAATACAACACATAGAACATTTTTACTTACAAGATTTTTGTCTTAGTTCATTAAAGAAATGCACAAATCTTAAATGAAAAATATAAGTAAACAACATTTCATGCCACTGGCAAAAATAATGTTATTTGGCTAATGAAAGCTAGGAAATCAATGACTACCTGGGGATATGAAGAAATTTCTATACTAACTCAGGCACACAGACAAAACCTCATTCCTGTAGAACAATATTGCATTAAAATAATAGGAAGTTCATACAGTTAAGAGTCCATACCTATAGTTAGAGCTGAAATAACATCTAAGAAAAATCCAGTAAAAAGCAATCCAACAAATTCGGGAAAGAGCTCCAAGGGTTTTGATTAAAAATGATAGTAACTCCAAACACAAAAATGTGGCCCACTTAGCCATGATAAAAAACAGGAGTTAGACTTAGAGATATGAAAATGCTATTTGTTAAGGAGGCTAGAGTTTGGAGAACCAAGAAAGAAAATATCAAATGTGACAGGATGATTATGGTAATGAGTCAAACATCTGGCTCAGGTGTGTGTGTGTGTGTGTGTGTGTGTGTGTGTGTGCGCGCACATGGGCACATGTGCATGTATGCACTTGTGTGTGTGACTGTCTTTCAAAGTAGAAAACAGGATTAATTATGATTCCTATTTTTATGGCAAATAGTAAGTTGAAATGTGGGGTACATCAATATCATCCTTTCTGTATATCTGGACATACAAACCTGCCCATTCCTTTTAGTCAAAAATGAGCCACTCACACTAAGACATTTACTTGATGGAACTACAAGTCAGCAGGCTCATCCCTAACCTCTGCACATAATAGATCTGGCCTCACTAATAATCAGACTTAAGACCATTCATATATGCCTCCAATCCTATGAGGTCATCAACAAAAGTCCTTGAGACAGTTGTTTAGTAGGTGGGTATGATGTGTTGGTCCCTTCAAGGTGACCTTGAGGTATACAGAAAAGGGGAGCAGCAGGAGTGATTAATAAAGCTCAGCCTTGGGCCCACTCTCTGCCAAGCCTCCGGGGGGGGGGGGGGGGAGGGGGGAGGAGGGCCTTTTAGGTAAAACTCCCAGAACAGTCTTGACCAGTTCCAGCTAAGACTTTAAGGAAAAAAGTTAACACCTGCCAAGCCATAGAAAGCAGAAAACATTACAAGGGAAAACTTCCATGATTATAGAAAAATATAGGTGAAATGGAGGCTTACATCAAGCTAGGTTGAAGAAATATAACAGAAAAAAAAAAAAAGAACTTACAGAAAAAGAAAAATTCAATAGTTATTTTCTTAAAATATTTACTAATAATTTGAGAGCTCCTTGTTATGAACTAAATTATGTTTCCCCCAAATTTATATGTGGAAGTTCTAAAACCCCAATGCGGGCTGTATCTAGATATAGAGGCTTTAAGGAGGTAATTAAGGTTAAATGAGATCATAAGGGTGAGATCCTAAACCAAAAGGACTCGTGTCTTTACAAAAAGGGGAAGAGACACCCGAGATCTCTCTCCATGCACATATAGAGGAAAGGCAGTGTGAGGATACAGTGAGAAGGCAGCCAACTGCAAGCCAGAAAAAGAGTTCTCACCAGAAATCGAATTTGATGGTTCTCTGATCTGGGACTTTCAGCTTCCAGAACCGTGAGAAAATAAACCTCTGTTGTTTAAGCCACCAATCTAGAATATTTTGCAATAGCAGCATGAGCAGACTAATGCATTCATACCCAAGAAATATCCTAAAGTTTAATACATATCCAAGTATTATTGAGAGCTTGTGTATCCAGCTCTGTGGTAAACTGAGGTTGAAAAATGAAATTTAAAACATGACTCCCAATGAACGGACCCTTGTTAGTTACACAAAAGTTACACAAAGCAATTAGTGAATGAAACAAAGCTACCTTAAATTATGAAAATAATTGTAAAACCATATGACAAAATACTAACACATAAACGAAATATTCAAGAATGGCAAATAGGCTTCCTTTCCAATGCGATTTTCAATGTATGGTGACTGAAATGCTACGTTAAGATATATTTTAATGGGCAACTGGCCCACTGGGAAAGAAAACTATGATAGATTTATGATGCGTACATGGATGTGGAAGACTGAAAAGTGGAGACGGCTGTATCCGTGTGGGCCAGAATTACCAAGAAAGGATTTGCAATGGAGGGGATGGCTCTCAAGTTGTGACTGACAACAGGCTATGTTCTGGATACATAACAGAGAGGACAGCAATGTATGAATGAGTATGATTCAAAGCAGGAAGTAGATAACAGCAACAAATCTGTTTATTCCAGTGGGTAGAGTGACAACACAATATAGACTCAGGGGGTTGATCCTACTTACCAAATTCTAAAGTAAGCACAGTAAAACAACTGACTTGAAAAAGCAGAGAACAGAACTACCACTTGACTAGCCATTAGTTAAGAACTCAGATTTTTTTCTAATGCAGAAGATTTACACTAATTAGGGATTCATGATGATACACACATCTCAAAATGGGAAGCATCTCGAGGATTGAAGCCTCTCTTGAAAAGTATGCCAAACAATGGCATAACCAGGCAATTATACTTCCATTTAAATTTAAATATAATAACAGAGCTCTCCTTCTTATAAAATTTTTAGGGAAAATCTGAAACTAAGATTGTTATTAATAGGCTTGACTCAAAGCACCAAGACTGAATTATTAATAATTCATTCAATGTGATGATAGTCTAGAGCAAAGCCAAAAGATTTGACCATCTGATTTGAAGTGATCAAATCTTTTGGTAGCTAATTATGCCTGACTCAAGGGATTAAACAAGCATATCAGCATATTAAAATGCTCCATCTCTGCATAATTGGATATATTTTCTGGATATTGCATTTACTTTCTGTGTCACATGCAGAGATGCTTATTCATGTGTTTAATAAATTTTTTCTTAATTGCTCTAATAATTTTTAATGTTGATTTTCCCACTGTCATTTAAACAATTTTTATGGTAATGTCTAGACTTTTGCTGTTTGTAAATTGGCAGGTCAATTTTTCTCACCATAGCACTCCCAGAATTGAGTAGAAATTTTATCGTGTTTCATCATCTGAACACAAATCCAAGTCACTCTAAAATAGAGGAAGCATCTATATTAGTGTTAGACTCCCTATATAGAAGAATATGCTTCCGACCAGATTTCACCCCTTTGTTTTTCATAGCTTCATGCCCACTACAAAAGCTCCTGGGTCACCTCGTGTACTTTCAGACAAATAATGTTGAGGCAGAAGGTGATAACCTTCCCTAGAAGGCACATCTCAAGAGTGTGAACATTTAGATGCAAAGAACACAAAATAATCATATTCACCCCAGGACTCTGAAGAACACTGAGGATTATTTTACATTTAACCTCCTCCTAACCAAGCAGACATGCATTTTAGCGGTTCCATAGTAAGTAAATGTTTGGCATAAAAATCTCTCTTCAATTAAGATTTTCTAGAGTGTCAAGCAAATGGTTTAATAAAGTATTCCCTGATCTAGTTCAGAAGTGAGAACCATCTGTAGTGGCTTTGTGTTTTGCTTTCCTCCACAGAAAAAGTATTCTTTGATATTACGGAGTTGATGCAAACATCATGCAGGCATGACTCTAGTTACTGGAAAGAAACTAGACATGTACAGCTAACTCAAATAGCAAATAGAATGGCCAAATGTAATTTTTAAAGACCAAATTGTTTCTGAAATTGATAAGCCACAGTGTATTCAATGTGATATTAGTGAGATATTACAGGCTGTAAAAAATAAAAGAGGGCCAATCAGAGACATTATCTTAGAAGTTACCATAGCTATAAACATAAACTACGTCTGTATAAGAAATAGTTGGGGGCGCCTGGATGGCGCAGTCGGTTAAGCGTCCGACTTCAGCCAGGTCACGATCTCGCGGTCCGTGAGTTCGAGCCCCGCGTCAGGCTCTGGGCTGATGGCTCGGAGCCTGGAGCCTGTTTCCGATTCTGTGTCTCCCTCTCTCTCTGCCCCTCCCCCATTCATGCTCTGTCTCTCTCTGTCCCAAAAATAAATAAAAAACGTTGAAAAAAAATTAAAAAAAAAAAAAGAAATAGTTGAAGAAGGGTTTTGCTGGTCTCCGGACTTTGTCTGATTCCAAGCAACAGAAAATCTGACCAACAGGGACTTCAACAAATACAGGTCTATCTCTCTCATAATAAGAGGCATAAAGCCAGGCAGCCCAGAACTGATGTAATACCAAGTGCTTTTTGACTGTCCGCTTTGCCACCCTTCACACATTGACCTTGTTGTCACACTTGTCACCTCATGTTCAAAGACTGACCCCTAGGCATCACCGGACGGACACTCCACTTCCCAGTCATAAAAAGGGGGAGGGACCTAGGTTCCTTTTCATGGGAAACGTGAGAGCTCTCCTGGGAACCACACCTAAAAAACTTCTTGCATCTCATTCACCAGAGCTAGATGACACAGCTCTCCTGAGACCAACTGCTAGCCCTGGGGGGATAAGAGAACCACACAGATTAAAGCACTAATGATTCATCCCAGTGCGGTCAAGACAAATCAGACAAAGCATGGGGGGACAAATGCTAATTAGGCCACTGATAGTGGCTGTGATGGGCTTGAGCATGTATGTCATCTTTTCCCAGCAAACCATTTTGGAAAAGGAACCACGTGTCTCTACCTGATTTTATTCAAACGTACCCAATGCATTACATTTGAATTGCAAAGTATTTTTAAATAAATCAACGGTAAAACTGAAAGCATTTTAATGCACTTTACAAACTTGAAAATTGCCCAAAAGACAGAGGGAGAGAGGAACAGACTGTTTGTCCAGTTCTTGAGATGTTTGGTTCGTAGAACCTCTTTGCTGTAACACAAAATCTCCTCCTGCTTCTAGCCATACACCTTCCCCATCCCTCCTCTTCCAGCTTTCCTGTGGGCTGCCCTGCCATCATCTCTTATAACCTTCTCTTTCCCCTAACTAGCCCTGTCCTCACCAAATATACCCTTCTTCAATATTCAATCTCCAGGGCACTACAATTTGACATCTGCCCTCAACACTCCACTAAAAAGACTTGAAATGAAGTCATCTCCTGTCAGATTCATTTTTTATCTTTCTTTACCTGCCTATAGCACTTAAAGATAGTGACCACTCTCTGTTTAATCTTTCCCCTGTTGACTCCATAATACTCCTCTTCTGGAAGGCAGTATATTAGAACAGTTAAATGCATGGGCTCATGATCCAGACGGGGACTCCATTCCAAGTTATATGAATTTACCATCTGTAAACAGAAATGAGAAATCCCTTTAAGCAATCTGTGCCTCCATTGTCTCACTTGTGAAAAAGGAATCCTGGTACCAGCTCCTTCACAGGGTTGTTATGAGAGAATTCCATTAGATAACCCATTCAAAGGATTTAACATAGGACCTACCACAGCTGGTGTTCAGTAAGAATTCTTAACTACTATTCCTCTCATATCCCTTCCAGTCCTTCTTGTCAGTTTGAAACTGTAGGCTGACTTACAAAACAGATGTACCCCGAAAAGAAGCTCATATCGTTTTAACAACAGCTTTGTCCAGACCTATATGTTTCAAGACAAAACTATAGTAACAGTGACTCCACATGGGCTCATGTGTTCCAAAGACAGGACCACTGAGTTTTTCAACAACCCACCTAGTTTATAAATGCTGACCAATTTCTGCCCGAATCATGCCAGCTTCTCCCTAAAACTAAAACTAATTGAAACATCCAAATCTTTTCACTTTGAATTGTTCTCAAGGCAAATTTCTCTTAGTTCTCTCTGTTTAAAAATAGCTCATTGGTGCAAATATAAGACTTGACTTTTATTTTCTTCTTGTTGGTTTATTCCTACTTTGGGGACTTCAAATTTTGAATATTGCTTCTCTCAAACAAAATAGCTACTATCTCGTCCAGTTCATCTCTTACCAGGAAACTTGATAAGCATGCGTCCTAAATTACTGATAAAAAGATTTAGCAGGAAAGGATCTAGAATAAAGTGACTTGTAAAAAGCCACTTGCACTCACCCTCATGTTCTACTGGTTCATCAGTCAGCTGTACAACTAGCGTGAATCCACCTAGCTTGTCTATTAGCCAGCCAGTCATTTTCCAATTTGGGGACAAAAAAATTGGGAAATTTTTCTCAAATTCTTTACTGAAACTAAGATGCAACATTCCTCCATTTTTCCCCTTGTATAAATGAGGATTGTTATTTGATGAGGTAAGACTTCTAAAGCAATTTTAAAGCTCCTTAAAAATATGTAATGATGGCGAAATATCAAGGTGGGGTTTTTTTTATCTTTTTGTGAGTCATAAGTCCCTTTGAGAATCAGTGAAAAGCTATGAATAATCTTCCTCAAAATTAAAAAAAAATTAATGTTTATTTATTTTTGAGAGAGAGACAGAGAGACAGAGAGAGAGAGACAGAGCATGAGCAGGGGAGAGGCACAGAATCGGAAGCAGGCTCCAGGCTCTGAGTTGTCAGCACAGATCCTGACGCGGGGCTCGAACTCATGAGCTGTGAGATCTGACCTAAGCCGAAGTCAGACGCCTGACTGAGCTACCAGGTGCCCTTCAAAAAATGTTTTTAAATGCTCATGCACACAGTGCATACAGCTTATCATTATTATGTATAGTGGAAAAAGGAATTGTGCTTTATAATTATGGCCATCAGAGAAAGAGATGAAATTTTCATTAACATATCAATTCAACTTTAGACATAAATATTTTTTTAACTTATTCTTTTTTTTTTCCTCCCTGAAAACAGCAAAGATCTATTTGGCACAAAATTTAAATTAAACATCAAGAATCACCATTTAAAAATGAAGATTTCTCTATCTACATCAAGTTTTATAAACAGCTTTTCAACAGCCTAATTTTTCCAAAGCACCTAGCTGCTTTCTCTTGTACATACAGAATGTAGTCTTTGCGGACGTATAAAAATCATATTGACGGTCTCTTTACAGGTGAAAACTAGCATTCCACCATGTTGCTAAAGAATTTTTACTTTTTCCATGCTACAGAACAAGACTACTCCAGGAGACCTAGCCTGCCACTTACATTGAAGCCTCAATATTAACAGAAGTCAGCAAGGAATCACTTACCAAGATTTATAAGGGTACTTGTCTTATTTAACTTATCTTGTAGAATTGATTCTCTAAGAAATTCTGACACAAAGTTAACTGATATGAAACCATGATAAAGTGTTTCTCAAACACGTCATAGACATCAAAGGAATCTGCACAACAACTTTATGATCTTATGATACACAGGATAAAATAAGCAAGCATCCATGATAATATCAGTCAAAAATGTCCAAATGAGTTTATTTTTTAAAAAAGTCATTGTTAAAGCATTCACAAAAAAGCCAGTGGCAAGATTTTTATAGGTGATTTTCAACTGGTTTTAATTACCTACATCAAAGTAATTTGCTTACATCTGAACAAAATTAAGCTATCTAACACTTCCTCCCAAATGAAGCAGAAGTTCTGGACAAACCTCTCTCTTACGGTGACTGTCCTCACATTTATGTCATTAAATCTTTTTTAAATGAATGGTGACTGTTTCTCAGAATTCTTTTGGGAGATAGGGAGTACACAGGAGGAGAAAGTGGAAAGATAAGTTGGGGAGATAATGAGATTGTGATTAAATTCTTTTCTTTTTTTTCTGAGATTATACACAAACTATAGAATTATAGTAGAGTACAAGTGAAATACTGCCACCCAGTGGAATTATAACATAAATAAAATCTTGAAATTTGAAAAGACTACAAAAATTCCCTATCAATTTTTAATTGGAATGATAAAGCTTAGTGATTTTCAAAGTACTTTCAAATATATTATTCCTCAAAAATAAAAGTCCAGTGGGACAGACAGCAACTGTGTAAGCACATCTTTTCCTGAGTCTGAGGTTCTAGTGGATTAAGCGACTTGACAGAGCCCTATGTTCACTGGAGCCCAAGGATGCTTATACCACGGAGCCCTCCTGAAAGACCCTCTGCCTACTCTTGTCCAAACAAGAGTTTTATTTTCTTTTGTTTTGTTTTTTCTCTGTGTCCCAGTTTTTGTGGTTTTGCAGGAGAATGCTGGACATGAAACATAATTGCAAACATTCGGCTGTGCAAAAGAGAACAGTGCTTAAGTACAAACCGAGACATGATTCTTAAATTAAGTGCTTAAACACAACTAAGGTCCCACAACCACCTGGACTCTAGGGTCAGTGTGGCAGAACTGCCTGTGGACTCAGGAAGAGGTCCTAAATCCCCTTCCCACCCCCAGCCTCCACAACCAATACATGGAATCTGGTGCCAATGGTCCATCGCAAAGAGCTCCTTTTAGAACCTTCCCCAGTCCTCTATACGTGATCTGGCCGGGACAAGGACACTGGAATTTCTGGAATATCAGTGGTCCCTAACATAAGTATTCTACGTGATGACCTTGGTCCCCGTGTCTGGGAAGCACACCGCTATGACTTTCTTCAGCTCGCGTACAGAACCAGCACAAAGGCGCACCCTGGCCCCCAGGACATTGGACCATGTGCCCTTGAATAAGGTTTTGCCCCCTTCGTCATGGAAGGTTTCCACCAGCAGTCGAGGGTCCCCTCGTATGTAACGTCAGCTCCTTTGTGCCCCCACCGCATCATCACCCGCAACTGCACGGTGTCGAAGGGGCAGGAGAGCCCGCCTGCCACGGCTGTCACGGTCTGGGGGTGTTCCTGGGGCCCGGGAGCGTGCCTTCGGCTGGGTCGTACACGCCGAAGTAGGCCGCCGGGTGGACAATGGTGATGCCCTGCCCCAGACACTGAAGCCGTGGTCCAGGCCCCGGTGCCTGGTCATCTTTACCAGACAGTCCCCCAGGCCTTTGAACTCCTGCTCGGACTTCCCCATGTCGGCTGCCACTTGGGTTCTGGCGAAATCCCGCGGGGGGGGGGGGGGGGCATGAAGCAGAGGGAGGTGGCTCCAGGTGCCCCACCTGAGGCCAGATCACCGGCAAAATAACTCCAGAACTGCGTGCGCTTGTCCACGCCCCTCCCCCCTCCAGGAAGATCTGCTTGTACTTATCCCGGAAGGCCAGGTTGAGGGCTGTGTGGGGAAGTAGCGGATGACGTTGGCCAGGTCAGGGCAGCACGCCCTGCTCCTGGGGGATGCGCACGATGCAGTCTGCGATGCCCTTGCACCGCTGGTTGGCGGCAATCTGCTCGCACCTGCAGCAGCCACTGTGCCCGCTGATCAGGGTCACGGCCGTCTTAGAGATGGTGGCAGTGAGGTCTCCAGCCAGGAAGTATTTCAGAGAAGAGAAAACAGAGACTTGGCGATTATCAAAGCTTCTCAAACATCTCCAAGGGGTCTTGGGAACATAGCTTGAAGCAGTACCCCATACTGTCATGAAAATTCTTGGAAGACTTGTATTTTTCCCTTAAAAATTCCTGTGAGATTTGTGCTCTATTCTAGATCATATGCATGTCTCCTTCAACTTGAAATAATGTTTTTGTCCCCCTGAAATGTCTTTTAGACACTGTTGCTTTAAGACAATAGTGGATTTCTATTATTCACTAGTCCAGGACCATACTGAAGATGAGAAGACAGTTTTAGTATAGCAGTTTGAGACACCTGGAAAGTACCTTGCTCAAGCTCATTCATTCATCAAGTATTTAATGAACACCCGCCAAATGCTAGGCATTGTTTTAGATCGTAGGGCATGCTATGATAATAAACACCTAAGTTATCAGGTCTCCTAGAAGAGCAAAGGTTTATTTCTTGCCTGGGCTGGAGTTCACTGTGGATTGGCTAAGCAAGGGCCATTCTTCACATTTCATCATCTTCAGGCTGGGATCATCAGACAGAGCAGTCACTATTTGGAACATCAATAGTAATCTCTTGGCAGAGAGAAAGGAGTACGGCAAAGCAATAGGAAGTGACACACATCATTTCCTCTTATATTTTATTAACCAAAGCAAGCCATATGACAAAGATATTCTTCTTCAACAGAGCAAAGAAGAATAATTCACCCAGAGGGGGAGGATGTGAACACTGGCAAACAATTAACAGCATGCCTTACCCCACCTTTTCCAAATATGCTGAGGAAAGGTGGTTCTGGGTAACATAAAGGACAGAGGTCAGATCTCTCAGTCTGCTAGATGGGAATTCAAGCAGTTAAAAGAAAGGGTTATCATAGAAGGCCAGAGGACTTGGAGTATGTAGATGTCAGACACATGAGATCTACACGAGTATGTATTAGACAAGTAGAAACGTATTTCGAATGTTTATAACTCTGATTTATGGTCCCAAGTCCCAGTACTGACACAGTATTTTATCAGCACAAAGTCCTGAAAGCTGCCTGTTTCTACTGCAGGATACCACATCTGATCAGAAGCAATATGGCAGGGTTGCTCAATGTACCTATAAATAAAACCATAGCCATGGAGGTGGGAGTGGTACACAAATTATATCCCTGATCAACATGTCAGGGCTGCCTAACTCAAATGTATGTCAAACCCACAACCAGTTGAGTGGGGCAACAGAGCTAGTATAGGCACTAATCGTATACAGTAAAACCTTGGTTTTCGAGCATAATTCATTCCAGAAACATGCTTGTAATCCAAAACACTTCTATATCAAGGCAAATTTCCCCATAAGAAATAATGGAAACTCAGATGATTCGTTCCACAACCCAAAAATATTCATATAAAAATGGTTACAATAGGGATACCTGGGTGGCTCAGTCAGTTGATCGTCCAATTTTGACTCAGGTCATGATCTCATAGTTCATGAGTTCAAGCCCCACATTGGGCTTGCTACTGTCAGCTTGTCAGCACCAGGTCTGCTTTGGATCTTCCGTCCCCCTCTCTCCCTGACACTCCCCACTCATGCTCTCTCAAAAAAGTAAGAAAAAAAAACACTTAAAAATGATTACAATACTGTAATATAATACAAAATAATAAAAAATACAAAATATAAAGAAAAATAAACAAATTAACCTGCACTTAACTTTGAAAACCTTCGTGGCTGCTGCGAGGGAGACGAGAGAGAGGAGGGTTACTGTGTAGGACAACTTCCTCTATCACTCACAGAAATCACTGCTGTCTATTGGCCCAATGGAATCTTTTTCTTTTCTTGCAACGTTAACAAGGAATCTATCCAACGACATTTGTTTTTGCCTCCTTTCGAGGATTTTGTGAAAATGTGACATTGCGTTGTTGTTGAATAGATTCATTGCTCACACTGCTACGGCCTTATTCAGGTGGTGCTTTTCTACAAAATTTGGCACTGTTTCCCACATTTTACATATCTCCCTAATCTCATTTGAAGTAAGGGATTCGTCCGCTTTTTTCTCCGCCTCCTCTGCAGACAAGATGCAGATGTGGATTTCTTATAATATCTTGCAATTTCAGCCACTCGCATACCTCATTCGTACTTCTCGATTTCTTTCTTTCTTAACTTCCACTGTAGTCATCTCCTTCTTCTTACTGCCTTTCTTTTCAACCGTTTTCTGCATGAGGGCCATTGTACACGCTCTCATGGATGTTGACTACAGTACAGTATTAATAAACTCTTGTCATATACTGCATTTAATGTAAGTGGCAATAAGGCAGCAAAGGGTCTGTATCTGCAGGCAGCCTGACATAGAAGGAAGCAAAGCACTCCTAGCTGACTCTGGTATGGAAAAGCAAAGGACGGTCCATGGGTGCTTTTAAGTGACAGAAAATACACTAGTGCCAGTTGTGGGCACCTTCCAACGTTCTGAAAAATCACTTATTTCTGCCTAACACCGCGGCCTGAGACCAAACATCTGAGCATGGGAGATGATCACTCACAATCCCACAGAGAGAGAGAGAGAGAGAGAGAGAAGGAGAGAGGGAGAGAGAGAGAATGAGAACCAGTGGCTCAGTTGTATCATGTGACATTCAGCATCACATACTACTCATATTGCAAGACATCGTTCATTTATCAAGTTAAAATTTATTAGAAATGTTTGCTCATCTTGCAGAACGCTCACAGGACAAATTACTTGCAATCCAAAGTTTTACTGTATATGACTAAAACTATGTGAGTTCACTAAACTGTGTGCTACTATTTTCATAGCTCCATAAGATCTCCAGTTGGAAGAGTGCATAGTATTCCTTCCCGTTGCTAATGCTGGAAGGTTGAGCCTCTGACCAGAAGCTCTAATGAAAGCCTTCATACTGAATCCAACCAACACGAATGGCCTCGGCAGCTGCCAGAGAAAAAGAAAGCAATCTGTCCTACAATGCCACCAATGGACCATGGCAGACACCCCATAGAGATTAAGGTACTAATCCCCTGTATCCCTAATCCAAGGAAATAAGTATATGCCTGTATGGGTGTTGTACCTTAACCAGAGGTTTGGTTTAGATAGATTCAATAATTTTACATCATATAATCATTTGTATTTAAGAACTGTATCATAAGTATAAATTATTTGAAGAAGCCGCCTCTGATTTTCATATTATTCCACCAAAGCCAATGGAATAACGTAGCATGGTTTATTGCAGATCTAAGACTGCCACAACTGTGACAGAAATCCAAGAAAAGCGACAGCATTATCAAAGAGTTGCATGAAATGTTGGGGGTAAATAAAGAGTCTGGGTGGCTGGAACTCTTGATTGTTTTCAGCAAGCGGCAGGAGTGCAGACAAAAGTAGATAACTGACAGATTGTGAGGAGCCTCAAAGGTCATAGTAAGAAGTTTGGATTCATTTTGTAGGAAATAAGAAATCATCAAAGAATTTTTAATCATAGATGTGACACTATCCAATTTGTATTTTAGGAAGATAATCCTGGTAGCAGCGTGGAGGAAGGACTGAATAGAGAAGGGACACAAAGGAGTTAGATCTTGTAAAAGGCCACTGAAATGCCAAGAAACCAAACCATAACAGAAGCAGTAGGATGAAAATAAAAAGAGGTGGCTGGGGGTGGGGTATGGGTTGAATGGAACTATTGCAACTTGCAGAATCCCTTACAGTGGTCTCCCAAACCACCTGGTTTTCAAAAGTACCTTGGGAAACTGTAAAATTCTTAGTCCCTGGCCAGTCTCAGAACTATTAAATCAAAATCTCTTAAGGATGTAGACTAGGAAATGCTTGTCACACCCCAGGGGTTCATGATGTAATCAGCCCAGCCTAAGAAGTTATGCTTCTACAAACTTACTTAAGTGACTGAGCTAGTGTCTTTAAATCATGAAAGTACAAATGAAGAATGTATAATCAGTTACAAAGAGCCCCATATTGTATGGTTCCATTTATATGAAATATTCAGAATAGGCAAATGAACAGAGACAGAAAATATATTACTGCATTTGCCAGAGGATGGAGGAAGGAGAAATGGGGATTGATTTGTTGTGAAAATGTTGGAGAATTAATGTTGATTACACAACGTCGTAAATATACTAAAAACCACTGAATTTTTACGCTTAAAGGGGTGAATTTTATGACATGTAACTTAGATCTCAATAAAACTCCTTTTAAATAAATGAATTTCTAGATTCCACCTTTGGAGATTCCATAAATCTGCAACTGACCCAAGAATCTGTATGTTTAAAAAGCTCACCAGGTTGGGGCACCTGGGTGGCTCAGGTCATGATCTCATGGTTCGTGGGTTCGAGCCCTGCATTGGGCTCGCTGCTATCAGCACAAAGCCCACTTCAGATCCTCTGTTCCCCTCTCTGTCTGCCCCTCCCCCGCTCACTCTCTTGCGCTCTCTCTCTCTCAAAAATAAATAAACAAATAAAAACATTTTTAAAATGTTTTTAACATTTTAAAAGCTCACTAGGTCAATGAAAACAATCAACAAAACTAAAAGGCAACCAACAAAATGGGAAAAGAAATTTGTATTAACATATATGATTTTAGTATCCAAAATCTATAATGAACTTATCAAACTCAACACCCAAAAAATGAACCCAGTTAAGAAATGGGCAGAAGATATGAAAGACATTTTTCCGAAGAAGACATCCAGATGGCTAACAGACACATGAAAAGATGCTCAACACTACTCATAATCAGGGAAATACAAATCAAAACCATGAT
The DNA here is from genome assembly GCF_018350195.1 of Panthera tigris. Taxonomy (NCBI): domain Eukaryota; kingdom Metazoa; phylum Chordata; class Mammalia; order Carnivora; family Felidae; genus Panthera; species Panthera tigris. The sequence goes on from NC_056664.1 coordinate 130,411,323, forward strand.
GAGATACCACCTCACACCTGTCAGAATGGCTAAAATTAACAACACAAGAAAAATAGGTGTTGGCAGGGATGCGAAGAAAGGGAAACCCTCTTGCACTGTTGGTGGGAATGCAAACTGGTACAGTCACTCTGGAAAACAGAATGGAGGTTCCTCAAAAAACTAAAAGTAGGGGTGCCTGGGTGGCTCAGTTGGTTAAGCATCTGTCTTCTGCTCAAGTCATGATCTCCTGGTTCATGGGTTCGAGCCCTGTGTTGGGCCCTGTGCTGACAGCTCAAAGCCTGGAGCCTGCTTCGGATTCTGTGTGTCTCTCACTCTCTGCTCCTCTCCTGCTCATGCTCTGTCTCTGTGTCTCAAAAATTAATAAATGTTAAAAAAAAAAATAGAACAATGCTACGATCCAGCAGTTGCACTATTAGATATTCACCCAAAGGATACAAAAATACAGATTTGAAGGCATACATGCAGCCCAATGTTTATAGCAGCATTATCAATAATAGCCATACTATGGAGAGAGTACAGATGTCCATCGACTGCTGAATGGATAAAGATGCGTGTGTGTGTGTGTGTGTGTGTGTGTGTATATATATATATACACACATACACACACACACACACGTGTATATATATGTATATATATGTATATATATATATATATATATACACACATACACATACTGGAAATTAGCCATCAAAAGGAATGAAATCTTGCCATTTGCAATGACATGGATGGAGCTAGAATGTATTAAGCTAAGTGAAATAAGTCAATCAGATAAAGACAAATATCATATGATTTCACTCATATGTGGAATTTATTTTTTAATGTTTATATTTGAGAGAGAGAGAGAGAAAATGTGAGCGGGGAGGGGTAAAGAGAGAGGGGGACAGAAGATCTGAAGTGGACTTTGTGCTGACAGCAGAGAGCCCAATGCAGGGCTCAAACTCAGGAACCATGAGATCATGACCTGAGCTGAAGTCAGACACTTAACTGACTGAGCCACCCAGGTATCCCTCCTCATATGGGGAATTTAAAAAACAAAACAGATGAACAGATGGGAAGCGTGGGGGCGGGGGAGGGGGGGAGAAGAGAGGGAAACAAACCACAAGAGACTCAATGATAGAAAACAAACTGAGGGTTGATGGAGGGAAGCAGGTGAGGAATGGGTTAGATGGGTGATGGGTATTAAAAAGGGCACCTGTTGTGATGAGCACTGGGTGTTGTATATAAATGAGGAATCACTGAATTCTACTTCTGAAATCAATATTGCTCTGTATATTAACGAATTAATGCACCAGGTGATCCTAATGCTCAGTCAGGTTAGGGAATCACTGATGCATCTAGAAAATTCACTACAGAGTTCCCTGAGTTACACTTGCAGAAAAAGAAAAGATGCCAACAGCAGTGGCTCAAAATGAACAAAGCAGAGAGAAAGGCTGTCCCTGCCTCAGTCCTCCAGGCCTCAGGAAAGAAGGCCCTACTCACCCCCGCACAGAGGATGCCCCCCTCCCTCCTGCAGTCCTCATTCCCACCTCCCTCACCAGCTGCCCCCAAAGCACTCTCCCCTGTACAGCTCAGCCACCCATCACAGGCCTTCCAGGGAGTCCTATCACAAAAGGCCTAAAAACTTAAATGCCTTTGAACCCCAGACTTCGGCTTTTCCCTTGTCACTCTAATAAAACCATGATTCTCACATCTGGCTGATTTCTAAAAATAATTCTGATGCTTTTACTTTCACAATTACAGAAAAAAATAATGAGGGAAGATCCTATCTTTCTTTAAATACCAGGTTTGTTTAAAACACTATCCCTTCTATAAAGACTTCCCTGACCCCTCTCCCATTCCTGAATTCTTACTGGGATGAACTTCCTCCGCATCACTGCATATAGATTTTCAGATTTCTGTCACGGTCCCTCCTTGATTATAAATCTTTGTCTTCTCAGCTAGAATGTAAATCTCTTAAGTTCAAGAGCTGTGAATTTTTCACTGTTGTTTCCAAGCACCTATTACAATTCCAAGTGGATAACTGAGCCTCAAAATTGTGTTGAGTTGAATATGTGAATCAAACACCTATTCTGATTTGTTAGAATTTTTTTCTAATTGAGGAAGGGAAAGTTATATACATCCTTTCTCAATGGCTAATACCAAAGTAAGGTTTTAAACAAGACTAAAATGTGAAGTTTAGTGAAATTAATACATTTTTATTTTCATAGTATTTTTTTCATCTTTGTAATAGCAGAGTACCTAAAAGAGTTCCCTGTTTTAAGTCTGATTTGGATGATGTCTCTCTACATTCCTCACACCTAATTAGATCGATTCACTAATGAATTCTAAGTGCATCTCTCTGAAAAATAATAAAACCTCTTCAACTACAATCAAAAGACATCATCAAGTAAAAATTGCAGATTCAAATTTCCAAGCAGAGTAAGTAAAGACTGAAGCTTTTGCAAAAATGTATACACAGTTCGGGGGTAAAGTGCTTTTCTAAGAAAATTTTTATAGGATACTCCCTCATTGCAAACAAATGCGAAATATCACTAAAAAACGATAAATATAAATAAGCCAGTGATAAAATCCTGTCAATATTTTAATATAAAATAATTATTACTTCCATTTACAAAGCATATTCGTATGTATTAGCTCAATACTTCTTCATAATTATTCTGAACTAGTGTTAAAGCGATGCTTTAAGCCAACATGTTTCTGTATTCAACATTCAGAATCCGCACCACCTCAGAACTTAGTACACTATATTGAGATTAGCTCTGAATAGAAGATCATGGAAATAACAGTGTAACCTCCAAATACAATCTTCGGTGAATGGGAGTCCAAAATTTCTCCAGCTCTGGAATTGTTCTGGGTAACGGTCGTCACGCTCCTCAAATAGATTTTTTAGTGATTTCAGTCAATGATGAAGGTAATAAATTGGTACTTTATAGCAAAAGACATGAATCTAAATGCTATAGTAACTTTTTCCAAAGGCACAAATAGTTCATAAAATCTACAAATACAGCATCCAGAAATTTTGGCAATCATAAGTGAAATGTTGATAAAAATCTTCTTTGCTCATGGACATAATATAGAATTATGACAATACAATATAACATAATATATTACATCATTATAATATAATTATAATATAATAATATAATATAATATAATAACTATAATATAAAATTATAGTTTACTAAACTGAAAAGAAAATGATTTCACAGTAACCGTTTATCTAATTCTCTATGGTTTAATTAGCTAAAATTCAGGATAAAGCTCTATGTTATGTTAACGTGACATTATGATTTAACAGTTAAAAACATGAAGGTCATAGAACTGAAAATGTTAAGCTTCTCACTCGGTGCATACTGGCTGTACTACAGACCTACGCTGGCTGGACGCAGCCCAGGATCCCACCATCGGAGCAAAAAACAGAGAACTGTCCAGATAACAATATTCAAGTTGAGGATCTCGGAATAACAGAACATTTTAATGAGCCTTCCTGTACAGAAGCCGATAGCGAGATCTAAGAGACGCCCAGCGAGGGGGACCTGACCTGCCAGCAGAGCCTGAGTCTTTTGCAGAAAGCTGAAATCTCCTCTGACGCTTCTCATCTCATTAAGTCCAACTGTAAATCTTTTCCTCATTCCCTCTCGCATCCCAAATACTCTTAAGCATTATTTTTACACAAAGAAACACAGTGAAATATAAAATCTCCACTATATGCATTTTATTTTCCCAAATTAAACAACATAAAGTATGTTATACTTGTTTAAAATTTTTAAATTATTTTCTTAGTATTTTTTATTTTGAGACAGAGAGCAAGCAAGGGAAGGGCAGAGAGATAGGGAGAGAGAGAAAATCCCAAGCAGACTCCACACTGCCCACGCAGATCCCAACACGGGGCTCAAACTCACAAACCATGAGATGATGACCTGAGCCAAAATCGAGTCGGATGCTTAACCCTATACTTGTGCCCCTACACTTGTTTAAATTAATGCTTTATCCAACTGATTATTTTGTTTCTTTAGGAGCAGCAAAGAACATTTTTAAGATTGTAGTCGATGTACCACCTTTAAAAAGAAAAAGTTCATAACTTTTCTCCCTCCACACTGTGTGAGCATGCGACAATATTTTTTCTTTAACCTACCCTAAAACTAGAACCTCATTCTGCTTCTAGGGGACATGAACAAATCGTATAAAAGCAGCAAGAATTTTCATTTCAGCTCTCATTAACTCTCTGGCAAATGATAGAGGATCAGGTACTAGAGGAGACTGAATAAGAAACTGCAATAATATCTACTCCTGGATTATTTTCCTCCTGTCTAGTACAACTGGTTTGGATCCACAAGGCAAGGAAATGCTTGCCATTTTGGTTTGAAGATCCTTCTTGATGTTATTAAAAATTCGGGTCATTTTGGCTGATACAACACAAAAAAGAATGCTCTCAAGAAAAAGGAGTTGGGGAGCCACCAAGAGAATGTCAAGAGAAGGATCATTTGGAGTAAGTAGAGTATCAACTCACTTCCCCATTCTTTCTCATTCTCTGTCAATTCCCTTCTCGCCGATAATACAGAGATATCCCAGATCTTACACAGCCAGCACGAACTCTTTCTCATCTGTGAAGTCCCACAGTTAAGAGTTTGTAGATGGGATATTAAAATTCATTCACCAAATTCCCATGCCCTGCTTAGTGCTGAATCATGCCTAAAAGAAGCTGTTTCCCACAGCCAGCGTTTCCCATAGGTTAGCACCGTGTGAGCTTAGATTATCCACTAAACCTCTTTGGACCCCACTTTCTCCATCATAAAATGAAATCATCGTACAATAATTTCAGGTGACCAAGAAACAGTAAAGTTTCATTATAATTTTTAGGTGGAATTTTTCATTCAACAGTAATAAACTATTACCAAAATAAATCTTCCTTGACCATGTCATATGTCACTCTTCAAAGGTTTCCTTATCCTTGTCATTCCTATCTCATTACACTATTCTCCTGTAATGCTCTACCAGGCCCCTCTGTGTGTACTGCCTTTTTAATGATTCCTTAACTTTGATTCCTTCCTTTTTGATGGTTCCTTTGAGTGTAGTAAGCAAAACTATGTTCTTGAAAGACTCTCACCTCATAATGGATGAAACAAAGGACCAAGGTCATACTTCGGAGATTGTTCTTCTACTCAAAGTTTATCCAATTAAAATTGAGTGCACTGTATCCACAAAACTCAGCTGCAATGTGGATGATATCTCTTATTCAGTACATGTCCATCTATCCTCCACTCAAACCAAGTCTTCCCCAAGGTATAGCATAGCTGGAGTAGAAGCAGAAGTAGAAATGGGAAAGGCAAGTAATATTGGGAGATGTAGCATAATCTAGAATATAATCCATTGTATGGATTAGTCAAATATTACACAAAACTGCTGCTTCTATGAACATAAACTTTCTTCAAGATCAATGAATTTTGTATTGAAAATGAAAAGACCAAGGTAATTCAGCTGCTATAAATTGTTGGCTATTTCAAAGTGATAGCTACTACTTTCTTCTAGGCACTTTATGAACTAGTCCTCGTAACAACCCTAGTACAGTTTTTAATCATCCCTTTTTAGAAAGGAAGCAAACAAAGTTATGGGGTTAAGTAATTTATATAAGGTTATACAAGTCTGTGGCAGAATCTGATGTCTGATCAGAGTTTATCCTATTCCAAACACTTGTTCTTTCCACTGTGCTATGGTATCCCTTCATATTACCTTCTAAATACATGTCTTTTATCTAGAGTATAGAAAACAGTGAAGTAGGCATAGGGCAAGTTTTCCCACCCAAAGACAACTGATAACCTTCTTTAATAATTTAGAATGTTAATAATAACGAATTAGATATTAGAAAAAATTTACTACACGTTGTGGGTTGAATTGTGTCCCCAAAAATTCATATGTTGAGATCCTACCCTTCAGTTCTTCTGAATATTATCTTATTTCGAAACAGTACCTTTACAGTAGTAGTCAACTTTAAAATGAAGTCACTGGGATAGGCATTAATGCAATGTGACTGGTGTCCTCATAAAGAGAGAAAATTTGGACAGAGAGATACATAGAGAGAAGATCAAGTAAGGATTAGGGAAAAGATGACCATCTACAAGCCACGGAGAAAGGCCTTGGACAGATCTTTCCCTCACACACCTCAGAAGAAACCAATCCTGCTGAAACTCTGATTTGGGACTTCTAGCCTCCAGAACTATGAGAAAATAAATCTGTTGTTTAAGTCATCCAGTCTGTGGTAATTTGTTATGGTACCCCTAGAAAACTAATACATTATCTTAAAATATAAAGTTATGCATGGTGATTTGTTTAATCTCCTTAAATTATAATAGATTATTTAAAAATTAGAAATGTTCATGTCATTTCTACTTTAACATAATCATTGTTGTGGCACAAAAAGTAATATGAAATGAAGATAAATTAATTTTTGAAAAGAAAAAAAGAGTGGAGTAAAAATAGTGATAATTTGAATGTTGAACTTACGGCCATTAACATCTAAAACCATAAACCGAGACAGAGTGTTACTGAGTAGGGACAAAATTTAATGCCAGGTTCTAAGTAAAGAGTTAAGGATTTTCAGCATTAAAGAAAACAAGGAGGGGTGCCTGGGTAGCTCAGTCGGTTGGGCGGCTGACTTCAGCTCAGGTCATGATCTTGCGGTCTGTGAGTTTGAGCCCCGCATTGGGCTCCATGCTGACAGCTTGCAGCCCGGAGCCTGCTTCGGATTCTGTGTCTCCCTCTCTCTCTGCCCCTTCCCCATTCGCACTCTGTCTCTCTCTGTCTTTCAAAGGTGAAGAAATGTTAAAAAAAAATTTTTTTTTGATTAAAAAAAAAAAAGAAAACCAGGAAAACAACCTAATTTTAACAAGAAAAATACATATATTAGACTCTGTATGTGTGTGAATCCATGTACATATAAATACACACACACATAAATATATTAGAAATAAACCACAAAATCAAGAATTATTTTGTGGGGCATCTGGGTGGCTCAGTTGGTTAAGCATCTAATTCTTGATTTCAGCTCAGGTCATGATCTCACAGTTCGTGAGTTTGAGCCCCAAGCCGGGCTCTGTGCTGGCTCTTTCTCTCTCTTTCTCAAAAATAAATAAACATATTTTATTTTTTTTTTTTTAATTTTTTTTAAATTTTTTTTTTCAACGTTTTTTATTTTTGGGACAGAGAGAGACAGAGCATGAACGGGGGAGGAGCAGAGAGAGAGGGAGACACAGAGTCGGAAACAGGCTCCAGGCTCCGAGCCATCAGCCCAGAGCCTGACGCGGGGCTCGAACTCACGGACCACGAGATCGTGACCTGGCTGAAGTCGGACGCTTAACCGACTGCGCCACCCAGGCGCCCCAATAAACATATTTTAAAAAAGAATTGTTCTGCAAAATTTTTAAAAATATGCTAGAAAAATATCTACCTGCAAACTTTTAAAAATCAGTCCAAGACTTCTTCTCTTTCCTGTTAAAGTAACAACTAAAACAACGGCACAATATATGAAACAACTGCTTTCAAATGCTGAACAAAAGGCAGCACAGGACTATAATTTCTGAGAGAAGAGAAAGAAACAAGGCGAACAATATGAATGCCATGGATTTCTACTTATAGAGAATTTCTGAACCATGACACAGGGACAGGATTCCAAATAGAACTTAATGGTACCTATAATTGAGAAAACAGAAATACAAATATGGGGAGAACAGGGTGAGTAGAATTTGTAAGAACAAATTGCGGAAATGAGAAAGCAATGAAGAGAAAGAGTTTGATAAATCTTCACAAAAGTCTCCTAGATTCTTCAGCTTCGTGCCAATCTGTGGATGCATAAAATGAAATTTGATAGAGCCATACAAAGGACAAATGGCAAGCCATACAAAAAACAGAGTAAATTTCTGAATATTGTATGCTAAAGACTTGGCAGAGCTAATACAGAACGGAGAAACATGTGCATTTCCATCAGGGTGAGGAGATCTTATTTAATACATGGGGCATTCAAAAGAGCACATTAGAAGGGTCATTGTTTAGTAGTGGGGCTAATTTAGCCCTACACTAAAAACTACTATATACCTATATAAACCTTATAAAACTTCGAGATAAACTTCAAAGGTAACTAATTCACAAATAACTGCCAGAAAAAAAAATTTGAAATTCTAAAACAATGTAAAACCACAATGTCCAGCATCCAAACAAATATCAATAGATATGGAAGTCAATTTCCTTCTATGTATCAGCAATGAACAATTGAAATTTAAAATTGAAAAGTGTTTTGGGGCGCCTGGGTGGCTCAGTCGGTTGAGCGACCAACTTCAGCTCAGGTCATGATCTCATGGTTCATGGGTTCAAGCCCCACTTTGGGCTCTATGCTGACAGCTCAGAGCCTGGAGCTTGCTTCTGATTCTGTATCTCCCTCTCTCTCTGCCCCTCCTCCACTCATGCTCTGTCTCTGTCTCAGAAATAAATGAACATTAAAAAAAAATTTTTAATAAAAAAATAAAATAAAATGGAAAAGTTTTTAAATACACCCTTTAAAATAACACCCCTCCCAAAAACAATGTATAAATCTAACAAAACACGTACAGGATCTGTATGTGAACAACTACAAAACACTAATGAAAGAAATCAAAGAAGACCTAATTAAATGGAGACATATTCCAGGTTCATAGATTAAAAGACTCAGTACTGTTAAGATGTCAATTTTTGTAAACTTGATATATAGTCAATGCAATCCCAACCAAATCACAGCAAGCTATTTTGTAATAACAACAAATTGATTCTAAAATGTAAGTGAAAAGGCAAAACATCAAAAAGACTCAACACAATACTGAAGAAAACAAAGATGGAGGGTCCATACTATCAATATCTCAAGATTAGCCTAAAACTACCGTAACCAACCCAGTGTGATGTGGGTGAAAGAATGGGCACATAGAGCAGTGCAAATACAGTCAACTGAGTTTTAAAAGGCACATCAAAAAAGGAAAGACAAAGTTTTCAACAAATAGGGCTGGAACAATTGGATGCCCACATGAAAACCAAAAAAGAACCTAGACACAGGCTTTGTATCATAAATAAAAATTAACACAAAATGGATTATACACCTACATGTAACATACCAAACTATAGAAAGCTTCTAGAAGATAACACTGAAGGAAATCTAGGTAACCTGGACTTAGAAATGAGTTTTTTATTCAAAACCAAAAGCACAATCCATAAAAGAAAAAAAAAAAAGTTGGACTGCATTAAAGTTTAAAGGTTTACATTGTATATAATACTGTTAAGAAAATGAAAAGACAGGTGACAGGGAGGAAATATTTGCAAATCACCTATCACTTTAGAATTGTATCCAAATATTCAAAGAACTGTTAAAAGTCAGCAATAAGAAAACAAACAACCTACCTAAAAAGTGGAGAAGAGATCTGAGCAGACACCCAATTAAAGACATTACAGATGACAAATAAGCATATAAAAAGATGCTTCACATCATTTATTATTAGGGAATTGCTAATTTAAAAAATCAGAGGGGTGCCTGGGTGGCTCAATTGGTTAAGTGTCCGACTTCGGCTCAGGTCATGATCTCATGGTTCGTGAGTTTGAGCCCTGCATCGGACAGCACAGAGCCTGGAGCCTGCTTCAGATTCTGTCTCCCTCTCTCTCTCTGCCCCTCCCCTGCTCATGCTCTGTCTCTCTCAAAAATAATAAATAAACATTTTTTAAAAATTTAAAAATCAGGGGAGCCTGGGTGGCTCAGTCGGTTAAGCCTCTGACTTCAGCTCAGGTCATATTCTTGCAATTTGTGAGTTCGAGCCCCGCATGGGGCTCTGTGCCGAAGGCTCAGAGCCTGGAGCCTGCTTCAGACTCTGTGTCTCCCTCTTTCTCTCTATGCCCCTCCCCCACTCACACTCTCTCCTTTTCAAAAATAAACATTAAAAATTTAAAACTCAGAGACTACTGCACACCTGTAAGAATAGTTAAAATCCAAAAAATTAACAAAATCAATTGCCGATGAAGATGTGTAGCAATAGGAAGTCTCATTTATTGCTGGTAGAAATGAAAAATGCTAGAATCACTCTGGAAGATGGTTTGGCAGTTTCTCCTGAAGCTCATTCTAGCTTTATATGATTGGCAAACCCATTCTTAAATATTTTTCAAAATCTTTATTATGTGTATATAAAAACTTGCACATCACCGTTTACGGCGGCTTTACTCACAATCACCAAGTGAAAAGAAGTGTGTGTTTTGGACAGGAGAGGACTGAGCTGAAGTTACAGCTTTCTAGATAAAAGGGATATCATGGCTGACACTTCCACTCTTCTCTCTCCTCCCATATTCCACTGGATGCAGAGGTGGTGATAAGAGCGGCAGCTGGTGTCCTGAGGAAAAGCCAAGGAAATATGATGACCCCTCTCCTGACATCCATGAGCTGTGGACCATCACCACCTCCATCTATCTATGTACTTTCTGTAGTGGAAAATTTAACTCTTATTTGTTTAAGCAACTGTTGTGTTTTCCTGATAACCTCCCGTTAACCACCGTATATTCTAAACTGTCCCTGAAACACTACACACTTTTGGGGGGACGTGTTCCTCCTCAACTCCAAGAAGGGTTTGCTGTTGACAGTGCTCATTGTACTCCCACCTCCTTGGCAAGAAGGATCGGTTCAAGAAAGGTGAATTCCGGTTTTCTCCCCCCACAGTTTTTTTTTCTTTTTAACATTTATTCGTTTTTTGAGAGAGAGAGCTTGAGCCGGGGAGGGGCAGAGAAAGAAGGAGACCCAGAATCCAAAGCAGCTTCAGGCTCTGAGCTGTCAGCACAGAGCCCGACACCAGGCTCAAACTCACGAACTGTGAGATCTTGACCTGAGCCGAAGTCCGACATTTAACCCACTGAGCCACCCGGGCGCCCCTCCCACACATTTTACTAACTAGAGCTGTCAGGGAAGAACATTTTTTTCTTCTCTGGCTTTGAGTATGTAAGCCTGGAGCTCCCTGTGGGGAAGTCTAGCTTGGTAGAGTTTGCTTGAGAGAATGAAGTCCAAACCGGAGTAAAGCAAACCCAAGGGGGAAGAGAGAGAGCTGGAGAGCAAGTGAGGAGACCTCTGTCTGGTTAAATTCCATGCTTCTTTTAGTTTGGTTATATGTGTTAATAATGATTTCTTTTTTTTTTTTTTTAGGCTCATTTACACTCAGTTTTCTATTACTTGCAATCAAAGAGTCTAGGCCAATATAACTAATGTGATTTTAAATTATAAGATGAAGTATGAGGAAAGGAAGAGGTACTATGAGAAAGATTAAGAGAGGAGTTAGGGAAGATTTCTAAAATAAAGCAACAGGTAAGAAGAGATCTAACAAATAAACAGATGCAAACCTGGAGAAGACTGGAAGGAAAGAAGGTTTCCCACATGGCTCCTCCCAGCCCACCCTATCAGCAACATGAATTCAGTATGCCCTAAACATAGAAAGGAGAGGTTTTTCTGGAAAGATCTTGAGACATCTATGGATCCACCCAGTAGAGGTAAAGGTAAAAACAAAACAAAAACAAAAAACAAAAACAAAAACAAAAACAAAAAGCAATTCCATTTAGGAATAAATAAGCTAAAATATCTTTCCACATAGTAAAGTTTTGTTTGCTTGTTTGTCTGTTTTTACTCGCTAATTGTAAGGACCTGGAGCTGGCTGGCTCCCCAGCCTCACACCCTAAGGAAGGAAACCTCTCTGTGCAAAATCTGTCAAATTACACAGTATCTCATGCATGACCTCCCATGTAGAGGGGATCTGGGGTAAGCATAAGCAACTTCAAAACAAAACCAGCCCTACTACCTATACTAATCCACATAGCCTTTATTCATAAAAATGAATGGTCATCCAAGGATTACCAGATATTTGAGGAAAATCTGTAGTATAAAAAAACAATTGCCTATAGAGAAAAAGAAATAAATGCAAGACAGAAACAACTTTCAATCAATTCTATCTAATGTCATCATCGGAAAGATTCGGTTATTAATTGTATCCATATAGGAAGAAAAGCAGTTCCTAAAAAAGAAATCAGAGAATAACAGGAAAAATGTGGAACATTAAAAATATGATTACCAAAAAAAAAAAAAAAAAATTCCAGTGTAAGGACTAAATCATGGAATGGCTACTATTAAAAACCAAACACTGAGGGGCACCTGGGAGGCTCAGTGGGTTAAGCGTCTGACTTCAGCTCAGGTCATGATCTTGCAGTTCTTGAGTTCAAACCCCACGTAGGGCTCTATGCTGACAGCTCAGACCCTGGAGCCTGTTTTGAATTCTGTGTCCCTCTCTCTGCCCCTCCCTCCCCTCTCAAAAATAAATAAACATTAAAAAAAAAATTAAAAACCAGGGGCGCCTGGGTGGCTCAGTCAGTTAAGCGTCCGACTTCGGCTCAGGTCATGATCTCACGGTCCGTGAGTTCAAGCCCCACGTCGGGCTCTGTGCTGACTGCTCAGAGCCTGGAGCCTGTTTCAGATTCTGTGTCTCCCTCTCTCTCTGACCCTCCCCTGTTCATGCTCTGTCTCTCTCTGTCTCAAAAATAAATAAACGTTAAAAAAAAATTTTTTTTTTAATTAAAAACCAAACAGTGATCTGAGAAACACTGTCAGGAAAATCCATCCAAACACAAAACATAGAAAATACAAGACAAAATTTAAGAGATACTTACATATATGCAGAAGGTACAATATATGGGTAACAGATATTTCAGAGGGAAGAACAAAGAAAACAGGGGAGGAAATGAAAAAATAAAAAATTTCCCTGAGTTCAAAGAAAGAATTCCTGAAATTGAAACAGCCAACCAATTAACTGTCAAGGAATATAAACAAAAGAGACTCCGATAAATCCTGGTAAAATAACTTAAGGAAAGCTTGTAAAGCTTCAAAAGGGGAGGAAAAAAATAAACAGACTGCCTACAAAGGAATGGGCTTAGTCTAGCATCACAATTGTCAATTACAATGGGTGCTAGAAGGCGCTGAGGCAACGGCTTCTAAGGCAAAATTAATTTGAGACTAGAAAACTCTACCAAATGATCAAATGTGAGGGCAAAATAAAGATATCCTCAGGCATTTAAGTATTCAGGTATGTAACCTCTCAGATAGGTTATCTCTCATTTACTGTTTCTTCAAAATTATTTTAGGATACAATCCAACAAAATGAGTAAGATATTTAAGAAAGAGGAAGACATGGAATCCCAAACAATGTAACTAACACAGGGGTTCAATTAAGAAAAAAAAAAGAAAAAAGTCCCAGATAGCTGTGCTCAGAAAGCTATGTATCAGTGAAAATTAGAATAACCCCAATTTTTCAAGGAAAAATATTTTCAAAGAGTGAGATATCTGTATCCATCAAATACTTAATCAAGCTGGGAAATTCTGATGATCAGTGTGGGTCTTCTGCTAAAAAAATTTAACTAGAAATTTTAAAACAAGTTGTAGAAGAACATTACCACCCAAATACAAAGTTTAAGTAAACTCTAATCGTAATTTATAGCAGAAGAGCAGAGAATTTTTCCTTCCGGTGGCACAGGTTCTGTGTCACAAAATTATATTTCCCTTTTAATGAGACTAATTGCACTACTTGGTTCTGCAGTATTTATTTCCCAATCATAACAGTAAAGGTAATAATCACTAACACTTACTTAACACTTAATGTAAGTCCTATTCTAATTCCTTTAGATTTTAGTCAGTTTGGTTCTTTCAACAACAGAACAGTAAGGTTTAGTAACTTGCCCAAGGTCACACACAGGTCAGTGAACCCAGGCATTCTGGCTCCAGAATCCTACAACACCTCTCACAATGCTGTTTGTTAATTTACCATTCTTAGAATCAAGTTACCAAATCTAAAACAAGAAGGAATAGTAACAATTATAAAACAAAATATAAATTATACAAAACTTACCAATGTAGAGAAAATAATTAACCAAAGTAAGGAGAGAGAGAAGCATGTGTAAGTCAGTTATTTTTCTTATCCTCTTACACAGGAGTAACTTTCCATATAATAGAATTCTAACACAGAAATTTCTATGTAATAGAAAGACAACAATGATATAAATATATAATTTTTATATCAAAGAATAATATAAAAATCAGCAAAGATGAGAAAGATAATGAACTTAAATTCTTCATATTTCACAGTATGATGGCTAAATTTATGGGTATACAGTGGCTGTCGATTTCTAATTTTAAAATATTACATATGATTTACCTAGTAACTCAGAAACTCTAAGCTCGGAAAAGTTAAACTTAATACATTAAGAAATAGCAATAATAAGCAAATTATTTCGAACTCTGAAAGGAATATCAGAAAAGCTAAAAACAGAAAAGGAGAGGGACTAGGGAAGGGTAAGCCTTTAATTTTTAATAAAATGACCAGATATTTTACTGTGAAAAATTATTATATAATATCATTAATAAAAGTAGTATCCTACTAAAGTAGTATCCTACTGAAGTATCCTATAAAGAAGGGCATATAAACTGGTGAGGCTACCTTTCAATTCTGGCATGGTAATACAAAGTAACAATAAATACCACCGGGCCATAAAACCCAGTGGGACAAGGATAATATATAAACGTATTACAGAATACTCAAGCTCTTTACTGATTCTTTGTTTCCACACCATTATGACTAAATGGCCCATTTTTGTCATATAAACTTCTACAGAGACATTCATTTCATCATCGTTAGACAACTACTGAATCGCACATACTCCAATCCTGTACTTTGCACACCACACTTAAGAGAAATTGCCATCTGAATTCACACATCGCCGGCGGGAGTCTACATTGGTAGAACCTTTTCAGGGTATAATTTGGCAGTCCTTTTTGAAACGTAAAATATGGCCACACTTTGACCCAACAATTTCCCTTGGCAGAATCCACCCCACCGCAACACTCCCAAATACTCAAAGACAGCTGCACACATTAAGCTATTACTGTTTATAGCAAAGGAGAAAGAGACAACGTAAATGCACCCAAGTTAGATGCAGACTATCTTGTTGCCGTTTAAAAAACGAAATACATCTCTATGGAGTGACACTAAAAAGCATCCGCAACATATCGTTAGGCAAGAAAAGGCAAGGCGTAGAATCCTCTATTACACGATCTGCGCGTGAGATAGATACATGATAGGTTGACAGACACATATACTGGCAGTTGGCAGTGGGCTTAAGGTGTGCGGAGGAAACAGTAAGTTTTTACCTTGAAAGTTGGCTGTTTTTACAACTACGTATACTGTGTGTATAGCCTAAGAAACCAGAGTCTGGGCGAAAAGAGAAACACTCAACGTGTTTGCAACTCGCTCACTCTCTGATCCAAGAGGGAAAGGAGGCGCGAGGATGAGCGAGCAGGCCAGCTCCACCGGTTGGGTGATTTCTCGGCGAACGAGGCGGGAAGACACAGAAACCACTAAGGCGGAGCTGACGAGCGAACCCGGGAGCGGCCGGGGCGCGGGGGGCGCGGGGGGCGCGGGGGACACACACTGGGCACCGGGTGCTGGGTGTGCCGGGAAGAGGGCGGAGGGTCGGGGAGCAAAGGCGAAAGGGGCGCGCCGGGCCCCGCTCCGCCGGGCGGCCGCGAAGGGTCAGCCCGGGGCACCCGGGGAGTTCGGGGCGGCTTTCGAAGGCCGGGAGGGGGCGCGCAGCGGGCCCCGGCCGAACGCCCCAGGCCGAGGCGGAGCCCCGAGCCCCCGGTCCGCGCCCGGGGACGGCCGCCGGCTTCCAGTACCTTCCCAGGAGAGCTCTCCTCCCGGCTCCCGCTTCAGGAACTTGTACCAGAACGTGTCCACGCGGCCCGGCTCCGCCCCGTCCTGCGCCGCCTCCTCGGGCGCCAGCTCCACCTCCCCGAGCCACAGGCCCGGCTCCTGCAGCGCCAGCGCCCCGGCGCCCGCAGCCGTGCCCGCCGGCCTCAGGCGCACGGCCCCGCGCGGCTCCCAGCCCCCCAGCTCGGGCCGCGAGCCCACGACCAGCAGCTCCGGCCCCCGCCCGGCCACCGCGGGCGGCACCACCACCCCGAACCGGAACCGCATGGCGGCGGGCGGCGCGGCTGCGGTCCCCGTGTCCCCGCGGCCGGCGGACGTGGCCCGAGCGCGAGGCGGCCGCGGCGATTGGGCGGCGGCGCGGGGGGCCTGGTCGCCAGGGGCCGGGGCGCCGGCGGGGACACGTGCGAGGATGCACCTTTTTTGGGCTGCATCACGCGGCCCAGGAGCCGGGGCCTGCTCCAGCCCGGCCTGTGGCGGCGGGAGAAGTGGGCTCCGCCGGGGAAGGACGCTTGCCCTGGCCGGCCGCCTGGTCCTGCAGCGCGGCTCCGCGGGGCGGCGGAGGGAAGGAAGGGGAGGCCAACCCGGGTTAGGAAACGTATCAGAAGCCCCGCGAGTTTCCAGTCGTCTTTCCCCAGGCCACAAAATTATCTTTGTGCGGGTCGTAAAGAACAAAGGAGTGGCCGGTAGTGAAGTTAGGGGAAGATCCCGGACCAGGTATCTGGAGAGCTCCGGCCCTTAAACTCGCCCTGCGCCTCTGGTTATTTGTAAATAGAAGGTATAAAATAACTGATGTTGAAAGACGCTGCTAGCTCTTGAAGGCTGATCTGATTGCTGGAAGAGGCGCCATTCGACCCATATAATACCCTCTAGTTCACTTTTTTACCAGCTTTTTATTTGAAAGCTTATGAATGGGTTGGGGGGGGGGCAAAATTTCACGTGTTCATAATATCCTTAGTAAAACAAAAAAATACAAAAATGTTAATCATACAAACTCGGTGTCTTAGTGGAACATCTAGTAAACGAATATGCTTTACTCTTCAATATTGATGTATTCCACTGAGTGGTTCGTTGGTTGCTAAGCTTAACGGTAAACACAAAGAAAAACGTGAAGACAGCCAGGCTGGCCAAACATGGCTGACTCGGTAGCAAAACAGACACTAAATCACAGTGGCATGTGAGTCAGTTTATTCAACTTGCTGTTACAAAATATTCTTACGCTCATTTTAGGAAATTGAGAGTCATTGGGCCATGCAAGGACCCTGGGAGCTGACAGTTGAGGACTTTCTTGTGTTCTCCTGGGCAGCTTGTGTTGTACACTGTCCAAATGGCATTATTCCTACCAGCTCTTCCAAAGTACTGCCCATTCCGGTATATAAAACAAGGAGAGGAAGAAAAGGAAGGGAGGAAAGAAGGAGAAAGAAAGGAACGAAGGAAGACGAAACAACATATTTAAGAAGCATTATTTCCTTTTCTCTTATGGTAAAGAAGTTGAGTAATTTTAACAGTTGAAAGTACTCCTTTAATCCCCTGAACAAAATCTGTTCTAGCCTATTTTATGGCATGGATTGAAATACAATACAAATATTATGGCTACACTGTGCACTGAGTAAAATGCAATTGGAAATAACAAGATCAAAAGGACATACACCAAAGCCTCAGTCGTACTTTGTCAATCATTTGAATTTATTAACCATGAAAATTATAACGGCCATTGCACCATTATGATGAACCAGGCACGTGGTTTTCAAACTCTTATTATCTCATTTAATTCTCTCACCAATCCTATGAGGTAACTAACCTTGTTATCTCCATTTTTATATGTGAGTAAAAAGGCACAGAAAGTTTCAGTAAGCAGTCCACAGCAAGGAAGGGACAGAGACATTGCTAAAATTCATCCATTTACAGTTAAAGATGTATACACACACACACACACACACACACACACATACACACACACATATATATAATTTGATTTCTAGGAGAATCATTTACAGAATGCCTTCAAATCCCAGCATATTTTTTTTTTCTTTTTCTTTTTCTTCTTTTTTTTTTTAATTTTTTTTAATGTTTATTTACTTTGGAGAGATAGGGAAGAGCATGAGCAGGGGAGGGGCAGAGAGAGAGACACAGAAGCCACAGCAGGCTCCAGGCTCTGAGCTGTCAGCACAGGGCCCGACGTGGGGCTCGACGTGGGGCTCGAACTCCCCAACCGTGAGATCATGACCTGAGCCGAAGCCGGATGCTCAGCGGACTGAGCCACCCAGGCGCCCCAAATCCCAGCGTATTTAAAGGAGTTATTCACCACTAGCTCTGAATGAAAAATGAACTTCCTATAATTATTTCCAATAACCAGTTTCATCCTTAGGAATGATGAAACAGATGAGGCTAAACTAATCAATGAGTCTATAAAGGCATAAATGTCTTGGTACTTAGAGTGGATTTGACCTCAGGCCCCAGAAAATGGTCACTGTTACGCCTTTATACACCTATCTTGTTGACACTGAAATACAAATTTAAAAAGTCAAGGTGAAGAATTTTACCAGGCATTAAGCTGTGTTATTCCCAGCCTTTTCTTCCTGGTTGAGTTCTCCATGTGAGATTTCTTTTTACATTTCAAAGAATCATGGTATTTATTGGAAGGGATTATTTATGGGATCCATTTGAGGTCAGATTCTTGAAGGTATTAAGACCAGCTGAATTTAGAGCAAGAATCAGCTCAGTAAAGAAACATAATTCTGATAATAATTTTTGAAAGACCTAACTAATTTGTTGTCATTGAATTTCATTTGTATAGTGCTATCTCATATATAACCGCAATATTTCTTGAAGAATGGGTGATAAATTCACATTTAGAGTTTCAGGATCCAATTCAAATGTAAATTCTTTGAAAGCTCCCTCAGGGAAAGCTATTATTTGGAACTATGGTAATTTATGTTTTCTGAAACAATCTTTCACTAGTCAGTGAGTTATCATAAATCTTCCCTCATAATATTGTATATGTACAGACACACTCGCTGCTGCAAATCATATTTCATTGAAATAGTTCAGGGACCGTTATGAGCATTAGTTTATTGCTTGTCAGAACACACTAAGAATTACACGTGCCACATATACTATGCCCAATTCTGTGGCTTCAAAAACAAAATAAAAACAAACCCTTCCAGAGAGAATTTGATGATCGCTTAGAAATTTTGCATATTGCAACGTACTTTTCTCTGGGTTGGAAAATTGTACGTTAAGCTACTTGAAATCCCTTGGAGGCTCTGGAACAACAGACTGATTTGATCCACACCAGAACTTCGTCCCAAAATTCCACATTTCTCAACTATTTTAAAAATGCATGTCCCTCTAGGATACATGTAAAAATCTCCTATCTGCAGAAGATTCCAGTAATTCCTCTTCCCACCCCATCCCACCGCAGACAAGTACTGCACTGGCAGTGCGTCACCAACAGTCAGTTTAGTCAAGCATTTTTCCTGTAATTTATGCCATAGAAAGATTGATTTTTTAAAATTTTTTTTTAACATTTATTTATTTTTGAGACAGAGAGAGACAGAGCATGAGCGGGGGAGGGTCAGAGAGACAGGGAGACACAGAATCCCAAGCAGGCTCCAGGCTCTGAGCTGTCAGCACAGAGCCCGACGCGGGGCTCGAACCCACGGACCGCGAGATCACGACCTGAGCCGAAGTCGGCTGCTTAACCGACTGAGCCACCCAGGCGCCCCAAAAGATTGATTTTTTTAAATGGTCCGAGTATAATATTAAAAGGAAGCATACGCCTTTTCAAAAGAAATTGCCCTACCCCTTCCCTGACACAGCCCATTCCCACCTGCCGTCAGCATTACAAAACCCACACCCTCTCTCCACACCTCTCAAAGGAGAGACTCTTCCTGACAGGTCAGCCAAGCCTGGGTTCTGTCAGGCAATGACCTCAGCTCACTTTTCCTAGGGACAGTAGAGAGCCAAACCGGGTGACTGGACCTTGAGGGTAGAGACACCAGCTCAGAGCTTCCTTCAGATGTAAGAAGATCCTCCTAGGTCTGGGGGAATTCGAATGGCAGGCCAGTTGACACCTTTCTCAAAAGGGGTAGAGGGCTTGGTAACTCAACCCCTAGGAATAAAACAGTGGTGGCTGGAAGGGATGATTTGAAACTCCCAAGGGAACTTGCAAAGCGTTTGAGAAAGGGGAAAGAGGTTAGCTGAAAGCCGAGCTGGTTCATTTAGACTTAAATGGGGAATGGAGACTGAGGTGGGGGAGAAGGGGGACAGTGGGGGTGGGACAGGGGGCTGGCAAACGTCACAAGTACTTTTTAAGAATTTGAACAATCTTGGGGTGCCTGGGTGGCTCAGTCAGTTAAGCATCTGACTTCGGCTCAGGTCATGATCTTACCAGTTCATGGGGTCGAACCCCGCGTTAGGCTCTGTGCTGACAGCTCAGAACCTGGATCCTGCTTGGGATTCTGTCTCCCTCTCTCTCTGCCCTTCCCCAGCTTACTCGCTGTCTCTGTCTGTCTGTCTCTCTCTGTCTCTCTCCCTTAAAAATAAACATTAAATACTATGTGGCGATGAGAAAGAATGAAATATGGCCTTTTGTAGCAACGTGGATGGAACTGGAGAGTGTTCTGCCAAGTGAAATAAGTCATACACAGAAAGACAGATACCATATGTTTTCACTCTTATGTGGATCCTGAGAAACTTAACAGAAGACCATGAGGGAGGGGAAGGAAAAAAAAAAAAAAAGGTTAGAGAGGGAGGGAGCCAAAACATAAGAGACTCTTAAAAACTGAGAACAAACTGAGGGATGATGGGCGGTAGGAGGGAGGGGAGGGTGGGTGATGGGTATTGAGGAGGGCACCTGTTGGGATGGGCACTGGGTGTTGTATGGAAACCAATTTGACAATAAATTTCATATTAAAAAAATAATAAAATAAACATTAAAAAAAATTTTTTAGGGGCGCCTGGGTGGCTCAGTCGGTTAAGCATCCGACTTCGGCTCAGGTCATGATCTCACGGTCCGTGAGTTCGAGCCCCGCGTCGGGCTCTGTGCTGACAGCTCAGAGCCTGGAGCCCGTTTCAGATTCCGTGTCTCCCTCTCTCTCTGCCCCTCCCCTGTTCATGCTCTGTTTCTCTCTGTCTCAAAAATAAATAAACGTTAAAAAAAAAAAATTTTTTTTTAAATTTTTTTTAAAGAATTTGAACAATCTGTAATTCACTCTTTGCTTATTTTTCCTAACCCTTGTATGTGTTTATATCAAGAATAAAGTATTTTAGGGGTGCCTGGGTGGCTCGGTGGATTGAGCATCCGACTCTTGGGATCAGCTCAGGTCATGGGGTTTGTGGGTATCAGCTCACAGTTTGTGGGATCAGGCCCGTGTGGGTCTCTGTGCTGACCCCATGGAACCTGCTTGGGATTCTCTCTCTCCCTCTCTTTCTCCCTCTCTGCCCCTCCTCTGCTCATGTGAGCTCTCCCTCTCCCTCTATCTCTCTCTTTCAAAATAAATAAACTTTTGGGGTGCCTTGGTGGCTCAGTTGGTTAAGTGGCTGACTTCAGCTCAGGTCATGATCTCACAGTTGGTGGGTTCAGGCCTCGCGTCAGGCTCTGTGCTGACGGCTCAGAGCCTGGAGCCTGCTTCGGATTCTGTGTCTCCCTCTCTCTCTGCCCCTCCCCCACTCAAGCTCTGTCTCTCTCTCTCTCAAAAATAAATAAACATTTAAAAAAATTGTTTTAATTAGTGGAACTAGCCACTTATACAAAAATATATACTTGTCCAAGCATGCACTATGGACATTGTCAAAGTCTAATTCTCCAAAATGACTGTCGTATAAATTAACGAGGGAACCAGCAGGATGGTAAAGATGGTTCAAAAAGAACTCAAGATCTAATGTATGCAGACTCTGAAAGACTCCGAGAAGATCACTAGGTTAGATACAAAATGGATTCACTAAAAAAAAAAAAAAAAAAAAAAATTCATCTATTAAAAAATAAATAAATAAATAAATAAATAAAAATAAAAATAAAAAAAATCTTAAACAGAATAAAAACAGGAAAATCTCCAAAAAAAACAAAAAACAAAAAAAAATGGATTCATTTACTACTGGGCAACGAAAGACTTGGGTTTGTCTATCCTACCACACAGAAATCACTTGCATCCTAAATGGATAAAATCTACAATATCGAATTTATAACTTTAGTAGGAGGGTCTGAACCAATAGGAAATAGTAACATCAACTGGGCACGAATATCCTGTAGAGAATGAAATAACTCTGGAATGAACCTGGAGCGCACTGCTCCAGCCTGCGGGACAGGCGGTCACCCTTCCAACCCCAGTTCTAGGTTTGGGATACTTTTTCTTAACAGTGTCTTACAATAATTAATAATAATAATATCCCCATTATTGAGCTCCTGTCTATCACGGGCTGGGCACTGTGCTGAGTGTCAAACACACCTTATTTAATCCTGTCCACATTTCCATGAGGTAGTCATGATCTCCATTATCCAGAAGGACACAAATTGTCTGAACATTAACTGATTTGCCTAAAGCCATACAGAGCTAATAAATGACAGAGCCAAGAATTGCACCCGGAAATGCCAGACCTAGTAACGTCTCCGGGCAGGGATTCAGCACATGGTTGTGCAGCTCAATACTACACAGAAGCACCAGGCTGAAAGGATGAACGGAGGGGGCTGCTGAAACTCCATCCATGCTCCACTTGCAAAGCCTTTTGTTCTGGGTGCCTTTTTCCTCCCATAAAATATCTGCTCCTTGGTAAGCTTCGTGCTGCATGGCAAACCTACGTACAAAGCCATAAGGGCTGTGATTGCTCAAGGGTAACACATTTCACTATTTCCTTCTCCCAGCAGAAAATTTTGCCAGTTCTCACAAAGGCATATATAAGATAAGCCCTGATTCCAATAGTGTAAGAAAAAAAAAAATTGATAGCTGTTTAGATACAGTTGGCAAACTTCAATATTTTTACTCACTGGGACAGATCCTTAGTAAAATTACAGCTGTAAGCAGATTATATGCATCAGCCTGGACAAATACAGATGCATCTGACTAGACTTAAAACAGTAACTTAGATTTTATATACAGTCACTGTGTGGATATTGTCTGTCTTTGGCGTCTGCCATGTGGGAGATTCTGCACTAAGACTTAGTTCTGCAGGAACTTCACCAGAAACTCCACAGCCTTTCTTTAGCTCAAGGATCTCCAAGAGATGAATGAAACAGGAAACAAAAATATATACTTCCTTAGAAGGAGGCCAGAGACTGCTACTATGAAACAGTTTTTGTAACCTGACTTAGCACATTTCCCTTCAATTTCAGCCAGAAATGTGACCAAATGGATTGCAGTGTCCTTGTCTCTATGCCTCTACACAGAAAAGGACTTGCAGAATTTCCAGTCACCCTGGGGTGGGGAGAAAGGGATAAGGGTGGGAGGAGCTGCTTCCGATAAAGACATTGTAACAATAGCACCTGTTGTTCCCTCTGAGGGAAGTAACATGGTTGTTGCAAGCTCGTTGGTCTGTGACCTTAGAAGCCTCTGGTACTGTCTATAGCAAAGGACCCAAAACAGCAGACCATACCTGACAGACAGACAGACATGAACTTTTATTTAATTTGCCAAAATATAAATATTGGAAATTTCACAGGAATATCCAAATTTTTGTTTTCTCTTGGAAAAAACAAGATTTGGCAAGAAGGTGCCCCAGGCTCCAAGGCATAAAGGGCTGGAACCGAGTAGGGTCTGCCGGCCCCTTTGATGGGCTTGAACTCCTGACACTAGGTCTCCACCACACCCACAAAGTCTCCCTGAAACTGGGGCCAAGTTGCTGTTTACCCATGCACTCCAAGAGTTTCTGTTTGTTAGTCTTTATGATAGCATTAAAAACAAAGTAGCAAGTATGTGGAGATGCTGGAAACTTCATTTATTGTTGATGCAAAGGTAAAATAGTGCAGCCACTTTGGAGAACGATTTGGCAGCTCCTACAAAGGTTAAACATCATGCTACCATATGACCTAGCAATGCCACTCCTTGAAACATATGAAAACATACGTCCATTTAAAAATCTGTAAACGAATGTGCATGGCAACATTATTCCTAGTAGCCCAAAATTGAAAACAACCCAAATGTCTATTAAGTGATGGCCAGATCAACAAAATGCAATGGAATATAATTTGGCCATTAAAAGGAATGAAGTACTGAGGTATGTTGTAACTTGGCCTGACTTTGAAAATATTATGCTAAGTCAAAGGGCCGGTCACAAAAGACCACATATTGTATGATTCCATTTATATGAAATGTCCAGAACACAGGCAAGTCTACAAGATGGAAAGGAGTGGTTGTCTCAGGTTGAAAGAAATCGGGAAAATGAGGACAAATGAAGAGTGATGGTAAAAGGTATGGAGTTTGGGAGAGGGAGTGTTAAAAATATTCTAAAACTGGGGTGGCTGGTTGACTCAGACTGTGGGCATGTGACTCTTGATCTTGGGGCTGTGAGTTCAAGCCCCATGTTAGCTGTAGAGATTGCTTTAAAAAACAATCTTTAAAAAATATATTCTAGGGGCGCCTGGGTGGCTCAGTCAGTTGAGCGTCAGACTTTGGCTCAGGTCATGTTCTCACGGTTCCCAAGTTCGAGCCCTACCTTGGGTTCTGTGCTGACAGCTCAGAGCCTGAAGCCTGTTTTGGATTCTGTGTCTCCCTCTCTCTCTGTGTCTCCCTCTCTCTGTGCCTCCCCCACTTGTGCTCTGTCTCTCAAAAATAAATAAACGTTAAAAAAAAAATTAAAGGGGCATCTGGGTGGCTCAGTCAGTTAAGCGTCTGACTTCGGCTCAGGTCATGATGTTGCAGTCTGGGAGTTTGAGCCCCTCGTTGGGCTCTGTGCTGACAGCTCAGAGCCTGGAGCCTATTTCGGATTCTGTGTCTGCCTCTCTCTCTGCCCCTCCCCTGCTCACACTCTGTCTCTGTCTCTCTTTCAAAATAATAAATAAACATAATTTTGTTTTCAATTTAAAAATAAATAATATATTCTAAAAGTGATTGTGGGGGCGCCTGGGTGGCTCAGTCAGTTGGGCGGCTGACTCCGGCTCAGGCCATGATCTCGCAGTCCGTGAGTTCAAGCCCCGCGTCAGGCTCTGTGCTGACAGCTCGGAGCCTGGGGCCTGTTTCAGATTCTGTGTCTCCCTCTCTCTCTGACCCTCCCCGGTTCATGCTCTGTCTCTCTCTGTCTCAAAAATAAATAAACGTTAAAAAAATTTTTTAAATAAATAAATAAAAATAAATAAGAGTGATTGTGGTCATGGTTGCCTGAATCTGTGAATATACTAAAAACCATTGAATTGTACACTTTAAATGATTACTTTTATGAATAATATCTCAATAAAACTGTTACCAAACAGAGCAAGTCAACTATTACACCAGCCGTGGACCTCTTTAAGTCATTTGAATTTTCAGATTCACAGAGGATAAGGACCCCAGAAATTGTGTTTCTAAGATAACTATGTGACAAACATGTTATATATTAATAAATTACATGTTAGACTAGTAATATGCTCTCATGTATATGTTTCACAGTTTTTAATAAAAACAATAAATAAAGTAACAAGCGTAGTATGGTAGTTCTATAATTAAAAAATGGAAAATAGAGAAAAGAAAATATCTTGGGTGTTTACTCTCCAAAGAGAGAATATCAAATTTATTTAAAATCAAAAGGTGAACTATTTCATACACTTTAGTTCAGTATGAAGGAACGAACGAGTGCAATTATGCCATTTCATAACAGCAAAACTTAGTATATTATAAATTGTTACAATCTGTTTGTTTTACCTTTGGCAGTGAGTATGTGAGTGCACCACCCACAAGCTTACCAGGCAAAGAGTATTAATCATGGCAAGGCTAATATATATTTAATAATCTCATTTAGTTATCAAACTCTTTGAAGTATTACGTTAGGTACGTGAGATTGCTTTTTTTAAGTAAATATCTTTGGGATGCAGTAACATTCTTTTGAGAAAGTGTGATTTATTATCACTGGGAGGAAAGAATTGATTTTCCAGAATCTTTAATTTTCACTAAATGTCCAGGCCCAGCACAGTCACTGCAGGACCAGTAAATTCACCTGGAAAACATACTGTAGTTTCATTAAGTGTGTATGTCCCAGGTGGGGTAGCCATTGATTCAATGATCAATTTAGAAATTCCTCCATAGAATAAATGAAAACATAATTTATTTCACCAGATTAATGCCTTCAATAGTCTTTATTAATAGTTTAATATAGTCTGCTCACCATATTGTCCTGAGTTAGAAAATCCAAAGAAAGAACAATTGCATTTGAAACATCAGAGTTTCAACCGCCAGAAGGAACTCTCTATTTCAGCCTCTTTGTTTGATGTATGAGGAAACTGAGACTCTTACAAAAACAGTTTTAAGTTTCTCGTTTATTTGTTTTCATCTACAAATCTAAACTTCTAAAACATGAAGGATTATGAAAGAGACACACTTCCCCTTGTTTCCATGCTCTTCCTCCTCCCTCCACGTGGTAACCTCTAGTGTCAATGATACATCCACCAGAACATACACAATCCAAGATTGGTAAAAGTGATTTTCCTTAAGGAAATAGCTATATTAGTGCTATTTTGGGGCGCCTGGGTGGCGCAGTCGGTTAAGCGTCCGACTTCAGCCAGGTCACGATCTCGCGGTCCGTGAGTTCGAGCCCCGCGTCGGGCTCTGGGCTGATGGCTCAGAGCCTGGAGCCTGTTTCCGATTCTGTGTCTCCCTCTCTCTCTGCCCCTCCCCCATTCATGCTCTGTCTCTCTCTGTCCCAAAAATAAATAAAAAACGTTGAAAAAAAAAATTTATTAGTGCTATTTTGGTTTTGTGGTCAATATAATTGTAGAATTTTTTAGGAGCATCTTCTACTACCCTTCCAAGAGAACAGTTCCCTATATCATCCACATTTTAAACCCACGCCATGCCTTGAGATATTCCAAGAAGTTGTGCCATTCTGAGTTATGTTCAAGAGCCATCTTAAAATTTTTTAGAGTAGAGATATTTATTACACTGCTTTCTTTCCAAGTTAACCCATCCAAAAAAAGGAAAAGTATCTTTGACACTTCGCAATAAAATACAATGTTCTCTGTACTCAGGAGTTGAAGGTGTATCATTCTCAATATATGTTCCTTTACCTCCCAGGCGGACAACCCCCTCACCCCCAAGCACCTCATGGTAAATGGGGATTGATCTTATCTCCTCAGCCAGGAGACAACTAACACACACCCTTAACTTGAGAGCAATTTATTGCTCTCCTAACTTCTAACCTATGAAATATTCCCTATTGTTTTCTCTTTGTCTACATTCCCTTCAAATGTCCTTTTGGGAAAGGCTGAGGCAGTAGGTGTTCAGTCGGGATTAGGTAACGCTTTGGTAACAAATGTCTTCAAAGTATCCATGACCAGAGTTTATGTGTCCATCTCACATGTCCTTCTTGGGTTGGCTGTGTATCTGCCCTACATCATGTTCACTGCAAGACCTCCCACAAAAATTAACAGAAAATGATGTATAAATATCTTAACTTGTTTGCCCCCCCCCAAATAAGTTAATTCTGGTGTGTCCGGAATTCTGGCTCCTTTGAGTTTCCTTAATGGCAGCAAGCTCTAGTCATCCACACTGGTAATTGGCTGGAAAATATACCCTATTTTGTCTGCTTTTGTTCTTTGTCTATTTCCCCATCTCTACTGCTATTTTTCTTTCCCTCCCAGATAAACGATTCCACCAAACCATATTTGCCATTTGTGTAGGTCACAAACTATGGACTATCAGTAGTTTCATATGTTTCAACTTAATACTTGAACTTGAACCCTCGATTTAGGGTTTGCTTCTGGGACACTTGTACAAAGAAACTTGGTTTCGCCTATTTTTTGAATTTTGTATAAATAAAACCACACTGCATGTTTTCTTTTGTAACTTAAGTCTTTTGCTCAAGACTATGTTTTTGAAACACATACATGTGGCATGTAAGTATAGCTCAATTATTTTTGTTGATGTGCAGCATTTTGCATTGTTTGAATATCCCATACTTTATAATACTGTTAATAGTTGGATGAATTATTTTCAGTATGGCCCTATTACAAACATAAAGCAATGAAGAGCCTGGTTTGTACAACCTGAGGTACACTTGCACAAGTTTCTCTGGGATCTGTAACTAAAAGTAGAATTGTGAAACCATAGAGTATGTTCATATTCTATTTGGTTTTTAAATAATATTCAAGATAGGAAACAATAACTTTTACTGGGTTGCAATCCAGTATGTACATCTTCCCAGTCTCTACTTTCTGCACAGTATACCTTCAGTGTAAGAGTTTTAATTCTATGTAGACCTGAGTTGGAAAGAAGGCAGAGGCTTTTGATTCCTCCTACATTTTCTTCTTGAAGACTGTAATCTCCCTAATCTTTCCCTTTTCTTCAACAGATAAATAAATCCAATTCCTTTAGTCATTGCTTCATAGAAGCTTTCCCTATGCCTTCAGTTATTTCCATTACCTTCAACTGAACTGCCTCCAAATATTTCAGATGCAGGATGACCATGTAATTTATTGTCCAGAGCAGATCAATTTTGAGAATGAAAAGGGGTGTTAAAATAATTAACAATGTTAATTGATTTACAACAGATGTAAACTAGATTCATCCCAGGCAAGCCAGAATGTACTGTTACCTTACTCATATTAGACTTTATTAATGTGTTCTCAAAGCAAATAAGGAAGGCTTCTGGAGGACTGACACATAGTACGTATTAAAGAGGCGTGGCTGACTACATGACACAGTCCCAATTACAGTCCCAGTCTCAGAGACGTTATTATTAATTTATTATGCATAAGTAACAACACACATGATATTTCTAAACAGGAAGGGTAAAACATTGATCTCTTCGTGGCAGTAAGGTAATATTAGCTATGTTTTCAACCGTGTCCTTCAGGGAAATTGTGATTGCATATTTGATCTTCAGTCTGGCAATAGACACAAATCTCAATGGCAATTTAGTACAAAAAGGAGATTTTTCAAAAGCATTAACTGTTTGCTAAGCAGCATTGGAAAAAAGGTAAAATTGGGAAAATTTTACTAATTTCCCGGATATTTACTGGCTTCAGAAAAGAGCTCTCTTTTAGATAGAAACTGTTTGACAATTTGTTCTTGGAAAAATGTAGTGTGACATTTTTCTACAAGCAGAAATAGGCAAAACACAGCTATTTTAGCTATTCTTTATTGTGAAATAAAGAAATCTCACAGGGTTAGTATATTTGTTTATATAGAACAGTCTATAACGCACCTCATTGTTCAGATAAGCAAAACGTTTGAATAAAAATGCAAAATATTTAGGAAAAAGCTTAATTGCCTCAAAAACACTTGGATGTTCTCCAATAGTTTGGTAATAATAATAGAAATGACTGTTTAACGGGAGCTATGTTGTGGCAGTCACTGAGCTTTAGGCTTTGGTCAGATTATCTAATAAAATCCCCTGAACTAAAAATTATGATTCCATTTTGCCGGTTAAAATACTGAAACTTAACTTGTTACTTAAATGTTTTCTCCATCGCAAGTTAGCAAGTGGCTGAGTTGACTTTTGAACCCAAAGCTTTTTGACTCCAAAGTCCTTATGCTTTTCGTAAAATATTTAGAGCCTTTGATTTTGTTACCACCTCATTAAAAAATGTTATAGTTCAAATTACATTAAATTAATTGAGACAGCAAATACAGTACTGAGACGTGAGGATAATAGGTTTTCAAAGCAATTCAAAATGATATATGAGTAGAGATTTGGGGGCCCACTTTAAAAAGTAGAAGCTAGGGGCACCTGGGTGGCTCAGTCGGTTAAGCGTCCGACTTCGGCTCAGGTCATGATCTCGCGGTCCGTGAGTTCAAGCCCCACGTCGGGCTCTGTGCTGACAGCTCAGAGCCTGGAGCCTGTTTCGGATTCTGTGTCTCCCTCTCTCTCTGACCCTCCCCCGTTCATGCTCTGTCTCTCTCTGTCTCAAAAATAAATAAATGTTTAAAAAATTTTTTAAAAAAAGTAGAAGCTATACCTTCCTTAAAAGTGTATTTCTTTTTTTTTAATTTTTAAAAATGTTTTATTTATTTTTGAAGAGAGAGACAGACAAGTGGGGAAAGGGCAGAGGGAGAAGGAGACACAGAATCCGAAGCAGGTTCCAGAGCTGCTGTCAGCACAGAGCCCGATGTGGGGCTCGAACTGGTGAACCACGAGATCATGACCTGGGCCAAAGTCGGACACTTAACAACTGAGTCACTTAGGTGCCCCAAAAATGTATTTCTGAATAAAAACAAAGTAATTATTAATATTTAAACACTAAAAAGAGTTTGACTTAATCTAAAAAAATAGAAAAAAAATAGATACTGTTTTTTAAAAACGTTGAATTTCACATTCTCGGAAAGCCAATTTAAACATTGTACATTTAGGAAAAAATATGTATTAATTAGTATGATAGTGTAGGTAATCTAGTAGGAGGAATTTAACCCCCAAATTCACAGAGATAAGATATTTTCTGGTTGCCTCTCAACTCTATCCAACTTTTGCTATGATAAAAGTTCACTGTAGTGGAGAAATTTTTAACCCATTTTGTATGAGTATGATATTATTCTGAAGCAGAAAACTTGAAATCTTTGTAGTGTTCCTGTGCAACCTGACCTTTTCAAGGTGCACAGAGAGTAGAAGCTTTAAAAGTATTCTTGCTGATTGTTTTCATTGCCCATCACACACAGGAATTCTTTTGTTTTCTATTTCACTCTTCCATCTAATTTCCATAAAGGAATCACTATTTTCCTCCAATCTTCTTGCCCTCTGGCCTACCTTCTTTTATTTATCTTAGTTTTTAACTTCTAGCAAATTCTTTTGAAATGCCTGAGCCATGTTAGCTATGTTTCTCCTTTCACAGTACATTAAAAGTGATCCTTTATTAGAAAAAAAGTCATACTCTATGGGTTGCACGGGTGGCTCAGTCGGTTAGCGGCTCATTTTGGCTCAGGTCATGATCTCGTGGTTCATGAATTCAAGCCCCTCATCGGGCTCTTGTGCTGACAGCTCAGAGCCTGAAACTTGCTTCTGATTCTGTGTCTCCCTCTCTCTCTTCCCCTCCCCCCACTCACATTCTGTGTCTCTTTCTCAAAAATAAACTTAAAAAAAAGAAAAGTCATACTTTAAAGATCTCTATGTATTGTGAACTTTAGCCTTGCTGAGAATAAATATAAAATTAATTAGTATGGTATGAGGAAAAAAGTTTTCATTTGTCAAATTACATATAAGTTCCTAAACAGGTATGAGCCACATCTTCAGTGGAAAATATTAAAAATGTCAAGATAACTTTTCTACTCACTATCTAGATATGGTTATTTTGTTGTTAGCTAAGCTAAAGATAACATATGAATAAAACTCTGGACAATATTACTAACTTAGTGTCTCAAAATCAAGAAAGGTATATTTCTAAGAAACTTAATGACTTTAAGAAGAGATGAATGGTGGGGCGCCTGGGTGGCGCAGTCGGTTAAGCGTCCGACTTCAGCCAGGTCACCATCTCGTGGTCCGTGAGTTCGAGCCCCGCATCAGGCTCTGGGCTGATGGCTCGGAGCCTGGAGCCTGCTTCCGATTCTGTGTCTCCCTCTCTCTCTGCCCCTCCCCCGTTCATGCTCTGTCTCTCTCTGTCCCAAAAATAAATAAAAAACGTTGAAAAAAAATTTAAAAAAAGAAGAGATGAATGGTGGCATTTTTCTTGATTTCTGAAAACTGTAAAGTAATAAAGTAAATTTAATTGTATAGTTCTGTAAGGAATATCATTCCAATGCCTGATCAGTGAACATTTGATTTTGAATGACTTAAAGATGTGGTTAAACTATAATATCATGAAGTTTGGGATTGACAAATCCTAAAGAGAATTAGTGAGTCTTTTTCAATAAAATGAAAAACTGTATCTATTTAGTATGTGTGAATAGAAGAAAAGAAACCATGAGATGAGTAATGAAGTCAGTAATAATTACCTTTCAATGTAGTTTGGCTGTGTGTGTGTGTGCATGTGTGTGTGTGTGCATGTGTGTGTGTGCGTGTGTGTGCGTGTGTGTGTGATCACGAGGAGTGGGTAGGAGCAGTGGCTACTAGATCATCTCAGGGAAATGATGATAGGAAGATATTTAAAGTCTGAAATAAAAAAAAAATAGGTGACTCACTGACTTACAGTTATTTATCTGGATTTAAAATATTTGCTAAGCACCAGCTAAGTACATAGCCAACATATCAAAGCACCAATATTCATCAGGATTGCGGAGTCTTTAATCACGGTTGCCAACTACGATTAGTTCAAACTCTGCTTCTATGTTTTAGGTGTTTGCAGACAATGGAAAGGTTTCTGCGAGATCATGGGTCAGGAAACTGGTCAATGGGCTGCTCACTTGTTGTAAATGATGTTTATTGGAACGCGGGAAGGCTCACTCATTTGCATATTGTCTTTGGCTACTTTCACACGCCAATGGCAGAGTTGAGTAGATGCAACAGAAAACGAAGTGTCTCTGAGCCTAAAATGTTTACTATCTTACCCTTGACAAAAAAGCTGGCTTACCAGGGCTCTCCACCAGGGTCTGTCAGCCATGGCACTACTGACATTTGGGTCACATAATTCTTTATTTTGTGGGGCTTTTCTGTGCATTGGAGAATACGTAACAGCATCTGTGCCCTCCACCCACTAGATGCCAGTAGCACTTCTGCAGTTATGCCAACCAAAACGTCTCCAGATGTCACCAAATATTCCCTAGGGGGTAATAGCACCCCTGATTGAGAACCACTGCTCTAGACAAGTTTTTCCAAACTCCCTACAGATTTCTGACACAAATTGCTCTTTCACGTTGACTTATATGGCAACATATGAAAAAGCCAATTTGAAGAAATTTTTCTTGAAAATACAGAAATAATCAAAAAGGAATTACAAGCTCTTGCCTCTACCTCTTCTACCCAATAGAACATACGTGGACCCATACACTCTGCCTTCCCTCTCTCAGAGGACATGCCAGTCATCCTGTCCAAGGCTAACTCCACCATTGCATGATCCCAGCCCCTCTCATCTACTCAAGGGCATGAGACAATGGCCCCTCCCCACGGTATCACCAGTTTTTTTCTTTCTTTACTAGATCAGTTACATCAGTAACATTTATGTTACTATTTCTCTCATCATGAAACAAACCAGCTCAACCTCTCTCTTTCTCTCATCTCCTTCTGTTTACTGTTCACATGTCTTTGATAACCATTTACAGTACATCTTCTGGAGAGATACAAATCTTCAGATTCAAGAATTATGATGAAGCCCAAATAGGATACGTAAATAATCTGTACCCAGATCTATCATAATGAAACAAAGGACACTGGGGATAAAGAGTTCATCTTAAAAGCAGGCAGGAAAATAAAAGGTAATGTACAGAGGAAAGATAACTAGACTGACAGCTGCTTTCCCATAGCTAAAATGAAAGCCAGAAGATGGTTGAATATCTTTAAAGTACTTTGTGGGGTACTGCCTACTCATGAGACTTCCTACTAAAGAATTCGCACCTTCTGTCACGTTGATTCAGTTGTATCATCTTTAAAATAAGGACAATGACAGTGTACCGTACCTCCCCTGCCTACCTCACAGCATAATGAGTAGATACTGATTCCCAGCACTCATTGTCATTCTTTGCTGATCTTGACTTCCTAATTACATAACCACTTTCTGCATCATTATAGATATATTTCACATTAAATAAATGTGTTTGTATAATTACTAATCTTTTAATTTTTAACACTTTGATAGTTTAGTATCAAAACAAAAAAAAAACCACTGAATAAACAAAAATGTTGTGACTAGTAAAATATTCTAGAACCAATGATATATTAAACTGTTCCTTGTACAAATCTATAAACTGCAAACAAATTTACTTTTTAGTTAAAGAAGTAAATGGTAAAACTTTGGATATATTAGTATTAAACCAGTGGTTATTTATAATCAGTATCTAAGGTGGGGCACCTGGGTGGCTCAGTGGGTTAAGCATCCAACTTCAGCTCAGGTCTTGATCTCACGGCTCGTGACTTCAAGCCCCACATCGGGCTCTGTGCTGACAGCTCATAACCTGGAGTCTGTTTCAGATTCTGTGTCTCCTTTCTCTCTCTGCCCCTCCCCTGCTCACACTCTGTCTCTCTTTCTCTCAAAACTAGATAAACATTAAAAAAATTATAATCAATATTTAAGGCGATTCTAGACAAGCAGATAGGTCAATGACATGAAGCTGAATATGTTGCAGAAAGTGAAATTATTAGCAACTGCCAATTATTAGGAGCTAGCAATGTGATTGTAACATAAACTTATTACATTTGTGCTTGATAAATTTAAACAT
The DNA here is from genome assembly GCF_018350195.1 of Panthera tigris. Taxonomy (NCBI): domain Eukaryota; kingdom Metazoa; phylum Chordata; class Mammalia; order Carnivora; family Felidae; genus Panthera; species Panthera tigris. The sequence continues at coordinate 130,445,525 of NC_056664.1, forward strand.
TTTTTGATGCTCAATATCTGTGTCTTTCGATAAATAAAAAGATTTTTTAATATTTATTTTATGTTATATATATGGCAAAATAGAATGTTTTCTCTCTTTTGTCTTATCAAATTTGCTCACGTAATGGGACTCATACACACACGTGCACATGCACACACACACACCCTTTTCCCACTGATTCCTTCAAGCTCTAGTTCATCCCAATTAGAATAATCAAAGAGAGAATCTCAGGCTTTGGCAAAGGAAAGATTCAGAGGCTCCATGTAGGTTATGCTATAAAAAAGGCAGTCTATTGGTAAGAAAAAGGTTTGTCTGTCTCCTGAATGTTTTTCTTTGAGAACTAAAGTAACTAAAGCACCACCACCTAGGGAGCAAGTAAATGAAACAGAAGTAGTCTGACCTCAGCATCTATGTTGCTAACAACTGATCAAAACTCATAGACATAAAGGAGTGCTTTGGACAGAAGAGACGAAGAAGGCTTTGTCCGTGTTGAACTGTGGTACTCACAGGCCACCCAGGAGACGTTAACTGGAAGACACTTGGGTCAATCACCGTGGAATTTAGTAGAAGAGGTTTAGATCTGGAGGTCACCAAATCTGGTGTGCCTGAAGGTGAGAAGTAAATGGGATTATCCGGTTAAATGGTCAGAATGAGTGAAGAAGAGGAACACGGATGAAGCTCTGGTGTCCTCTGGTATTAAGAGAAGAGCCTTGAGACTGAGAAGAAGCATTTTTCATTCATTTGACAAATATCTGTGTGTCTGCTCTGTCTGATGCACGGAGCTTAGTAATGGGAAAACAAATAAGATGTGGTCCATGCCCTTAAAAGGTCCAGCTAAGAGCAGCTAAAATCAACACAAGGAAACGTAGGAGGATGTGGTCTAAGGGAAGATACAGGAGCAAGAGTTTCAAGTGTCACAGAGAGTTTGAGCAAGATAAGAACAGAAAAATACCCTAATGGAACTGGAAATTCAAAAGGTCTTTGCTGAGAATGATTTCTTTGCCATTGTTGAAGGGAAATCAAATGGCTTAAGATGGCTAATGAACAGACATGAGCTAATACAGAGTGAGAGCAAACTCCTCTTTCAAGAGGCTTGACCTGAAGAGCAGAGAGATAGGATGGGCTGGAGGGAAGTGAGGACGGCAGTGAAGCACATAGGGAAGTTTCTGCTTTAAAATAAAATGGAGGAGATGATCATATTCACGCGCTGAGGGGAAGTTAGGATGGGGAAAGAATCTGAGTGTACAGAGTAACAATGCTGATGGATGGAGCACCTTTCCACCAAGGGGTAGGGGAGAAAGATGGAACCCCAGTCACAAGCTACAAGGGATTAGCTCTGTGATCAAGTAGGAATAAGTATTTTAAGGAGAAAATAAAAAGGGAGGAGGAGTAAAGATGAGTAGACACGCAGAAAAAGTTGCAGTAAATATGGGTAGGAAAACGCTGGGTAGTCTTATCGAGTCTTCTGTTTTCTGTGACGTGAGAACCAAGTGTCCCCGCTGAGAAGGAAGAGCTGGAGAGACGCTCCAGACAGCTCAGGAATGCAGAGTGGCTGGGTGGCTCCACACTCCTGCAGTGTTTTGTCTAGAAAATATGTTTTTGGCATTCAGTCTTATCAGCACCCTGGCAGCGTTGGCGGAGAACCGTGAGCTGCAGGCTCAGACCTTCCTAGAGCCTGCCTTTACCTCCCCAAGGTGGTGACTGCAACTCCAAAACACTGATTAAAGGTAAAGCAGCGCTGAATAATGGTAGAGTGGCGATATGAATACAACAATCCAATAAAGAGATACTATTTGGGGGAGGTTATTTTAGGAGGTATATATTTCACTAACCTAAGACTTGCATTGTTCCCAAGTTCCCAGCTCCAGCATGTCCGACCACTAATTTGCTATTAGTGTCAAAGACCCGAATTTTGACAGGAACACACTGTTTAAAGTTCATCCCTGTACAAACATCATTTCCACTCACTGGCTTTCCAGAAATGTTTGCTTGAGTGGGCAAGAAAGGAGAGGAAGTTGCAGTCAACATGAAAAGAATAGTAAATAACCCAAGTCTATTTCTATGCTGTACTCATTAATGGATGGCTATTGGCTGCTGAAACATTTACATCGCAGGATTAACAAATTATTGAAAGTGCTTATGAGTTGTGATGTTGTAATCAGTTTTATTTTTAATTTTACACATGGATAAATTTTTAATGCAGACAAAAGTAAAGATAAATGAGGAAATTATGAGTGGTAGATCTACCCTACAGCACACAAATGAGTGAGATTAATGCCCCGAACATTTCTGTTTGTAACAGCAGCGTTGATGATCAAATTAAAAGCAGACAAAACAAGGCACAGGTGAAATTTTTGAAAATTCTCTTTAGGTTAATGATATTAAACCCTGTGAATTTTGCATACTGGATATTATAAATTGAGAGGTATATGTTAACGTGTGCCGTAGAGTTCATTCTTTTTCAATGTAAAATTCACTGCTTTATAGTAGATTCACAAAGGGGACACCTGGGTGGCTTGGGCAAAATATTTTCGCCATCCCTAAAACCCTATGCCCATAATAAATAGTAATTCCTCACACCCATTTTTAACTTCAGCCCTCGGAAACCACTAACAAACTTTCCTTCTCTATGGATAGGCCTCTTCTGGATACTTCATATAAATGGAATAATGCAACACAGTGAAACCTTGGATTGCAAATAACTTGTTCTATGAGTGTTCCTCAAGACAAGCAAACATTTCTAATAAATTTTAACTTGATAACCAAGCGATGTCTTGCAACGTGAGTAGTACGTGACACTGAATGTCACATGATCACAACTGAGCCATTGGTTCTTCCCTCTCTCTCTCTCTCTCTCCCTGAGGATTGTGGGTGATCTTCTCCCATGCTCAGATGCTCGGTCTCAGGCTGCGGTGTTTGGCAGAAAGCAGTAATTTTTCAGAACATTGGAAAGTGCCCACAACTGGAACTAGTATATTTTTTGTCACTTCAAAGCACCTGTGGACAGTCCTTTGCTTTCCCATACAAGAGTAAGCTTAGGAATGCTTTGCTTCATTCTAGGTCAGGCTGCCTGCAGACATAGACCCTCTCCTCTGCTACCTTACTGCCAGTTAAATTAAATGCAGTATATGACAAGAGTTTATTAATACTGTACTGTAGTCAACATCCGTTAGTGATAGTGAAAGTCGTCCTACACAATAACCTTCTCTCTCGTCTCCTTCACACCAGCCACGAAGGTTTTCAAAGGTAAGTGTAGGTTAATTTATCTTGTATTTTTTTATTATTTTGCATTATAATAATTTTGTGATAAGTTTTATATGCATATTTTTGGGTTGTGGAACAAATCATCAGAGTTTACATTATGTCTTATGGGGAAATTCGCTTTGATATACAAGTGCTTTGGATTACAAGCATGTTTCCAGGACAAATTATGCTTATAAACCAAGGTTTTACTGTATGTATATTTTTAAGACTTCTCTTTTACTGATGACATTGATGACACAGTATTCCCTCTGGGATTTGCTTCCAGATAATTTGCAATGAAGTTGGGGGTAGAGGTGAAACAGAATTGGCCCTGATTTGATAATTATTGAAGTGGGTAATGGATACATATTGGCTTACTCATGTTCTTACTACCATTGTATATGTTTGAAAATTCTTAATAAAATGTATTTAAAAATAGTAATAAAAATAAATGGAATAATGCAGTATGTGGCCTTCTGTGTGTGGCTTCTTTTACATAACACAATGTTTCAAGGTTCAGTCAAGTTATAGAATGTATTAGTAATTCATCCCTTTTTATTGCCAAATAACGTTTTGTTGTACGGATATACCATATTTTTTATATAATTTATTGTCAAATTGATTTCCATACAACACCCAGTGCTCATCCCAACAGGTGCCCTCTTCAGTGCCCATCGCCCACTTTCCCCTCTCCCAAACCCCCCAATCAACCCTCAGTTTGTTCTCAGTATTTAAGAGTCTCTCATGGTTTGCCTCCTTCCCTCTCTGTAAGTTTTTTTCCACCCTTCCCCTCCCCCCTGGTCTTCTGTTAAATTTCTCAGGATCCACATATGAGTGAAAACATATGATATCTGTCTTTCTCTGCCTGACTTATTTCACTTAGCATAACACTCTCCAGTTCCATCCCCATTGCTACAAATTGGCCAGATTTCATTCTTTCTGATTGCCAAGTAGTATTCCATTGTATATATAAACCACATCTTCTTTTTTTTTTATTTTTTTAAGGTTTTATTATCCATATTTGAGACAGAGGGAGACAGAGGGTGATCAGGGGAGGGGCAGAGAGAGAGAGAGGGAGACACAGAATCTGAAGCAGGCTCCAGGCTCCAAGTTGTCAGCACAGAGCCTGTCAGCACAATACGGGGTTCGAACCCATGAACTGTGGGATCATGACCTGAGCCAAAGTTGGACACTTAACCGACTGAGCCACCCAGGCACCCTAATAAACCACATCTTCTTTATCCATTCATCAGTTGATGGACATTTAAGGTCTTTCCATAATTTGGCTATTGTTGAAAATGCTGCTATAAACATTGGGTACAAGTGCCCCTATGCATCAGCACTCCTGTATCCCTTGGGTAAATTCCTATGAATGCTACTGGTGGGTCGTAGGGTAGATCTATTTTTAATTTTTTGAGGAACCTCCACACTGTTTTCCAGAGCGGCTGCACCAGTTTGCATTCCCACCAACAGTGCAAGAGGGCTCCCGTTTCTCCACATCCTCTCCAGCATCTATAGTCTCCTGATTTGTTCATTTTAGCCACTCTGACCAGCGTGAGGTGTATCTCAGTGTGGTTTTGATTTGTGTTTCCCTGATGAGGAGTGATGTTGAGCATCTTTTCATGTGCCTGTTGGCCATCTGGATGTCTTCTTTAGAGAAGTGTCTATTCATGTCTTATGCCCATTTCTTCACTGGATTATTTGTTTTTTTGGGTGTGGAGTTTAGTGAGTTCTTTTTTTTTTTTTAAGATTTTATTTATTTTTGAGAGAGAGAGACAGAGACAGAGCATGAGCAGGGGAGGGTCAGAGAGAGGGAGACACAGAATCCGAAGTGGGCTCCGGGCTCTGAGCTGTCAGCACAGAGCCCGACGAGGGGCTCGAACCCACAAGCCGTGAGATCATGACCTGAGCCGAAGTCAGACGCTTAACCAACCGAGCCACCCAGGCACCCCTGGTGAGTTCTTTATAGATTTTTGGACAAACCATATTTTGTGTATCCATCTATCACTGACAGACATTTGTGTTGATCCCTTTTTGGCAAATATAAACAAAGCTCCCACTAACATCTGTGTACAAGTTTTTGTGTAACCATATGTTGGCAAGTCTCTCAAGTGTGTGCTAGGAGTGGAATTATTGGGCCATAGAGTGGTTCGATTTTTCAACCTTTTAAATTAAAAACTTTAAAAAATTAAAACTAAAACAATTTTCTTATTTGTGAGGTGGCTGCAGCATTTTCCATTCTCATCAGCAGTGTATGAGGCTTCCAATTTCTCCACATCCTTGCCAACACTTGTTATTTTTCTACTTTTTTTTTTTAAATGTTAGAGGGAGGGGCACCTGGGTGGCTCAGTCGGTTAAGCGTCCGACTTCAGCTCAGGTCACGATCTCGCGGTCTGTGAGTTCGAGCCCCGCGTCGGCTCTGGGCTGACGGCTCAGAGCCTGGAGCCTGCTTCCGATTCTGTGTCTCCCTCTCTCTCTGCCCCTCCCCCGTTCATGCTCTGTCTCTCTCTGTCTCAAAAATAAATGTTTAAAAAAAATTAAAAAAAAAAATGTTAGAGGGTGAGAGAGTGTGAACCGGAGACAGGAGCAGAGGGAGAGAGAGAGAGAGAGAGAGAGAGAGAGAGAGAGAGAGAGAGAATCGTAAGCAGGCTCTGTGCTCGGCACAGAGCCCAACATAGGGCTCGATCCCATGACCCTGGGACTATGACCTGAGCTGAAATCAAGAGTTGTATGCTCAACCGACTGAGCCCCCCCAGACCCCCGCTCTACTTTTTAATTATAGCCGGCATTTGTTATTTTTCTACTTTTAAGTATAATTTTTAATTAATTATATATTAACTTTTCATTAATTATAGGTGTGAAGTGCCATCTCATTGTGGTTTTGATTTGCATTTCCCTAATGGCTAATGACATTAAACAGCTTTTCGTATGCTACTGGCTATTTGTATATGATCTTTGCAGAAGTGTCTATTCAAACCCATTGCCCAGTTTTTCATTTGAGTTGTCTTTTTATAGTTGAGTTTTGAGTTTTTAATATATTCTTTTTTAAAAATTTTTAACGTTTATTTATTTTTGAGAGAGCACTAGTGGGGGAGGGACAGAGCAAGAGACACACAGAATCTGAGGCAGGCTCCAGGCCCTGAGCTGTCAGGACACAGCCTGATGCTGGGCTCAAACCCATGAACCACGAGATCATGACCTAAGCTGAAGTCGGAAGCTTAACTGACTGAGCCACCCAGGTGCCCCAAGTTTTTTAACATTCTTGATAGTGCAGATATCAGATATATAATATGCAAATATTTTCTCCCATTCTGTAGATTGTCTTTTCTCTCTCATGATAGTATACTTTCACATGACTCTTTAATTTTGGTGAAATTCAATTTTTCTGTTTCTAATGGTATTGCTTGAGTTTTTAATGTCATATGCAAGAAACATTGCCTAATCCAAAATCACAAATATTTGTGCCTGTGTTATTTTTTTCTTCTCAAAGCTTTATAGTTTAGCTCTTTCATTTAGATTGTTGGTCCATTTTGAGTGAATTTTTGGGTGTAGTAAGAGGAAGGTGTTTAACTTCCTTCTATACTATGTGAATATCCAGTTGTCCCAAAACCCTTTATTGAAATAAACTATCTTTATTCCCATTGAATTGTCTTACCATGCTTGTTGAAAATGTATAAATGTAAGAGTTGGTTTCTGGACTCTCAGTTGTACTCTGTTGGTCTATATGTCCATCCTTATGACAGCACCATAGTGTCTTGGTTAATGTAAGACTGGTTAATAGTAAGCTTCAAAATTGGAAAAGGTGAGGAAAAAGCTGTTCTTTTTCAAGATTGTCTTGGCTATTCTATTTTGGCATTTCCATGTGAATTTTAGGATCCTAGCTTGTCCATTTCTATACAAAAAAAGACATTTTGGAGATTTGATAAGGTTGAATTGAATATATATTGAATACATAGATCAATTTGGGGACTACTGCCATCTGAACAATATTAAGTCTTTTGAGATATCTTCTCTTTATTTAGATCTTCTTTCATTTCTTTTTACAATATTTTGTAGCTTTTAGCATACAGGCCAAACTTCTTTGGTTAAATTTATTCTTAAGTATTTTATTGTTTTGATGCCAGTATAAATTAAACTGATTTCATATTTTATTTTCAGATTGGTCATTTTTACTCATAGAAATACAACTGCTTTTTTAAAAATGTTTATTTATTTTGAGAGAGAGAGGGACAGAGAGAGAGAGAGAGCACACACAAGTGAGGAAGGGGCAGAGACAGGGAGAGAATTCCAGGCATTGACATTGCTGGGCCCAATGTGGGCTCCAAACCATGAGATCATGACTTGAGCCAAAATGAAGAGTCTTGGATGCTTACTTGACTGAGCCACTCAGGCGCCCCTATAAACACAATGGACTTTTTAAGTTTTTATTCAATTTATTTAAACTTGATCATGTATTCTGCACATTTGGTGAACACAGGTCATTAGTCCTAATAGTTCTGCAGTGTACTTCTTAGAATTTTTTATATACTAGATCATATCAGCCTATAAATGGAGAGTTTCACTTTTTCCTTTCAAATTTGGATTTTTTTAACGTGTGTTGTTTTGTTTTGCTTGCCTAATTGCTCTGGTTAGAACCTTTGATATGATGTTGAAGAGAAATGGTGAGAAGAGTCATCCTCGTCTTGTTGCTGAACTTAGGAGGAAAAGTTTCAGTCTTTGCCATTAAGTATAATTGTAGATGTGGATTTTCTGTATACACCCTTTGTCAGGTTGAGAGACCTCCCTTCAATTCTTTGTTTGATGAGTGGTTTTATCATGAAAGAGTGCTGGAGTTTGTCAAATGCTTTTTCTGTGGCTATTGAGTTAATCATGTGGGTTTTGTCCTTTATTCTACTAATATGGTGTATCACATAAAATAATTTTTTTATGTTGAAAGAACCTTGTATTCCTGGGATAAATTTCACATGATGTGGTGCGTGTTTTTTATATATTGCTGGAGTTGATTTGCTGGTACTTTCCTGAGGATTTTTGCATTTATATTCATAAAGGATATTGGGCTATAGTTTTCTTATGATGTCTTTATTTGGTTTTGGTGTCAGAGTAATGGTAGCCTCATGATGTTCTCCCCTCTTCTATTTTTTGGAAGAGTTTGTGAAGGATTATTGTCACTTCTTCTCTATACACTTTATAGAATTCAATAGCATGGCCATATAGTACTGGGTTTTTCCTTGTGGCAAGTTTGAAAATAACTGAGTCAATCCCTTATACTTGTTATAGGTCTGCTCAGATATCTGATTTGTTCTTGAGTCATTTTTAACTTGTGTCTGTCTAGGAGTTTATCCATATCATTTAGGCTATCTAACTTATTGCCATAAAATTGTTCACAGTGTTCCCAATATAATTGTTTTTATTTCTGTAAGGTGGGTAGCAATGTCCTTTCTTCCCCCCCTTGTTCTGGGAATTTGACTCATCTCTCTCTCTTTTTTTTTTTTTTTTTTTCACTTGGTCACTCTAGCTAAAGGTTTGTCAATTTTGTTGATCCTTTTAACTAACTTTTGGGTTGGTTGATATTTCCTACTTTCTTCTATTTGACATTTCACTTATTTCCCCTCTAGTCTTTATTATTTCCTCATTTTGTTTGCTTTTAGTTTGCTCTTTTTTTGAGTGTGGTTCTTAAGGTAGATTACATTACTAATTTGAGATATTTCTTCTTTTTTAATGTAGACATTTACAGCTATGCATTTCTTTGTAGCACTGCTTTAGCTGCATCCCATATGGTTTAGTATTTTGTGTTTTCATTTTTATTCATCTCAAATATTTTCTAATTTCTTTGTGACTTCTTTCATCCATTAGTTATTTAGTAGTCTGATGTTTGGGGTACCTGGGTGGCTCAGTCAGTTGAGCGTCTGACTTCAGCTCAGGTCATGATCTCACCGTTTGTGAATTCGAGCCCCACATCAGGCTTATGCTGTCAGCACAGAGCATGTTTCGAATCCTCTGTCCCCTTTTCTTTCTGCCCCTCCCCCACTCATGCTTTCTCTCACTTTCTCAGACATTAAAAAAAAGAAGGGTGATGCTTGATTTCCACATATTTGTGAATTTTCCAAATCTCCTTCTATTATTGATTTCTAAGTCTATTCCATTGTGGTTAGAGAATATATTATGTATGCTCAGTGACTTAAAATGTATTGCTTGATGTCTAAGATATCATCTATATTGGAGCATGCTCCTGTGCACTTGAGAAAAGGGAGTATTCTGCTATTTCCGGGGGAATGGTCTATAAATATCTGTTAGGTCTAATTGATTAATAGCGTTAATCAAGTTTTCTATATCCTTGATTTTCTGATACTTGTTCTGTCCATTATTGTAAAAGGATTATTGAAGGTTTAACTATTATTGTTGAATTGTAAATTTCTCCCTTCAATTCTTACAGTTTTTGCTTCATGTATTTTTTCCATCCCTTGTTAAATGCATGTATATTTATAGTTATTACATCTTCTTGATGCACTGCCAATTTTATCATTACAAAATTTCCTTCTTTGTATCTCTTAATAATTTTTTAAATTTAAGTCTATTTTGTCCGATATTAGTATAGCAACTCAGCTCTCTTTTGGTTACTGTTTCCATGGTATATCTTTTTTTGTACTCTACCTTTAATCTATGTATTCCTTTAACCTAATAAGTGTTTCTTGTAAAGAGTGTATCACTGGATTATATTGATTTTGTCAATTTCTTTCTTCTGACTATTTATGTCTGCCATTTCACTATTTGTTTTGTAAATCTCTTACATCTTTTATGTTTCTCTATTCCTCCATTATTGCCTTTGTTTATAGTGAATATTTTCAGTGTACCATTTCTATTCCATTTTGATCTCTTTTATCATTTTTTTTCCAACTAAAAGGTTACCTTGCAGATTACAATTAGCATTAGGTTGAATGTCTATCCCGACATTCATGTCTACCCAGAATCTCAGAAAATAGCGTCTTTGCAGATGCAATTAGTTTAGTTAAGATGATGTCAGACTAGGATGGGATGGGCCCTAAACTGAATGATGCCTTTGTAGGAAGAGAAGACCCAAGAGATAGACACAGCGAAGAAGATCATGCGATGGCAGAGGCAGGTCTTGAAGTGATGCAGCCATAAGGCAAGGAATTCCAAGGACTCTCAAAAATCACTAGAAGCTATGATGATGCAAGGAAGCGTTGTTCTCTATAGCCTTCAAGGGAGCATGGCCCTCCTGACACCTTCTAGACTACAGAACTATGAGAGAATAAATTTCTACTGTCTTAAGCCACTCAGTTTGTGGTGATTTGATAAGAAAGCCCTAGGAAACTAATACAACATCATAACTTATAATAGTCTAGTTCAGATTAATACCAATATAATGTCAAGAGTATTAAAAACTGTGTTCCCATATATCTCCTTTCTTTCCCCTTCCGTTGTGCTGTTATTTTATATAAATCACATTTTAATACATTGTATGCCCATAAACAGATTTCTAATTATTAATTTATACGGTTATCTTTTAGGATAAAAAAAGTTACAAGATGGGGCGCCTGGGTGGCTCAGTCGGTTGAGCGTACGACTTCACCTCAGGTCAGGATCTCACGGCTGGTGAGTTCGAGCCCCGCGTCGGGCTCTGTGCTGACAGCTCAGAGCCTGGAGCCTGTTTCGGATTCTGTGTCTCCCTCTCTCTCTCTGACCCTCCCCCATTCATGCTCTGTCTCTCTCTGTCTCAAAAGTAAATAAACGTTAAAAAAAAAAAAAGTTACAGGCAAGAACTGCATTTATACTGTTTTTTTTTTTTTTTTGTATTTACCTAGTTACTTTTACTAGTGCTTTTTATTTCCTCATGTGAATTTGATTTACTATCTAGGTTCTTCCTCAGAAGTCCACTCTTTCTCAAAGGTCCCCATATGGGTGTTGGGACGTGAGTTCAATATTCAGCCTTCCGTGTAAAGCCTCAAAGGCAAAGGTAAGGGTTTATGGCCTTCTTGGGTCTTTATGGAGCATGCACACAGCCCTACATGTGCACATAGACTTACAAATTCCCAACAATATATCAGAGCTCTGCAACACCCTCTATGAACATAGCATTTCTCAGCCTTTCCTTTTAAATTTTTTCATTAGACTACAGTTTGCACCAGCTATTATCACTGCCTCACATAGCTACAAAGTTAAGCTACCACTGGTTATTTCCAATAAATGCCCCTGGATGAAGTTTGTTCACCTGGTTGATCTCTCAATCAGATCAAATAAAGATATGCATTGCTAGTGGAGTTTGCCAGGGAACAGCCAGATAGGTTAATAATTACATTTCTCTGCAAATGGGACTTTGAAGTACCTCCAAACCGATTCTGACCCCTCCCGGTGCTGCTAGGCTGTCAGTTTTTCACCAGGATTAAAAGCTGTTGGTTTCCAAGATTTCCATGGCGCTTAGGAGAGGAAGATGGGATTGGGGTAGGCCAAAATGCTACAAAGCTTGTTGTTCTTAGTGAGATTCAGCCATTCTTCTTGAATAAATATTCCCTGGATTGTTGCAACTCTTTGGTTAATCTCCTGAGTTCTGAAAAAAGTTTATTTTGACAATATTTGCCAGTATTTTCATTATTCTTATGGAAAAGAGGATATTTGAGGTCCTTATTCTGTCATTCTCAATAATGTCACTCTCATATTTTGAAATTTTAAATAATGAAATAAATTCATGTGTGCTTACTGTAATGGTACCTATTACCTAATTTGTAAATGACAAGACCTCTTACTTTTCCTCTCTTTCCTAATGCTCTTCAATTTTACCATTTCATTGCTCATGTGCACCTCCACTAGAAACAGAGAAAATAAAAGCAAAGGATATAAAACTTAACTTGACCTTTGACTTTTCCTGGCTGGCTGTGGTAAAGAATTTCGTAATGATGGAATTGAGTCTGATGACTAAATGAAAGAGTTGAATTTTCTTGATGTATATTTTTTTATGTTAATGGTATCCTCTGTCATCATATGTTTTTTAAAAAGGATCAGAGGTATCATAAGTACAATATCTATTATGAGAGAGTCTAGTAAAAAATGGTTAATTCAACTTAACTTTTGGTTTCCAGGTAAAACAAGGGATACAGGAAAAGGCAAAATGAGGAAGCAGTCAGAGGCAGGAGATGACTCTCACAGAAATCTGGTCTGGATTTTTCAATAAGTCAGTGTCACAAAAAAGGATTGTTAGTTTAAAAAGACACTCATAATATATAACAACCAAATGTAATATGTAGGCTTAGATAAGATACTGCACTGGACAAACCAACTATAAAGAACACTTTGCAGAATTGAATAAAATTGAATATGGCTTGGGTGGTAGGCAGAACAAAAATTTACTGAACTAGAAAATAGAAATCTTTAATTGGAAAAAGTAAATCACAAAATAATATTTATAGTATAGTATCATTTGGGTAAAAAAAATACATGTAGGAAAAATCTAGAAATATAAAAACTAAAATGTTAAGTGCGGTCATTGTTGGGTGATAGAAATTTGATGGTAATATTTCTCATGTTTATCTGTATTATATATTTTCCTATATTTCACATGTACTATTATAGTCCATTATCCTTTGGGTAGTATAATCTGTATGGATTTTAAGGCAATATTACAAATAATAGCATGCATCTTTGTTACTGATGAAAGAATTCACTTAATTTGTAAGCAATTTTGTTCACATTATGAAATGTTTCCTTTTAAGCATGCCTCTCAGTGCTTCTATCACATTTGACCAAAGACACCCAGTGCCCTTTCCTGGCTGAGAGCCCCAGACACAGCCACCACAACAGCTATTCAAGTTTTTATTTAAATTCCAGTTAGGCAACAACGAATGGATAAAGAAATTGTGGTTTATATACACAATGGAATACTACTTGGCAATGAGAAAGAATGAAATACGGCCCTTTGTAGCAACGTGGATGGAACTGGAGAGTGTTATGCCAAGTGAAATAAGTCATACACAGAAAGACAGATACGATATGTTTTCACTCTTACGTGGATCTTGAGAAACTTAACAGAAGACCACCGGGGAGGGGAAGGAAAAAAAATGGTTAGGGAGGGAGGAAGCCAAAATATAAGAGACTCCTAAAAACTGAGAACAAACTGAGAGTTTATGGGGGGTGGGAGGGAGGGGTGGGTGAGTGATGGGCATTGAGGAGGGCACCTGTTGGGATGAGCACTGGGTGTTGTATGGAAACCAATTTGACAATAAATTTCATAATAGAAAGAAAGAAAGAAAGAAAGAAAGAAAGAAAGAAAGAAAGAAAGAAAGAAATTCCAGTTAAGCAACAGTGCAACATGAATTTCAGGAGTAAAATCTAACAATTCATCACTTACATACAACACCCAGTGCTCATTCTAACAAGTGCCCTCACCCATCTAGCCTCCCCCCACCCCCGCTTCCCCTCCAGGAACTCTGAGTTTGTTCTCTACAGTTAATAGTCTGTTTTCTGGTTTGCCTCTCTCTCTTTCCCCTCCCCCATGTTCATCTGTTTTATTTCTTAAATTCCGCAGATGAGTGAGATCATATGGTATTTGTCTTTCTCTGACTGACTTACTTTGCTTAGCAGTATTCTCTCTAGCCCCATCCATACAACAGCTATTCTAACAGAAGCCTCACTAAATGTTAACTGCCCCATTACCCATTTTCTGGAGAGTTACTAATGAATCGAGGTAGAGCTTAGTTTCCAACTTGTACAATGGGGATGATAGTTTTATTTATTCAGTCCCAAGACTTGAACTTAACCTTGATCCCTCCTTTTCTCTTACACTTCATCGTCCCCACTGCTGACAGCCTGGCCCACATCATCTCCTTCCTTTGCCTGCATTACAATATGCTGCAAACAGGTTGCCTTGCTTCTCTTCTTTGCTCCACTACAACCTAGACTCAGCACAGTAGCCAGAATGATCTGTACATCTGCACACCAGTAAGAGTACATCGGAGCATGGAGTAAGTCAGACTCAAAGCCATGTAATGACTTCCCATTTCACAAAAAGCCAAAGTCTCACAAAAACCTTCAAGGTTCTTGATCTGGTCTCCCATTACCTCTCTCATTGTCTGTCCTGCTATCCTCCCCCACCCCCCACCACTCCCCACTACTCATTCCTCCCAAGTCACACTGGCTTTCTGCTGTCTCTTGAAAATACTCAGCACATTGGTCTCAGGTCCTTTGTACTTGCCACGACTGCCTGGCTGGAACACTCTTCCCCTGGATAACCTCTCTGCTAACTTATTCAAGTCTTTGCTTAAATATTGTCTTCTTAAGGAAGCTTACTCTGATTTTTTTTTTAACTGCAGGCTGCCTCTCATCCCCTCCTTCCTGATTTCTCTTTCTCCTATTTTTATTTATTTTTCACAGTGTTTCCTTTCTATAGCCTATCTTTTATCAGAGATCAAGCATAATATCTCATAAAGACAAAAGGGTCAATTCATCAGGAAGACCTAATAATAAAAAGTATACACCTTTTACAAGCTTCAAAATACCTGAAACAAAGACAGAACCGAAAACAGAAGTAAATCCATTCTCACAGTTGGAAATTTAAACATCCTTCTCCCAATCATTGTTAGAGCAATGCAAAAGAATCAGTTAAGAAAATATAACATCTGCATGGTATTTACAAATGCTATAGTCCAAACTGGAGAATACACATTCTGCCCAAGTGCACATGGATTTTCATCAACACTGGCCACATGCCAGGCCATCAAATCAAAGTCATGAAAAATTTCAAAAGTTTGAAGTCTGAACACAATGGAATTAGAAATCAGTACCAACAATATCAATAAAATTCCCCCATTTGGAAATGTAATATAGCATAGTTCTAAATAAATAAAATAAGGAATCCTAGGAGAAACCAGAAAGTGTTTTGAACTAAGTGATCATGGAATGACCAAAATGTATGGGATGCAACAGGAGCAGTGATTAGAGGGAATCTGACGTCTTTCAGTGCCTGTATTAAAAAAAGAAAAAGGCTTACATCAATGATCTAAGTTTCCACGGTGAGAAGCTGGTAGAGAGCAAATTAAACACAGGTAAAAATAAAGGAAATAACAAAGAGAAGAAGCAAAAGTCAGTGGCATGTAACAGACAAACAAGGGAGAAAAATTTAAAAGGCAAAATTGGTTCTTTGAAAAAATTAATAAATTCTTAATCTCCTATCAAAAGCGGTAAAGTAAAACGAGAAAAGGACACACAAATTACTAATATCAGCCATGAAAGATGGGCCATGACTGCAGATCCTGGAAACCCAAACATAAGGAGTCCCCTTCCGGCTCGGTGCTTCCCCCCCACCCCCCAACCGCCCCCGCCTCTGCCCCTCGGTCCGGGCAGCTGCCGTCGAGAATGAAGTCCCCTTGAGCCCCACACTACATTGCTATTCAGAATTAGCCCCACACATGAATTTTGGTCATAAAATTCTCCAACCCATAACATCCCTCTGAAGCCTACTAATCTATCAACGTTATATCCTCAGGACTATTATTCTAATTTTGTAAACCGAAAGTAATTGGTGTTCTATGTGGCTCAGTCATTACACTGAGTTACATTCAAGGAAGCATGATTCATAAGTCAAAGTGGTTTTAGAGTAAGAATTCCAAGCGGTTTTTGTCTCTGCCAAAGAACATAAAAACATGCCACAACATAAGCTACATTAATATTTCTCAAAACAACCTGGGGCTCTCCTGCCATTCCGATACCCTGGACCCTAAACTTTCCCAAACTTTTCTCCACTCTCTTTTCTCCATGCCTTGCATGTTTACCCCATACTACTCCAGCCTTCCTGATAGAAAATCTCCCCACTGTTTCTGCATCACACTGGACCAGTATGGGGAAAATACAGGATGTGATAACTTCCCGGTCCTCCCTTGAGCCCAGAGGAGTGAAACATAGAGGCCTTTCAAAAATGTGATTCTTCTTTTTTTTTTTTTTTTTTTAATTTTTTTTTTTCAACGTTTTTTTTTTTATTTATTTTTGGGACAGAGAGAGACAGAGCATGAACGGGGGAGGGGCAGAGAGAGAGGGAGACACAGAATCGGAAACAGGCTCCAGGCTCCGAGCCATCAGCCCAGAGCCCGACGCGGGGCTCGAACTCACGGACCGCGAGATCGTGACCTGGCTGAAGTCGGACGCTTAACCGACTGAGCCACCCAGGCGCCCCAAAAATGTGATTCTTCTATTCTGACTCTCTCTCAAGAAAGTCTTCTGAAATTTTTTTTAAGAACAGAATTCAATACTTTCTTACTCTTTCCAGTTTTCAAGAAAGAAAAAAGCAGAAGATAATTCTGGTTTTTAATTGTCTCTGGTTTTAAATATTCAGGGTTTTTTTTTATAAGAAAAATCTAATGCAGGAAGGAGGGACTACCAAATTGGGAAATTTGCATTTGTGGTAGGCTTCAGTGGACACGATTCTCCCCATTCCCACATACACGCTCATTCGCAACATGACTTCGCTGCTCTTCCCATTGAGGTAGAGTCTATTCCTTCATCCCTTGAATGTGGGCTTGGACGTGTAATTGCTTTGGAAAATGGGACTTTAACAAATATGGCAAGCAGTGACTTGGAGAGGGTTTGCACAATGGGACGTACTCTCTTGCTGTTCTTGCCACTGTCATGGAAATAAGCCTGGGCTAGCCTGATGTATGATGAGAGACATACGGCCTCATCATCCCCATGACCCCAGCCAACAGCCTGCCAACTGCCAGACATGTCAGTAAGGCTGTCTTAGATCATCTAACCTCCAGCTGACCCATCAGCTGACCATGGATGTGTGAGCCAACCGGACAGAGATCAGCCAAGTGAAGCCAGTCTAGAATAGCCCAGCCAAGTAATCATGAGCTAATTAAACATGTTTCAAGTCATGAAGTTTTGGGGTGGCATGTTATGCAGCAAAAGCTAACTGAAACAGCATTAAAAAGTATTCAATCATTTTTCATGATTAGTTCAACAGGCATCTAGGTGTGTAAGCCCCTCTGCTAAGCACAGGGATCCAAAGCCAAGTAAGACGTGGTTTCTAGCCAGAGGGATCCTCAAGCTGTAAGTGTACAGATACCAACAAATAGATAATGGCAGTGCGGTGTGATAAATACTGAAAAGAGGTATGAACAACAACAACAAAAAAGTGGGGTGGGGGGGTCATAGAGAGAGTGACTCAGTGGCTTGGGATAGTTCAGGAATTAACAGGTGACATCAGAATTGGATCCTCACCAATGAACCAAAGTTTTACCAGACAAAGAAGTTGGGGAGAGGGCATTCTAGACAAAAGAAAAGCATAAGGCGGAGAGACATGAAAGTATATAAGGTGTTTGGGAAATACAGAAATGTAACCTGCAAGGAGATGGAATAAGAAGTGAGGATTAAGGAAATACAGGTCAAATAATGTATTTGGTAATAAGCCCCCAACTATTATAGAAATATCAAATTAAGTAAACAAGAAATCATTAAGTGAAAAATCACAACAAAGTTATGAACGTACAACAAAGAGTATGAATTATCACAATTATTTTCCTTCCTCCCATTCTCTTCGACTTCAGATTCTGTTGCAGTGAGAAAAGCTGTATTACAGCGCAAGTCTCCCTGCGTCATTCGGTTAATTCAATTATACTTGTTCAGCTTGGAGCATATACACACTTTAAGGCATATGTATCCCCAATTATGTCAGAGGCACAGTTATCTGCAAAGCAATTTAATTTTTTAAAATTTCTTTTATGTTTATTTTTGAGAGAGAGAGAGAGAGACAGAGTGCGAGTGGGGAAGGGGCAAAGAAAGAGGGAGACAGAGAATCGGAAGCAGGCTCCAGGAGGCTTGAGTGGTCAGAACAGAGCCCGACATGGGGCTTAAACCCACCAACAGCGAGATCACGACCTGAGCTGAAGTCAGATGCTCAACCGACTGAACCACCCGAGCACACCACAATTTAATTTTTTTTAACATAGAATATAATCAGTTATTTTCTAAAGTCAGCTCCTTAGAAAACAGTGGAAAATAATTGTAATAATTTAAAGGAATATGAAAATAACTTCTTCCCAAAGTCATGAAAGTAAATTTGTTAATAAGGGTGTTCCTAAATACATAAATAAATGTATTGTGATTATATGTATTTTACTGCACTAAAGAATATCTCTTTAAATTATTTGGGGAAGATTTATGTAAAGAACCATCTAAAGTGAATCTCTGCCTAAACCCTTTCCTTCTTTGGAACTTGTCCATGCGCCCATGTGTCTGGCATAATTACTAGGTATTAGGAGGAGAAGGAAGGGGAGGAGGAGAAAGAGGAGATGAAGGGGAGGAAGTAGCAATTCCCTGTGTAACCTTAAGCACATCACAACCTTCCCAAATCTAGCCTCCACTGTGCATGGCATGAGTGTTCAATAAACGTGTGTTGAATGAACAAATACGTTGACAATCTCAGCTTTGATTTCTCCGAATAGAAAAGGAGACACTACCTGATCATTCAAGTACCTACCAATCCCAAGACTCAAATGTTTTCCCCATGAGATAATACGAAAGAATACAAAATATATACAAGGGTTCAATTTATTAATTTAGTCTTATGTAATACATCAATGTATTTGCTCTTTAAAAGGAACACAAAGTATAAAACTATAAAAAAAATGATCCTGAAAATTATACAAATTGTTTTCAAAGCATGATTTTAAAAACAGACCTTTAAAAAATGTGATTGAGATGTTCCCCAAGGAATCATAAGAAAAGGTAAAAGATGAAAGATGAACATTGACATGGAAGCCAATTTTTCACTGTCCAAATTGTATGCAAATAACGAAATCGTGGTGAATTACAACTTCACTTCTGGTGCTGTTACCAAGACTTCTGTGATGGGATTCATGAATTTCGTTAGAACTTTAAGCTGAATAATCTGTCAGATTACTAATGCTGTAAATTAATTCTAAACCATAACTGGAGCATTTTATAAACCTTGAGAACAAGGTACTTTTTGGCTTTGGTAAAAATTACTCCTACCCTTCATAATTGTGGTTAAATACATATAAAATTTACCATTTTAAAGTGTACATTTCAGTGTCGTTTAGTACATTCACAATGTTGTACAATCAACACTATCTTCTAGGATATTTTCATCACTAAAACAAAACCAGTACCCATTAAGTAGTCACTTCCCACTACTCCCACCCCTCCCTGCCCGCCCCTCACAAACTGATTCCTGTCTCAATGGATTTACCTATTCTGGATATTTCATGTAAATGGAATCACATAATTTGTGGCCTTTTGTATCTAGCTTCTTTCATTTAGCGTATTTTTCAAGAAATACCATATCCTTTAGCACTTAAGGAGAAACTATTAATGTAAACCATGGGGGAAAAAGATATACTGGAAAACTAAATGACACCTGAGGTAAGTGAATGAGTCAGTGCAATTATCTTTCAGAATGCATTCAAGTTTCCAGGACTGACTGGTGTTTGAACACTGATCAAATGAACAATACAATTTTAACATTTTATATGCAGCATTAAAATCTTAAGAATTCATTTCCACTGAATTATTAACCATTGAAAGCAATTTATTTCTTGTCAGTTTTTCTCACAAGGCTATTGGAATGTTGTAGGGAATTAATACCATTCTCTATTTCAAATCCCTTTCTAATATAAGTCCTAGTTTTTTAAAGTTATCAATTGATATAAAAGACACCCACTTGACATCATTAAATATTCACTGGGTAATTCTATTCTTGAATAGATGTTATACTTGTGATCACTTCTATTTCTATGGTTTGATTTCTTTTAATCAAATAATGTAGTTAAAACTGAATGCTGATACTTCAGTTTTTCGATACTACAAACTTGTCAACTGAGACTTTAAAAGAAGCTAAATATGTTACTTAATCAAATCTAAACTTACTGGCCCAAACTACTAAACATGTGCTGATTAGAAGAAGTTTTTAAAAACTCTGTACACTTAATCTAGGTTATTTTGATCTCCTGGTCAGAAAATTGAAGCATTAATGACAATTAACATGGAAAAGGGGATTTCAATGAAAAAAAAAAAAATTGCAGGACAGCAAAGGGCAGTATCTCTGATCTTCAACTTCAATCTTTTGAGCAATAACACATTATTGCTACTGTTTTTATATCATTACATCACTGAATATTAATGCAACAATTAATTTTACTCTTTGACTGAAAGGGGTATGGAAAGCTACCTCTAACCTTTGCCAAAGAATGAACCAACACGGACACCAACCTATGTGCCTCTTTAAGGATCTTGTCTGAGAAAAAGATACTTCCGGCAATTTATAATAGAAAATGGTAAAAAGTAATGAATTTGCTTTTACTGGGAAAAGATAATTCGATGAGTTGGTCGGTCTTAAGAGTTCAACGGAAATGCAGTTTTAGGGCTTTCAAACACATGCACTATTAGCAGCACTAGAACTAGCTACGTACTGAAGAACCACCTCCTATCACAATACTTGCATGCAAATAGATTCATAAAGTGATTTGGAGGATGCCCAAAATTTTATCGGTGAAAAGAAACACTTATGTTGTCGGTTTGCTTCAAAAATACTTTTCTTCACAGTAAACAATACTCAGACCAGAAAATGTCAAAAAGAGAAAAAATTATAGGAGATTCATATCAATGACTTTTTACTGTATTTCCATAGAGTACATTCATGAGACATCCTGGTAGCCCATTTCTTTGCAGTTATTAATGAAAAGTCACTCCCCAAATAACATATTTGAATGTCAAACAATCTGAATACAAAATGTCAGTTTTGAAATGTTCTAAGGTAAAAAAAAGGACCTCAAGGTGTATCTCCATTAATATACGTCAAGATGTATTAAAATCTACTTGGCCAATTCGTGAAGATTACACATGCAAATAAATATACATATATATATAAACAATAAGCCTATATAGAATTTTACCAATCACAGATGCAAAAAAATACTTGGCAAAAACTCAGCAAAAAACCTAGTTTTTGCAAAGGACTTTCCGAACAACACACTTAGTTTCTTTCTAGTTTTTTTCCTCTTGGTATTGCCCAATATTTCTTTCTAAAACACTTATTAGGAATCAAATATGCCAGGCAACAACATTTTCCAAAGTAATTTCCTTATATCTAAATGTCCCTTCTTTCTGAGTTAGTAAAGTAGAAAAGTAAACCCGGTGGTGAGGACACATTTCTCTGAAATATCCCCATACAATCATCAGTACCTGAACTTTGAGTACCTCAATTTTGTCATCATTAGAACAGAAACTTGAAAGGACTTATCTTTTGAACTTACTTTGACCTTTTAAATCAAAGAAAATAATTACATAAAAAGTGACATTAAAACAAAACCATCCTTCCTCTCCCTTGGTTTATTTAGAAAGAAGTTTACAAGAATTGGTCTTTACTTACACAGCTCAAAACTTGTTTGGAAATCAGATTTAGGTCAAATCCTAACAAAACCCATCACTGAATTAAATTAAATACAATGGATGAGTCACTCATGAGTTGATTTTCTTTAAAGGGATAACTAACATTCCCTTACTTTCTAGGCCTCATGAACCTGTTAGGTAAGACTACTTAGAGGAGTATTTAGGTAATCAAACACATATGAGAGAAATCCTTCCCATGGGAGACTTTGTCCTTTGGCCAGTCTACTAAGAGACTGAGGGCTAGCTGCTTTCTTCTACTGCAATCCTAAACCTCCACCTGCAGGGGACCCAATCCTGTCACCTTCTGACATGGTGTGTCATGCATGAAACAATTTTTAAATGTTTGCATAACTAGTCCTTAGAAAATTTTTACAATTAATAAGTCCTAGATCTTTTTAGGTTGGGATGCAAAATATGAAGAAATCTATTTTGCTTCTAAATGCCAAAAACTGCAAGTTGCTAGAGGTTAACAATATGCTATCAATATAGTAATGGAAACTACCATATCGTCAAGGGATATGGAAGTTTTGTTGAAAACCTCATTATCTGTGAAGTTACTAAGATCCTAATATCCACTGTCAATAACAGCAACTACACTGATGGGATATGTAGCACAGGCTCAAAGACTAAAAAAAGATTACCAGACTATCAACCTTTAATATCTCTAAATGATAGGGTTGAAAGGATTCCTACAAATATTTTTGTAGGATTTAATCCAGTATGTCTACGTCTACTCTTTTTGTTTATCCTAGAAATCGAATATGTTCACATGACTCTGCAACCACTAAACAAGAACGGATGATGACAAGGCTAAAGGTTAATGCTAATGAACTGTAAGTTGCACTGCAATTTACTTTGAACAGAAGAAACACAAGTGAAATACTAGTAATAACACTAGTAAAACTTAAACACTAGTAAGTCCTAGTTTTTTTAAAAAAATGTCCAACAACCATGGCACCCAATGTATTTTGTCATATAGCTATATGATTGACACAACATACATCACTTAATTTAACCATTAATAACAAATTACCATTACTCTTAATTTTGGATTACACGTGTGTATATACTCAAACATACCGACTCCAATAGTACATCATTCAGGAGAATAGCTGGCATGTCCCAGGCTCTTCTCTAAGTTCTCAGACTTACAGTGCATCAGAATCACCTGAAGGCTTCTGTTAAAGCAGACTGCTGTTTCCTTCATAGAGTTTCTGATTAAGTCTACAGAGAGACCCAAGAATCTGCATTTCTAACAAATTCCCAGATGATCCTAGGAACCCCTACTGTTAAGTGATCTGTGAGTCTCAAAAGGCAATTACAGAGACAGAAAGATAGAGAATGAGAAAAACAGAGACATGCAGTTCTAGGGAAGGAGGCAGCAGATAAAATTTAATACAGGTATTTCCTTCCATCCTGACACCTGCCCTTTATCTTGGTCAGAAAAAACTAAGAAATCAACAAAGACTCTCAAATGACAACTGACACACAAACCTTTTCACGCTTAAACACCCAGATAGATTGTTCCCATTACAAGTTTTAGAAAAACAATATAGCCAGAAACTCTTCAGCCTTTCAAAACGCCTAGATGAGACTAATTTCAAGACACTGAAAAGGCACAGAAAGTCAATGAGTTTTCCATATCAAAAAAAAAAAAAAAAAAAAAAAAAATGCCCACCAGTACAACAAGGGTGAGCAATGATAATCAACAAACTTTTACAACATGCAGAAAATGTACACTTATTAGAAACACTGTGTTTGGAATTTCTCAAACAAGTATTAAAAGTTTATTTCAAATAAAGTTTTTCTTTTTAAGTTACTGAGCCACATAAAGGGAAAATATTAATTTTATTAGAATTTGAACAAATGCTGCACAAAGAAAACATTTTAACAAAATCATATGGTGGCATAACAAACAAAAAAGAAAACAGCCAAAGATGTGTAAAAGAAATATAAGGTGGAAAACTGTTAAATATCTCATGATCCAGTGTGGAAACAAAAAGTCTAAACTTAAAAACCAAACAAGCACAACCATAAAACAAAAAGTTAATGTTTGTGCTATCCTAACCAGACACATTCTTCAGCAAAACTTTAAAAGGCAGAGTTATATTTGACAGTATTTGGTATCTTATTTCTGACTTTTTACAGAAATAGTATAGAATTCAATCTCACAGTTGAAGTTTCAACATGGAGAAATAATTATTCTATTAATTAAAATGACAGGTGAGGCAAAACAACTGATTAGCCTTCAATGCTATATTTCCAACTGTAATAAGGATGTGATCCAACCAAAAGAAGTCTTAAGTAGTTGAGAGTTTTTTTGCTACTGCCCAAGGAACACCTCTGCCCAGTCTGATTGCCATATATGGTAATCAAGACCCTAATAACAATAGAGCATTCTCAGGGACAAATGTTAAGAAAACATAAGAGAAGTTTGATGTTTTATAGCAAAGTAACTTGTCACCATTTCAGACTACTAAATGCCAGGAGTTACTTAAAACAAATTATTTAAGTATATGTCCCCATCTTTGCAATTTATTTCTAAATACTGACACCATATATTCATTTTTTTAAACTGATTAATTAACATCAGGTTAATTATGGTGCATGTCAATTTGAAAACTATAATAAAGTACCTCAACAATAAGACTTTGAGTATTTTTCTGTTATACCTTGATCTTTACACAAAGATGCAATTCTTACTATTTTGGTAGAGAAGTCTATGGGAAATAAACTTGGAAATGTTTTAAAGAGATTGTCAACCAAGACAGGTTTCTCCATTTCATGATTGTCATCTTACAAAGACACCGAATTTCACATTGTTAAACGTCTTAAAACAATATAGTTGTGATTTATAAAAAGGCAAAATTTTAAATGCTTAGGAAAGAAAGTTAAGCCCTTTGCATTCTGAAGATTTGAAATTTATTCACACAATGTGCCCAACCCAAACTTTAAATGAGGTATATTTTCTTCTCTCCAAATATCAGAAACCTAGCAAATGCAGAATATGATGAACAGTTTCAAATTAAAATAAATTCACAGGCTTTTTGTTTTCACTTTAACCTGTGATAAAACACACTGCCATGAGTCTTCGGATGCGGTGTCTAACAAAAACGAAAAGTTGCACATGGTCATTCTCTGTATAAGAGCTGCAAATATATAAGGTGAAAATATTTTTGTGAGTCTTTTTAAAACATGATAAATGCATTACCAAACATCTGTCATGATTTTAAATATTACCTAAATATATATTAAAGATCATCTGTGTATCAACAATTGTATAAGGGGAGCACTAGAAAATAAAAATCTTATAATGATCTTATGGCAGTCCTTAAGCAATTGAATGTTTTTATCTGAAAAACAAATGCTGAAAAAATTTGATTCAAAGTTTTGCTTTTCGAATGCATGGGTTATAACCCACAGAAAACATGAGGAATAAATTGTTTGGTCAGGATCTTGTTAGTTTAAGAAGCAAAAAATTTAAAAACCAAAATATGCACACCATTAAAAATACTAGTTCTGAAAATTATGTAGCTAAAAATTAAATCACCCTGTCCAGCAAGTTCCAAAAATTTCACACATTTCAAACATTAAGGCAACTTTTTTCCAACTAAACAGGACTTTATAAAAATATATGTCACTTCAAAACATTATATACATAGTGGCAATAAATTTAGCTAGTTGTAATCTTTAATACAATAAAGTGTCACATATGACAAACAAATTATACTAGGTGCTTGCATGTATGTGCAAGTGGAGTTACAGTCTCTAAAGTACAGGTTTTAAAACTGAGCGAAGTGAACGTCCTTCTTTAGTGAGTTCTCGTGTCACACACATACACGGCAGTGGGATTGCTTCCTCCCGTTTCTCTACAACATTGTAACTGCATTTCTTCAAGTGGTCAGCCATGCTTAGGATGTCAGCAAATTTCCATTCATTTACAGAACAAAATGCAGTACTGAATCGCCATACCTAAAAGAAAATTCTACTTCAGATTTAAACAAGTCAATTTACAAGAATCAAAATACACTTCTTGGTCCAACTGCAGACATTTGTACTGTTAGAGAAATAGCCAATATAATGTTTCAAGCAGTTAGCTACAAAACTGTAAATGAGTAAATCCATTTGGAGGCAAATCTGTTTATCGAATACCTGTAAATCACTTCTATGACATCATGATCTCAATAAATGCAGTAACCAAAAATAATAAAAAACTCACCATTAAAAACTACATCCAACTAGATTTATTAAGCAATTTTTAAAAAATCATAACCTTGTTAATTCAGAGCTACTTCCTAAAATAATATATTGTACATTCTTTCATCCTATCCAATTGGCCACAGAGAACTATTCAGAGTCTGGAGATGCTGACAACACACATTATTATTTTTTTCCCCAAGTTTTTCTCCCATTCCTATTACACTATATGAAGTATGCCAAAAAATACACTATTTAGAAGTACCCAAGGTACTTCGTAATATTCATGAATACAGGTACTTCAATTTATTCAAAATGTTTCTAAAAAATTTATATAAAAAAGCTTTTGTAAAATGAGTCAAATTTTATTCCAGATCATTGTAAAACGCGTTTCTAGGCAAAATATCCACTTGCTATCCCTATTCATGTGTCGATTGGCAAAAATATGGGCTACTTCCCCTTTTGCTCACTCAACAGCTCCAAGCCCTGAACAATGTTACCTTATTGGTCCAGCAATGACAGTTGTAACCCCTTCTCATCTTTACAGTTCTAAATATAAAGCTACCTGAACATAGGTGACAAGCAAGAATGGAGGACAGACTCAGGTAACAAGCATGAATGGGACAGATCAGGCCTAGGCATTCTAGCTAAGCTCATCAACAGGCACATGTGAAAGAACACTGAATACAATATAAACAGCAGATAACTCTAGAAAGTAGCAGATTTCAGAAAAGACCTCAGCACTCACTCATTAGAGCTTCTCAGGTAAGGAGGGCAATGTCTTCCAGGGTGGCCAGATGCCTTCAAATTCTGTGGGAACACTTAGTTGTCAGCTGGCAATAGAGGTCACCACTGTTCAGCACAGAGGGTACTTACTCCCTGTATCCCTTGGGGTTATACCAACCATTCCTCCTGCATGGAGTTATTTCCTACGAGTCTGAGAGAGCAGCTACCAACAGACATTACAAATGTCATCAGCATCCCTTACAATCCCCTGTAGCTATGAAACTAGAGGAAGAATTAGGAGTTTTGTTAAACTTCAGCAGAACAAATTCGTTTAAGATTCAATGGTGGCACACAGCCTCCCTACTTCCACACAATTAATTAAGGGTCTGGTGAAACAAACTCAGGAAAAACTGGATGATTCCCACCTCCTGATGACAAGGTTTCTTAGTCATGGGCCAATTGTTCTTTCAAAAGTATTCCTCGAGTACATTAGTGCCTGCTATATGGCGGTGCTGTGATAGGCAGTAGATATTTTAGTTCCCAGAGTCTCACTTCTCAAGGAACTTACAGTCTAATGAAAAAAACCTGACAATTCATCAGTGAATTACAAAAGAGCAGAGTGCTCTAGTAGGGGAACATAACCAGGCGCCACGCGAACACAGAGCAGCGCACCTCCCTGAAGGCTTCAGTGTGGGGTGGGGATTCCAGAAGGCTTTCCTGAGGAAGTAAGATCTGTAGAGTAAGCAGGAAATATAGTGAGAAGATGAAGAACGCAAGCTCCAGAGACAGGTTCCCTAGGTCTGAATCCATCAATTCGTTGGACAAGTTACTTAACTTCTCTAAACTTCAGTTTCTTCATCCATAAAATAGGGACAGTGGATTAAATAAATTAACAGAAGTAAAATGCTTATTAGCATACTGTCAGGCATATTGCAAATGTTCAAATGTAGGTATTGTGTTAGGGACAACATACTCGAAGGCTGTAAGTCAAGGCAAGAAAGAAAACATCAGGAAACTGTTAAGTAAATCAACATAGGTGGAATATAAGAACAAGAGGAAACTGAAGACGTAAGATTTATGATATGAATCTTACAATTTGAGATTATAAAAAAGTCTTAAATGTTTCATTAAGGAATCTTTCTCTATCCTGGAACAATAAACAAACATGGAAGTTTTTTGTTTTTTAAATTTTTTCTCAATGTTGATTTATTTTTGAGAGACACAGAAAGACAGAACATGAGCAGGGGAGGGGCAGAGAGAGAGGGGGACACAGAATCCGAAGCAGGCTCCGGGCTCTGGACATTCAGCACAGAGCCTGACGCAGGGCTTGACTCACGAACGGTGAGATCATGACCTGAGCCAAAGTCAGACACTCAACTGACTGAGCCACCCAGGTGCCCCAAATATCTTGTTTTTTAAAGAAAAATTTTTTAAAATGTTTATTCATTTTTGAGAGACAGACTGTGAGCGGGGGAGGGGCAGAGAGACAGATCAAGTCATGATCTCACTGTGAGTTGGAGCCCCACGTCGGGCTCTGTGCTGACAGCTCAGAGCCTGGAGCCTGCTTCGGGTCCTGTGTCTCCCTCTCAACCTGCCCTCCCGCCCTGCTCATGCTGTCTCTCTTTCTCTCTCAAAAATTAATAAACATTTGAAAAAAAAAAATATATATATATATATATTTTTTATAAAATTTTTTTTTAATGTTTATTTATTTTTGAGACAGAGAGAGACAGAGCATGAACGGGGGAGGCACAGAGAGAGAGGGAGACACAGAATCCGAAGCAGGCTCCAGGCTCCGAGCTGTCAGCACAGAGCCTGACGCGGGGCTCGAACTCACGGACCGTGAGATCATGACCTGAGCCGAAGTCGGACGCTTCACCGACCGAGCCACCCAGGCGCCCCAAAAAATATATATATTTCTAAGGTGCCTGGGTGACTCAGCCGATTGAGCGTCTGACTTCAGCTCAGGTCATGATCTCACCATTTGTGAGTATGATCCCCACACTGAACTTGCTCCTGTCAACCTGTCAGCTCAGAGCCCAATTTGGATCTTCTGTCCACCCCCCTCTGCCCTTCCCCCCCACCTCTCTCTCTCTGTCTCTCAAACAATGAAACATTAAAAAATATACTTAAAACAAGAAAATATTTCTCACTCTAGTCCTTATGGAGAGAATATGCTGGAGAAGGACCCAATTAGGAACAGAAACCCAGTTAGGCTACTGCGGTAAGCAAGAGAGAGCCGAAGGGGACAGAGCTAAGGAAATGGCAGTGGAAACAATAAAACAAACCGGAGTGGTATGAAGAAGGGAGACTCAGGAATACTTTGTGATTACGTACACATGGAAATAAAGGGGGGAAAAAGAAGTCAACCCTACCTCCCAAACTCCTAGTTTAGGCAATCTGATAGATGATAAGGCCACCTGCTGAGATTAGGGGGGATAGAGATGTAGATGTAGAGTAGGTTGGACATGCTGAGTTTGATGGCCCTGTGAGACAGTCAAGTGGAAATGTCCAAGAGATGCTTGTACAGTCTAGAGTTCAGGAGAAAGCAGCCAGGATACAGATGTGTGAGTACTCTGCGTAAATGATGGCAATTTAAACTCCAAGAGTAGATGAGATTTTCTGCAGGAACAGAATTCCCAGAAAGTATGTTACCTCATAGGTCAATACTAATGAGCAAGGACAAAAAGAGACCACACTCAGAGTATCCCATCCCGAATGGGAGAAAGACACCACGTCACCTGTATGTGTATGCAGGTACACAGCAAGTATGAAACCTTCTGCCACTAGAATTCCCATTTGGGAAAAAAATGATAAAATAGTGTATTCATTTGTTGGTCAAAGCTTCACGAGAGCACACAAGATGTAGAATTCTATTCTGAAGAACTGGAGCAAATGAATAAAAGTCAGAGAAAACCTAAGGGTGATAAGAACAAAGTAGCTAGAGATTTGAAACCTGTGCAACCAAGGTGAAGATTCTTCCACTTTATAAAATGCAAAATGTCACATTATAAATGTTCTAAAATGAAAATCTGCAATAAAAGATACTTGTAATGCCTTCTAGTTTCTCTTAGATGGTACCTCAGAAAGTGGGCAAAAGTAGGGGCCCCAGGGTGGCTCAGTCGGTACAGCATGCGACTCTTGATCTCAACATTGTGAGTTTGAGCCCCATGATGGGCATAAAAATTACTCTGAAAAAATAATTAAAAAATTATAAAGATAAAAAGAAGGTGGACAAAAGTAGACTTTTCACAAGAGAAAATGGTGGAGCCAGGATTCGTTCCCAGGTCAGCCTCAATCCCCAGCACAAGTCTCCAATATGCAACACTCTCTTGTACAGTCCTACATCCAGAGCCCCCACCCCTAGTATCAAGTCCAACTTCAACCTACCACATTTCCACAT
This sequence comes from Panthera tigris, assembly GCF_018350195.1. Lineage (NCBI taxonomy): Eukaryota > Metazoa > Chordata > Mammalia > Carnivora > Felidae > Panthera > Panthera tigris. The sequence goes on from NC_056664.1 coordinate 130,475,505, forward strand.
CTATCCATTTATGCTCTCTATCCCCCCAAATACTCCGCTGATCACTTACTAATAGAAGCACTTGTAACTTTTTTCATCTCTCCCTATTTAAGTTCTACCTGAAATAACCAAATTCTAAGAAAGAAATTGCTAGGAATGGAGAGAAACTGCCAATTGTAAGCAGTGAGAAACCTTGTCCTCGCTTCCTTCATCGTCCTATAGTGAAAATGTTTCAGATGGAACTCAAAATAGAAGGTGGTTAACATGGATTCAAAAGGAGTTGTTACAGAAGAATTGAATAAGGACAGAACTGCTCAACTAAAAAACCACAAGTGGCCTCTTACACATCAGAATGCCAAATTAGAACCCAATACTAGGATGTCTGCAGTAAATGTGTGATTATGACAAACAATTCTAGCCTAGTTTTCTATTAACTATCATTATGTTTAAAAAGTCTGTCAGATTGAAGAATGGTCAATTTTTCAACAAGATCTTAATTTTATTAATTCTGCAACATTAAGTGTCTACCATATGTCAATTAACGAGATGATACAGTTGAGATTAAACTAACCTTTTCTTTTATTTGCCATGATGAATTTCCTTCCGGATACTTCTTTTTCCCCCACTGCAGTATGACCATTCCACGCGACTGAAGCAGGCTGCCACATACATCCCTCATTAACTTGGATACACATGACAGCTGGCATAAACTGAAGCCATCAAGAAAGCCTGCAATATGTTGTAGGACCTCAAAAGGAAGACTACTTAGATGGTCACTATGTAATCCCAACACACAGTTTCTAGCAGGCTCCACTAATACGGTAGATACACAAGGCTGAACTCCAAATGACCTCAAATGGCGGTCATGTATAATCTTTGCTCCTTGGGTTGATGGACAAAATCTACGCTGAGAGTAGGTACAACCATAATATGCTAAAGGACACCTCTGTTCCATCCAGCCATTGAGTCCAGCATGAATGTCACCATGCACATTCTTAAAATGGGAAGAAAATTCTTTTCTTCTAAATAACTGTCCACAAACAAATGTAAACATTGAACGCTGCTTGGGTTGATACCTAGCAACACATTCCAATACTAAATCCAGCCCAAGTGTCTGAAAAGGACTTGGATTTGAAAGCTGTGGATTGGCATGATCACAAGCAGAAGCTGAAGCTATCTCCCCAACCATTGTATTTGTAGCTAATATTGCAGATGGAAGTGAAAAAGTCTGAGTCCCAAAATCAATGTGATATACATCAACCATGCGACTATCAGATATACCCCTCCCACCTGGAGAATCTCCTAGACAAAACAGTAATGCTGCTGTGATTAGATCTATTCCTTGGAGGCCCATTGGATCTTCTGCAACTTCCAAATCTGATGTATCTACTGCTTTATCTTCTTTTGGTTTGGACCAACATGAATTAGAAAGAAATTTGAATGAAGGAGGATGACTGAAAGATAAGACATCCACATTCCTCAAGTCCCCTAAGTCTACTTTTCTCCAACACAATTCTCCTTCATCCTCACCATCTGGCATGAGGATGTGCTGAACTGTGCCATTAGGCAAAGCATTAAGTTGTGCTGCTACTGAAAGTGAACTGGAAGGATCTGAAGTGCCATCTGATGCTATACATTCTCCATTTGTTAAGTTACTTTGTTTTGAATCACCATGTAATTTCTGACTTTGGTCTATGGCCTGTGTACATATATTTTCCAAAGAAAAGCCATTACAAAGAGCAGAAGTGCCATAAGAACTGGTGTTCGAGTCATACAATAAATCACTTGAGCCATTTTGTTCAGACTGGAAATTCAGACTTGTGTCATTATGATCAATTCCACCTACTGCTCCTATCTCCTCCTCATAAAGATGGTCCTGGTCTTTCAAGTGTCTATTCTGCAAGCTTTCTCTGGCATTTTGCTCTTCATTCACTTCATTTGCAGAAGCACAAAGACTTGTACTTAACATGCCAATGTCTCTTGTGGCGGTATTCAGGATATCTAAGGCAGCAGCCAAACTTCTGGTTGTTTCTACAGTAGCTTGATAAAGTGCACCATAAGATTCTTCATCAACAGATACCAAACCATTCGTATGTGGTATTTCCGGGACACTTGATTTAACCGAGATTTGTTCTCTAGGTTCTGCCACTTTATCAGTTGCTTTTGACATCATGGTGGCTACTTTGAGAGACTCTAAGAGCATCCTTTGGTCTTGAAGGGCCAAGGCCATATCTAATTGTGCCACTTCATCGACATCTCTGCTTAGATTTTCATACGATTTCCGATCTGCGTAACTAACCGGCCATCGGTTCCACTCCATAGTACAGCACACCACACTTGCAGGACACATTTCCAGATGTTCAGCAACTTTATTTCGAGCCATTGTAAACGGACATCCGAAATCACTATTTAAGCAAGGCACTCGTTCAAATGGACATAAAAGTCGATGCTCATCAGCTTTACAAGAATGGAAAACTGCTCCACAAACCAGTGGACAACCAATCAAGTCACAGGAGATCCCAGGCTCCGGTCTGATCATACACCGTCTACTGACACAAGTCACACAGTGTGAATGCTGCAGCTCCCCCTCCATGATGGCCAGTCCAGCTCTACTTGTTGAGATGGAAAAAAGATAATTAGTTAGGCAAAAAGTGGTCGATTTTTAAAAATTGTTGAATAATATAAATCAAGTCATAAAGGTGTACTGACTTACTGCAGGATGAAATACATAAAATAAACATATTTAACAAGTTTACTTTACATACAATCAGTCCGTCTTGAAACAACTTAAGCACTTCAAAGAACCGCAGTTCACTTTCATATATCATGTAACAATGTACCTAAAGAGGTCAAGTGGTCCAAAATAGAATACTTGAATTCTAGTATACTGTGTAGTATATAAATTGATGCCAAAAACAAATTAATGCATATCTAACTTATAAATTCCAAGAATGTTTTAGCTTTTATTTTTTTAAGACTGATTCTGAAGCACCCAGACTGCAGAAATCTCATCATTTCTTAAAAGGGAATGATCTAAATTTCATGAATATACTTAACTAAAAGTATTAGAAGCTTTTGTTTGATTCCCTCTAAATATATGAATTCATTTAGGATTTCGTCTATTGATCACTCCTTCTACACAGTGATCACCATAGTGAGCCTTAATTAGAACACAGAGGGAATTTACCCACAAACCTAAGTTCCAGTTCAGTTGGTGGTTATGGGCAAATCACTTACTTCTGAGGGTCACAGTTTCCATTCATTCATCAAACATCTATTTATTGTTTAACTAGTATGCACCAGGCACTGTGTTTGGTGTGGCAATATAAAGATTATTAGTAAGACATGGTGCCTCCTCTCAATGAACTACAGCAGGTCAGAGACACAACAGTAAAAATCATGTCACATATTATGTGATCGATTTGACAGAAGTAGAATGGTAACATGGAGAACGTAATTATCAGCATGGTAGGGGCTAGAGAATTCACAGTAGTCTTGAAAGATGGGAAATCTTAAGCATAGGAGGGGAGACTTGGAAAGGTAGGGAAGTATTCAATGTTGAAGTAATGACATATGTAAATACAGAAAAGTAAGAATTGGCAAAACATATTCAGGGAACTTCAAGTTTCCCAGTGTTGCTGGATCATAAGGTGAAACACTACATAGCTGTGGGAGATGAGGCAGGATACTAGAAATAAAGCAAATCATTAAGACTGCGCTATATGCTACTCTCAGGAGGTCAGACTTTAAGTAATACGAAGTCACTGAGGATTTGAGCAAAGAAATAGTATCTATAAAATATTAGGAAGGGTTTACAGATACCTAATGGTCTTTCCTGCCTTTATCATGAAAAATTTTATACAAAAATAAGAGAAAACATCAGCAAAACATACTGATATAATTACTGACACTATGCACTGTATTTTTTTTCTCTTATCTTCAACATCTTTACTGACTTGTTCCTATGAGCAGTAAAAACCTAAAAAACTATTTCATCTTTAAAAACCTAAATAATAAAACAATATCCTCCCTTCTACTACTATTCTTTTTTCCTAGTCAAGCTTTCAGAAGGGAAGAAAACAAAAACAAACCTTCAACTCTCCCATGTACTCTTCTGCCCTCTAATCAGTCTTTATTTTTACCACCAGTCATTAAAATGGCTCTGAGATCCTCAATGCTAAATCCAAAGGGCATTTTTTCCAGACCTCACCTTCCTTGGCCATTTCCTTTATTATGCTGACTATTCCCTCCCTTTTGACATATTTATCTTTCCTTTAGTTTTCAAGATGTCACATTTCCCTGATTTCGCACGCCCCCCCGCCCCCATCTCTTTGATTATTCTTTAATCTTTTCTTCTACAATATTTCTCTTCTTCAGGGAGCATGTCATTTCTTGCTCATTCTATACATTCCCCTCGGGTGCTCTCAACTTCTCAAAAGCTTCAATTACCACCCATATGCTGAAAACTGATCTATACCACTTGCCCGGACCCCTCTTCCAAACTTTAGATCTGTACAGCCGATTGCTTATTATACATCTCTACTTCTACATGCACAAGCAACTCATCTCAACGTTTCCCAAATTAAATTACATTGTAATAGATAATAATTTTCTGGGTAAGAAGTCGATTCTTAGCCTATTTTCTTCACTTCAGGGCGTAAAAGATTACTAGCTCTCTGACATATTTTTCCATAAATTCTACCTGGGTTCCAGGTGGCTAATGTAAACTAACTACTCCCAAATTTGCTTTTTATTTTTCTCCAGTCCAGGGTTGATTTTTGCCAAACAATAACAAAAGTCTACCTAATACTGACAGAGCTCTTGATTAAGTGGAAAAATTTCTGAGTTGGTATTGTGGCACTTACTGATGCCTGGAGGGTAAAAACCAAAACACACATTTAACAAGAAAACTGTATCTTTAAATTGTGTTTAAAAATTACAAATTATGAGTTAAATACTTCTGAATGTTTATCCCCATAAATTTTACAGGTTAAGACAGAACCTGTATGTTAAACACACACATGCTCACAGAGTCATAATAGAAGAAATGACAAGACTAATGATGACAAACATTTGTAAATTGAGCAGAGGTTCAAAGAGAAATGTTAGTAAGAATTAAGACAAATTTTACTGAGTGATTAGATTGTGAAAACAGCTGTAGCTTTCTTATTTTGCAATAAGACTGAGTTCTTCTCACGTGCTGAGGGGTTATAAGCTTGACTGTTACTAAGAGAGAACCTAAAAATACACGCAGTTCTAAAGAAGTGACCACTGCTCTCACAACTTGTAGAAACACTTTATGTTATGTGCACATCACATGACCACACAGGCAGAACACATCTCAAAAACATCACTTAATTCTAAAATAGCAACTGCTACAAACAACTAAGTTAAATGCAAAACAGCGACAACTTTGAAAGGAAGATGTAGAAGGGCTCTCAAGCTTCACAATAGTTTGTTCCACACTACTCCCCTCGGAATAAGAAAAATGTTTAAAAAAAAAAAAAAAAGAAATAAAAGCATCCACAGCAATGAGTCTACAATATTTATTTACTGAAGTAGACTTTGAAGGAAAAAAAAATACTAATTATGTACCAATTTTATCCCTGATGTATATCATTTCATGTAATGTCCCTTAATACTCACAACAACCCAGAGGAAACTGAGGCTCAAAAAGGTTTAAGTGACTTGCCCAAGGTCATCCACCTAGTAAGTGGCAGAGCTAGGATTTACGTCTGTATCTGATCAATGCACACGGACAACAACAGATATGTTTACTCATAAAAGCTTAAGAAAATAGGCAGTACACTTCAGTAACTGGTGATCCAATTTTAAGATGTTATTTGAGGAATGGAGATTACACAACTTTGCTTGTAGTTTATTCCAACACTTAGTCACCCCTGTGGTCAAGAAAGTCTTTTTGGTCCTTTGTAATTACAATAGCACATAACTTCACTTTGAAAGTGTTTAAAACTACTTTTAAAATAACCTACATTTGTAATACTCAGTATAAACTTATGGAACAAGAATACAAATTTAACAATTCTCAAAACAGCCATATAAAGTAGGAATCAAGTTTAATTCCATTTTACAAGTGAATATATTCAAAAATAAGTTAAGAAAATGCACTAGATAATACCCAAAGTGTATTCTGGGGATAGAATCCTCAGCTTAAAAATTTTAAACTTCCAGATCCATTCTTTTTCTAATCAAGATCATCACCAAATTAAATATACCTCCATAAAGTATTTTATAATTGGTCATAAATCCTGTGAAATGGGTTTAAAGCATCCGTCCCTGACTTATCAGTTGAACAGTGACACAGCAGACTCAGTAGAAAACAAGTTGCTAAAACTGAGCCTTCAAATTAAAGATAAGCTTAATTGAAAACTCAGTATTAAGTTTTCTTAAACTCTCTTTAAAAAGAATCTTAACATTCCATATAACATCTCTTTTAATTTACACTTAAAATTGAATGACTGGGAAAAGTCTCATTAGACTACAAAATATTTGTAAATGATTAAATGCTTTACAATAGTGTCAATTTTCTCCAACAGAAATTCTTGGCCAACTCATACTCTCTGACTGACAAGCAATCCATAAAAATAGTTTTTAAGACATGCCATTTTCTCGTACAGTGAAATGAGGCCTTGTCATTTAAGGCTATTTCTAGACACAAAAATAACTGCCCTCAAAAACCCATTTCTTTATTTTTCCAAATTCATCAAAGTAAGCAAGGAGATAAATAAATACAACATTGCAAGTTGGCATGACGTTACAACACTAAGTCAAGTCGCCCAAAGCACTCAACGCAGCTTGTTGCTACCTATATCTCTGCTGGCAAGACCCATGCACACACGCACACCTCCCCTCCAACTCCTGCCTCGAATCTTAAGTTGCAGCTTAAATGTTATTTTCCACACACCAAAGACAAGGTATGGATCTCACATTATGCTGTGGGCTCAGTACACTCTGCATTCTTCCTTGGTAATACCAGTCGCAATTCTTTAAGTAAATCGTTATCCTTTAATAACTACCTGCACAGGAAAACTTCAAGCTTCATGAAGGAGACAGAACCATCTCTGTCTCATCCATTCTTGTGTTCCCTTATTCCAGACTGCCTAATTGGAGCTTCACTTATTTTAGAAACATGAATAAATGAAAGAATTATACTACAAGAAAGAGCCAAATGGATTCCAAAACAAAATGAGATTCCTGATGTCATGGGAGTCTACATACTTCACAAAAAAATACAACCTTACAGACCTAGTATTAGACAATCAGACTGAGCCAAAATTACCTCACTGTACCAGCTATAAAAAGTCAGTAATGCTCAAACATTTACTGAGGACCTAAGTTATACGTTCCAAGCATTATATACAGAGTAAACTGACTACGAAAAAAGCAAATCAAAGGGAAAAGGAAGTCAAAGAAAGTTGATTTCAACCTCTCATTATTTTAAAATCTTAAAAAATAATAGTCATAAAAGGTACAGGCGTAAATGTTTGCCTGTATATTGTCCCACTATTTTAACTCCCTAATCAACTCTGTGCCGTTTCAAAAAGAAAAGCAGAGAGAGGTGGAGGTGTGTGCACATGTGCACGTGCCTGAGTAGGTATATGGTTAAGAAGCTCCAAAAAGGGAGTGGCATCAGCCTACTGCTTAATGTTACAGCTACTACAGTACTAGATGAAACAGAATTCCACTTAAACAATAAAATGTTGTTTCAATGTAAGGCTGAAAAGGAACAATAGACAGACATGTTCAATTAGTTAACACAAGCAAGTCTACAACTGAAATCTGACATTTAGCAATCAGTTATAAGCGGCTCCAAGCAAGTCTCATGCTACAGTTGGAGGCACTGGTCATAGTAATACAATTAACTGTACAATATTAAATAGAAACACCTGCTGGGTGATTTGCAGATCAAGCGCAATCAGTATTAAAAACCATAATAAATCTATAACCTCAGTTGGACATCTTATTTCACTGGTTTAAAAAGGAGCGGGAGAGGGGGGTGGCAGTGACTAGGCAAGATTGAAAATCCACTATCCTTAAACTTCCAACTCAAAGCACATGCCCTCCTGATGAGTCCAAAATGGCTAAATGGGTTACACTGTATACATTCTTTGTATTCGACTTTAGTTCTGCCTTTTTATTTATAGAATCATGACCTAATTATACGGAATTTCTTTTCAAATTTTTAACTATTCCCCTTTTGATATAATCAAAACATATATCTTCTAGTCTAAATATGGTCATGAGTAGTTTATTCCAAAGTGAAGTTCTAACTGCTTGCAATGTTCTCCACTAAATAAGCAAATGAAACTATTACAGACTTAAAATAATATTAACAAATACTTAATACTCAGACCAGACCTATTTGAGCAGATATTCAGATAAAAATAATCCACCCAAATGGTGGTACTCAGCTTACTGAAATGAGCATCATGGCAGAGGGGAATGGGCTTCCAAGGAATCTCAGCTTTGTGACCTTGAGGCTATTACTCTATTGTTAAAACAACCTGGAACTCTATAAAGGTTAGTTATAATTATATGCGCCCAACAGGATACAATGTATTCCTCAGAAAAAGATGTACTTCACTTTACACAACAGCCACATTTACATACACAAAGCTTAATGTAAAATAATGTTTTATATCAAGTCATTTATAATTATAAAGCTTACCAAAAGCAACCGTATGAGGAAACAACCTATATTAACATTATCCACACACACACAAGACCTATCCTTTTTATAAAAGATTTCTGGACTGGGTTTTAATTGGGGTATGTCTGTAATTATCTAACTGCCTACAGCATAAAAACCATTAGTCTAATGGTTCACATAGTTCTCAACAAAGTTCAATCAAACTGAACATAGTTCATAGTTCATCTCGCATAGTTCATCAAACTGAAATTGAAGTTAAATATTTTATATAGCTTTTTCATTGAAGACTTTGTCAAAGAATTCTACAAATACAATGTCCTTTTAATGAAACAGGCATAGGAACTCGGTTAAAAGATGTATCCAAAATCATACAAAATAGCACAGGGCTTACCCCACTGAAAGTCACATTTCTGTAATATACTAGATCAAAGAGTAAACACGAATATGTGGTGACCTTAAAATACCCCTCTAACTATATACATTATCTCAAAGTATTACCACTCTTTCATAGGTATTGTATTAGGATACTTTGTATTTTTTAAAAGTCTCCAATGGTAGATAGGGAGAAATACTGGGTTGAAATTAAACACCTAGCACACTTGGAATGCATAAAAGTTTGCCTATACCAGAAACTTCAGTTCTCTGGTAACACTCACAGAACTCCACCCGCTAACAAGTCCAGAGCCACAAAAAAAGCTTATGTCACTGCATTAAAGTACTAGGTGAAAACAAGTTGGCAATGTAAAAGTTGCCAAAACACCACGTTATCCTCAATTAGGCTTCTGGAGTAAGAAACAGTGACTAAGCACAAAGAACAGTGATTCAGCGAAAACTGCATACTGAAAAATTAAACCCTTAGAAAAATCCTAAACATACATTTTAAGCTATTCTTTTCCCTTTGCTGCGTCGAAAACTGGAGTGCTACTTTGTAAAACCTTAGCAAATATGAGCAAAGGCAAAAATCTGCTCATGTAACTTACTAGGTCTCTAAAGGATACAACACAGTATTGAAATGCAGAAAAACAAAATAAAATTAAGTTTAAAAAGTTTGGGAGGTTTGTATTTAAAGAGTTTTAAGTTAATCTACACGGATATCAGAATGCCCATAAATAGCTTCCTCTTGGATCAGAGTCAACAAAGTAATTACGGAATAAAAGGTCAATTCCTTCCCAACCATCTTTTATCTGGGACTTACGACAGAGCTCAGAAAGAAAAAGAGAGGGGAACGGAGTGCAAGAACCATGGTAAACAACATACTGTTCTGCCCGTCTGTCTCTATCCTCCCAAATACACACGTTAAAAACATACTCAAAGGAGGTTACTTTGAATTCAACGTGCACTCCGTGGCCCCCTTCCAAGCACTGTTCCACGGACAGGACACAAATAACTTGGAAACGGTCATGCCCCCCAGATCCAGAAAATCAGGAAGTTTCTCTTTAATAAGGGCTCTCAGAGGCTAAGGCTAAGATCCGCTCACTACCATGAATGGAAAAGTTACCAACTTCACTCATCCCGTGAAGACAGTAAATAATGCCTCCCAATCTTCCTTTAACCCGTCTGTCCCCAAACAACCCAAGTTTCCCAACGGCAAAAGGAAAGAGAAGCCGGGTTTTCAAGGTTCGGAGGGCTTCCCAAGTTCACCCCCCGCTCCACCCCTCCCTCCCTCCCCAGCACACGGACGGACACGCCAGCCAGGTGACACGGGGGTCGCGGCTCGCGCGTGGGTCGCCATTGCTGACCGCCTGCCTCCCCCGCGGGCCGGGCAGGACGACCTGCGCGGACGCCCACGCCGCGGACGCCCTGTGGGCGCGCCAGGCCAGGCCGGCCGGGGACCCGCGGGGCCGGCGCGGGCCGTGTTTACTCCGCCCAGGCCCGGCCCGCCGCCCCCCGAGGCCGCCGCCGCCCCGGCCGCGGGCCTCGCACTGCCCGGCCGCCGCCTCCGTCCTCGGCGCAGCCCGCGCCGCGCCGGCCTCCCCCGCCGGCCTCCCGACACTCACCGCCCCGCGCGGCCGAACCGCGGCCCAGGCCCTGGCTGCCGAGGCCGCCGTGCCCGGCTGCTCCGCGCGGTCCCGGCCGCTCGGCGCCCCACACCCCCCGTGCAGTCCTCCTTCTCCGGGCCTCTCAGCCCCGCCGGGCCGCCGCCTTTTCTCCTCTCCTCCAGCTCCTCCGCCTCCTCCCCTGGCGGCAGCCCTCCTCGCGCGCCCCGCCCCGCTCCCCTCGGCCCCGCCCACCCGACCAGGCCCGGCCTCGGCGGCGGCTGCAGTCCCGGCGGAGACGCGCACGCTGAGCCCGGCGGGGACGCGCACGCCGAGTCCGACGGGGACGCGCACACCGCCCACTGATGCTCCGAGCGTAGCGGGGGAGTAGAGTCTCTGCAGTCCAGGGCTCCGAGCGCCCAGCCAGGGGATTCCCACTGGGCCCCACGTGGCTCCGCCGTGACGGTGCTAGTTCAAATCCTGTTGGACTTTGGAATCTTGTATTCCTGCAGGGAATCCTAGACCTGTACTGTTGGAATTGAGGAAGCAGGCCCAAGTACGGTGTCTTGTTTCCCTCCCTAAATTGTAGGATAAGCTGCCAGATCCCTTAATTCTCAGTGCGGTGCTCTTCCCCTTTACGTCATATTCAGGAAGAAGCGAGCCGCTCTCGGTGCATCTCTGAAGATGCTGCCGCAAACCTTTGTGCCTGCTAACTCAGTGCACCTGAGTCCTGTAGTTTAGTGACCCTTGTAGTGTTCCACCTACCCCGGGACTGAGCTCAGCCCAGGATTCAGGCGTTGCGAAGCTTCACTGGAGCCCAGGCAGGTCTATTTCTGTAAGGGACAGAGGCATTCTACACACACAGACCACAGCAGCAAGGTTGTCTGCATGCAAAAGTGACAATCTAGCTGGAAGGATGCCTTGAAGCCACTTCTGCTGGAGACTTTACAAATGATTGAGGATTAAAGAAATATCAGATGGCCATATCAAAGAAATGGGGTTCATTATCCCGGTACTACCACTAAGCCTTGGTCTAGGCCAGGAAACGGATTCAGAATCCTGGGTTGGGGGTGGGGGTACCTCTCATTCCCTCACCCTTACACCTGTGTCCATTCCGTGGGCTCCTGCCCACTCCCAGCGCAAGAGAACTGTGATAAAGAGAAAATGGCTCTAATCCTGGCCTCCTGGGTGGGGGCAGGGACCTGAAAACACTGTTTTGTAATGCTTTTTGTGGCTACATTTTTACCCCCAACTGGGTATGTCTTGGAAAATATAGATCACTCCCAATTTGCCCTCCTGCGGAGAAGTGACTCTCAGACTTAGATTTTAAAGGGCACTATAAAAAAAAAATGAAGAACTTAGATTGCTAGCTTTTTTTTTATTTTTTTTATTTTTGAGACAGAGAGACAGAGCATGAACGGGGGAGGAGCAGAGAGAGAGGGAGACACAGAATCGGAAGCAGGCTCCAGGTTCTGAGCCATCAGCCCAGAACCCGATGCGGGGCTCGAACTCGTGGACCTCGAACTTGCGGACCGTGAGATCGTGACCTGAGCTGAAGTCAGATGCTTAACCGACTGAGCCACCCAGGCGCCCCTAGATTACTAGCTTTTAAAAAAATATTTATTTGTTCTTGAGAGAGAGAGCAGAGGCAGAGAATCCCAAGCAAGCTCTGTGCTGTCAGCACAGAGTCCAAAGTGAGGCTGCACCCAGAACTGTGAGATTATGACCTGAGCAAAAGCAAGAGTCAGACCCTTAACACACTGGGCCACCCGGGCACCCTGATTAGTAGCTTTTTACTATGCTAAGACAGTAAAAATTGCACCGCTTGTATCAATTCCTCATTTCATAAATGACCATTAGCCCGGACACAGTCGCAGAGTAAAGGTCAGTTCTTTAAATGAATAAATTTAGCGTTTTGAAAAATTCAGTCTGTTTTTTTCTTATTTGGTCATATTTGGCTGCAGATGGACTCTGGTCCTCAGTCCAGAGTTTAAGAGACAGAGAACTGGGCAGAAAGGATAGTGGAACAGACAGGATGACCTGGTAAGAGAAGATACAGATGTGGCTACATTCTTACGCTGCCCTGTTTGCTATCCTGGATTGAGTCAAGTCAATGCCCTTTGCCTCAGTTGCTTTCTTGCAAAATGAAGGGGCTAGAATAGATGCCCTTTCTAGCTTTAAAGCCTCATGATTCTGTGGCACGTAGGTAGCCCAGTCAGTTGAGTGTCTGACTCTTGATTTCAGCCCAACTCATGACCCTAGGGTTGTGGAATCAAGCCCCGTGTTGGACTCTGTGTTGAGTGTGGAACCTGCTTAAGATTCTCTCTCTTTCTCTCTCTCTCTCCCTTTGCCCCTCCCCAGCTCACATTTTCTCTCTCTAAAAATAAAAAAATCTTTAAAAAAAAAACAAAAACAAAACCACCTCATGACTCCATGATTGTACTTGTTAAAATCTGGGGCTTTCCCCTTTACTAAATCATCTAAGTGATACTGACTGGGTCACCCCCACAAGCTGAGTCATTCAGGCTGTAAACTTCAGTCTTCTTTGCCCCTTCCATCTCAGTAATTTTCCATGTCCAGGCAACAAAAAAAAAAAAAAAAAAAAAAAAAAGAAAAAGAAAAAGAAAAATCCTTTCTTCCTGTCTTTCCCATTCATTCCTAGTTATCATCCTAGGCAAATTTGGCTTTCTGCTGTTCCCTAACTCGTCTTGCCTCCTCCAGTGTTTCTATGTTATGTCTCTATTCAGATATCTATAAAGACTAGTGTCCTTGGCTAAAGTCTCAACTCCTGCCTTCAGTTGCTCAGAGAAAATCATTCTAGCCTGATTGGTTTCTTCTTTTCTCCACCAAATACCATACATAGCCCAATTCTAAGTCACCTGTGCCCATGTAAGGATAGTGCCTGAACTTCTTTGCTCTTAGGCTCTCACCCCATGTCCTCTATGAGAGACTTCTATAGCACATACCATTTATTTTCAGCACTTTGACTTGTGCCTCATGCCGTTGTTAACTGTTTCACAAATAAATGTCAGCTTGCAGATCATCTTGAGCCCCTGGAAACATGTTCTGCATTGTTTTTATATCTCCCCTCAGTGTCCAATATCCTACCGTGCATATTGTAGACACTTAATGAATATTTGCTACTTCAAAAACCAAATATGTACTTCTGTCATTTCATCCTATCCCCACTTTCATTTTCTGCCCTATGTTCTAACCCCTCAGATAGCTTTCTCTAAGTTTTCTTTCAAGGAAATTTATCTAAAACTTCAGTGGCCAGCAGAGAGAAATGCCAGGAATCACAGGTTTCCTCAACTATGCTCTCCTCTCTAGTATACATGTAGTTGACATAGACTTCTACAGCAAAGCTATTATCTATATGGCTTAATCACCCAGGGGAGTGAAAGGGACCCTGGAAATTTAAAGTAAAAAAAGAGGTCTTGCTATAGGACATTGTTGAAATCATCTATCACATGTATTTTAATGTTTATTTATCTATTTAAAATGTTTATTTATTTTTGAGAGAGAGAGAGAGAAGGAGAGAGAGAGCAGGAGAGGGACAGAGAGAGAGGGATAGAGGGTCTGAAGTGGGCTTTAGGCTGACAGCAGTGACCCCGATGCGGAGCTCGCACCGACAAACCGTGAGATCATGACCTGAGCCAAAGTTGAACACTCAACCAACTGAGCCACCCACCCCCTATCATGTGCATTTTAATGTTTTACAATTGAGTAGGCTTGCCCTACATACTGCCTCAAAAAAAGGAGGGCCCTACAGCTCCTTAAACCACACTCTGCAGGCTACTTCACACTGGCTTAGATGAAGCACAGCGCCTGGTGGTTTTTTCTTTTCTTTTTTTTTTTTACATATGAAATTTAATGTCAGATTGGTTTCCATACAACACCCAATGATCATCTCACGCCAGTCAGAGTGGCTAAAATGAACGAAGAGACTATAGATGAGACTGTAGGTGCTGGAGAGGATGTGGAGAAACGGGAACCCTCTTGCACTGTTGGTGGGAATGCAAACTGGTGCAGCCTCGTGATTTTTTCTAGAGGCCATTCTCAGGATGGGGGAGATAAAAGAACTATAAGAATGTAATAACACCACAAATAGAAGTACAAAGCCTGGACACCAGACTAGATTATAAGAGAGAGAAGTTGCCAGAGGATGCAAATTCAGTTGATAAAGCAAATTCAACAGCCAGACGAATCGTTCTTCCCTTTGTTCAATGTCGGGCAAATAACATCAATGTACAAGAAGGTATTATTTCCCAGTTAGACCAGCCCACACTCAGGTAGCCCAGGGACGAAGACAACAGATAAGTCAGGACTGGAGTTAAGTCATGTACTAATTAAAGAAAGCATCATTGGCCAGAGACAAGTGTAAGAGGGTGGGGACTGATTTGCAGCTGTGAAATCATGGGACAATCAGAATTCCCAGCTGGGACTGCGGTGGGAAATACCATTCCTCTTTTGTGATATGCTCCTAAGGAATTGTAAGAGGGAAAGAGCCAGTTTGAATCACCTAATTGCCAGAGTTTAGAATCTAATAACTGTAATTATAATTTCTATATAAGTTTCTTTCAAGGATAAAGAATATGACAATTAACATGCAATTATATGGTAATTTAGAAAGAGCCTGCCAAGGATAGTATTCATAACCCCAAATCAACCTTGCAGTTTTATGTAAATAATCAAGGGAATTTGAACCAAGGAAGCATGGAATGTTGGAAAATGTAGAAGACCCAGGTAGTGTTCCTGTATGCCACAGGACTCACTCTAGGACGTTATTGAAATTATTTATCATGTGCATTTCAATGGTTCTTAATTTCAGTTATTATAATTAGGTTTATTAATATAATTCCTAGCATACAGAATATATGCCCATTGTCCAAATAAAGGAACACATAAATAATTCTATTTCCAGGAAGGCTGTTGAGTGCCTCCAAGGTGTTCCATTTATATTTCAGGCAGCTACCACTAGATGGAACTAGATGGTACGCGAGCAGATAAGCAGGTAGCCTTCTCTCAAGTGGGGGTAGCGAAGAAGTAATCTTAATCAATTGTCTACAAATATAAATGTAATTTTGTGAAGCTAACCTCGCATTTTGGAGGTGACCTTTAATGTCTATGTATAAATTTCACATTATTCAAAGCAATTTCAGATGTGTTAGATATCTGGGAGAAACCACTTTAAATTTGCCCACAAATGAGTTCACGATCCAGTGCTCATACAGCATTCTCTGTTCAATTGCACTAGTAGCAAAGTTGAATGCCTACAGCTAAATGGCATGCTAGTAACAACAATTGGGCTCAAAGGGAGTTGTTGGAATCAGAGAAGAACAGCGTTACTAAGTTTTTACTTAGTTCTAGCCCGTCGTTGTTGCTGCCTGAAAATGGAGGAAGTCGTGGTACCGTATCTTCTGATTATTTTTGTAAAAGCTCCTGGAAATTTAGATAGTTGTGTCAAAGCCACCTAATGTTTTTTTCACATTTTTTGGAAAACCTGTGTGGGGTAAAATATCAACTACAAAAAAGCCTACATCTTCAGCAACCCCTGTTTTAGTGACTCATCCAAAAGATGACAAACTAGAAGTACAAACTTATTTCTACGGGGAGCCAATTCCCAAACCACTTGAGTCTCACTTTCCTCTGGAACTGCGCTTCCTGTGCTCAAATGCTGGCTTGTCTATTAGTAGTGAATGTGGTCAATGCTATGGATTGAATGTTTGTGTTCCCCCTAAAAGTCATATGTTGCAACCTAATCTCCAAGGTTATAGTATTAGGAGGCAGGGCCTTTGGGAGGTGACTAGGTAGTGAGGGCAGAGCCCCCGTGAATGGAATTAGTGTTTTGTTTTTTTTTTTTTAATTTTTTTTCAACGTTTTTTATTTATTTTTGGGACAGAGAGAGACAGAGCATGGACGGGGGAGGGGCAGAGAGAGAGGGAGACACAGAATCGGAAACAGGCTCCAGGCTCCGAGCCATCAGCCCAGAGCCTGACGTGGGGCTCGAACTCACGGACCGCGAGATCGTGACCTGGCTGAAGTCGGACGCTTAACCGACTGCGCCACCCAGGCGCCCCAAGGGATTAGTGTTTTTATAAAGAGACCCCACAGAGCTCCTTGGCCCCTTCTGCCACGTGAGATTATAGCGAAGTGGGTTCTTACCAGACGCTAAATCTGCCAGTGTCATGATCTTCCACTTCCCAGCCTCTAGAATTGTGAGGGGGGGAAGAAATGTCTGTGGTTTATAAGCCACTTGGTCAGTGGTGCTTTGTTACATTAGCCCGAAAGGGTTAAGACTAAGTTACTTAACCTCTCCTTACTGCCACACAGACTCTGAGATGGCCCCAAATGACCCATGTCTCCTAGTACATATACATCTGTATTATCTCCACCTTGAGTGGGGGCCGGAGATGTGACTTGCTTCTAAGCAGTAGACAATGTCAAAGGCATTGGGCTATCACTTCCATAATTAGGTTACAAAAGATTGTGACGTTTGCCTCACTGGAAGACTCTCCCCTTGCGGGCTTTGATGAAACTAGTCATCATGCTGGGGAGGCCCATGTGACATGCAACTGAGGGTGTCCACTGGACAACAGCCGGCTAGGAATCAAGGCCCTCGATTCAACATACCAAAGGAACTGAATCTTGCCAACAACCGTGTACATGAGATTGGAAACAGATCTTTCCCAGCCAGCCCTTCATTTGAGACCTGAGCCCTAGCCAACACCTTGACTGCAGTCTTGTGAGAGACCTTGAACAGAGGCACCATTAAGCCATGCCCGGACACATAGAAAATGTGATATAGTAAGCGTTTGTTGTTTTAAGCCACTAACTTTGTGGTTGTTTGTTGTGTAGCAATAGACAACCAATAGAGTCCACCTTACTTTTCTCATCTCTAAAACGGGAAACATAATAGCACTCCCTGCCCACGCTCAACATAGGCTATTGAGAAACTTCAGTGAGCTTCATCTATTCTAAGTGCTTAGGACAGTGCCCAGGACATATGGGCACTCAGTAGTGCTGGGTGTCTTTTCCTCAGGCAGATTCTAGAAGTCCAGTCAGGCATCTTAGCAAGGAGAGGATAGGAGGCAGAAACTGAGAGAGCTGTTTCAGTGCTGCTTCAAACCCAAGTGACAAATTATAACATTGTGCAGGACAGAGGGAAGTTTGTTCCCATCTGTGTACTACCACCAGGGCAACTTTGCTACAGAACTGGGAGGAGCTGCAGGGGAGCCTGTGGAAGCCAGGGGGGCCATGCCCACACAGAAAGCAGACACTCAGCCTCTCC
Source organism: Panthera tigris (assembly GCF_018350195.1). Classification (NCBI taxonomy): domain Eukaryota; kingdom Metazoa; phylum Chordata; class Mammalia; order Carnivora; family Felidae; genus Panthera; species Panthera tigris. The sequence goes on from NC_056664.1 coordinate 130,493,422, forward strand.
CGTAAGCCAATGGGCAATGAAGAGGCACCCAGGCAGAGGCTCGTCAGTGGGTTTATTTTTTATTTCTATTTTTAAAAATTTTTTAATGTTTATTTTTGAGAGAGAGACAGAGACAGAGAGACAGAGTGAGCAGAGGAGAGGCAGAGACAGAGGGAGACACAGAATCTGAAGCAGGCTCCAGGCTCTGACCTGCTAGCACGGAGTCCGACACGGGGCTCAAACCCATGAACTGCGAGATTATGACCTGAGCAGAAGTCAGACGCTTAACGACTGAGCTACCCAGATGCCCCACAGCAGTGTATTTATTTTTGAGCATATGTGATGAACTCCTGGGAAAACCGGAAACAGCTAAGCCAGCCTGTGAGATGAGCCTCTGAAGGGGCAGTAAGTCCTACCATTAAGAATTGTACCTCCGGGGCACCTGGGTGGCTCAGTCAGTTAAGCGTCTGACTTCGGCTCAGGTCACGATCTCGCGGTCTGTGGGTTCGAGCCCCGCGTCGGGCTCTGGGCTGATGGCTCGGAGCCTGGAGCCTGTTTCCGATTCTGTGTCTCCCTCTCTCTCTGACCCTCCCCCGTTCATGCTCTGTCTCTGTCTCAAAAATAAATAAACTTAAAAAAAAAATAAAAATTAAAAAAAAAAAAAAAAGAATTGTACTTCCTTCCTTTAAGCCTTTTAGTGTCAATCAGGCAACCCCCAATGGCCTAGGAGAGGGATCTGTTGTCTATCTTGTGTATTCTTCTATCCCCAGAATCCAGGGAAGGATGATATAGTTGATGTTAAATTAGCGTTTGTTAAATGACATTTGTGTTACCTCAATACATATAAATTCTTATTTCTTCCTACTTGGAGATGACAGTACAGTTTTCACAGACCTTTCTCTTGCCTGACCTTATACTTGGCAGTGATGGAAAAAGGATGCATAATAATATTGGGCCAGAACCTTCCCTGCCCACAGCTACTATAGCACATTTCCAGGAGCAAAGGCAAGCTGGTCCTCAGGGTGTGTGATTTTCTACTTCCAGGGAGATAAATATCTGAATGGCAAGCTAAGTTGATTTATCTTGCTAAGACAGAAAATATCCTACATAAGTAAATTAACCAACATTACTCTTTAGCTATGTAAATAATTCAGGATGTGTTCAGAGTATGGAAGATGGGGCTGAAGAGAAAAAATGTGTGTAAGCAAATCAATAATTATGAGTTGATACTAATGATCACTCAAGGTAGGTCAAGTCATTTTAGTAGGAAAAGCTCTATCAGATAAGTCTCGAAAGTAAAAATGCAAACTTAGGGGAGTTGTCTCATTCGAAGAAGAATTACATGTCTTTTAGAGAATAGATGAGAGAACAGAAAGACCTAGAAAGGAGTGGGCCTTTCTAATCATCTTTCCAGTATTCAAACGATTAAAGGGTAAGAGTATTCTTCATTTCTATCAGTTTACAAAGCTGAAGCTTGTATCTGGCAAATGGCCTGCTGGTTTCTCTCTGGACTGTCTCCCTTGAGGAAAACTGAGGCAAGAGATGTGTCTTGTCCTCTCCCGCAAGAGTGGAAAGTCTGAGGTCCATGTAGCTGTGTGAAAGTCAAGTAGGACACAAAATTACCAATGTGTTCCTTTGAAGATTATGAGGTCTTCTAGAATCACCTATTAAAAGACAGATAACCCTGGAATCGGAGTACTTTATTAAGGATTATGGACATTGGCAGCAATAGAAGATCGGAGGTGTGAGAGTGGGAGATTCTCAGCACCCTCAGGATGGTGAACAGGACTGGATGGAGTGGCAGAGGTCTCCAAATTTAGCTGTGAAAGTTCACCTCCTCTTTGTTCCACCTGTGGCCTTGGGTGAAAAGCTACATTTTCCACCCAACCACCCTAAGTCTAAGTCTGTATGTGTGTGTGTTTTATGCAGATTGCACATTAATTCTGGCATAATCAGAACTGCATAGCATACAATGCTGACATCACCATGCCCAATTTGCTTGGAGTTTCCTGGGAAAATTTTGTTTCACGCACACATTTTATTGAGTTTCTTGGACACAAAGGAAGAACCAAAGTTAACTGCCCTTGATATCCTTCTCACAGAATTTCTGGAGCTAGCTTCACGGGCATTATATGTTCCCCAAGGCATTATGACTGTTCATATCACCCGTATTTTATAAGTAGGAAGGACAGTAAAATCAATTTCTGAACCAAGGCCTGCATCTAGGACCTGGCTCCCACATACTGTGATTTAATTAAGAAGACATTGAAAACAAACACACTGACACAAAAACTAAATTAACCCTAAACTGACTTACAGATCGCTTATCAGATGCTTAATTTCATTTCCAATGTGATTTGGAAAGACCGAATGCAAGCCTGTGTGGGTCATTCATTAAAACCTATGTCACTACAATGTAAATGCCTCATCATCTTCTTAGGGTATTTAATCTGCACCCACGTCTCCCTCAGACATTCCAGAATTGAATAAGCTGGCCACACCCTGATTCTGCCCCTCCAGAATCTCTCTGCTTATCATGTGCAGAGAAACATTATAAACAACATACGCTTCTATTTCTTCCTTTCCTTAGTGAAATCACGTAACAATGTTCTTTGGAAAAATAGAACTGACTGATGCCTCAGCACTAGAATAACTCTCAGCTGCTTCCCACATTTGGCTAAAAGCTTTTAATGTTTATTAAAGAATATAAACATTTGTGAAATTTGAGAAAGTAGGCTTCAGAAAGAGACAGAAGGCAAATAGTACTATTCAGGGATGGCATTAATGCCAAGTGAATCAAAGTAAGTGCACCTGATTTAATGGTTGTACAAACTCATGGCTAAGAGGGTCCTGACTTGGCATAACATGAACAGCAAGTTCAAAGCATCCTTAAAACAAACAAACAAAAAGCATCCTTGAGTTGAGTTGACCTAAGATGTCTGAGAAGATATAGATCTCAGGATCAGGGATGAGGGGGAGGTGGTAAAATAATTCCCTGAGATGGGGAGCTACTCCAGAAAGTCCTCTTTATTCCCTAAGAGCCTCCGAGGCACATGTGAACCTAGGAATATCCACAACAGCTTCCGGCCTCAGCCAGACTTTGCTTTTGTAAAGGCAGGTGCCCTGGGCCAGAAGGGATGAGACTGGACCTCACACCAAGTCAGGAAATCTATTCTTCCCTTTGATCCCCTGCTCTTGCCTCAGTTGTTGAAGTCCTGGCATGGACACTATTGTCCTACTTTCGCTAGCAAAGTGAAATTCTTTGCCCCAAAAGTCAGATGAATCCATCTTGATAAGTACAATTCAGCTAGGCTAATTTTAGGTAAAGAGCCCTTTACAACTGTAAAAGATATTTTAAATTACTTTAGGGGCGCCTGGGTGGCTCAGTTGGTTAAGCGTCTGAGTCTTGATTTCTGCTCAGGTCATGATCTCACAGTTCAAGAGATGGAGCCCTGTGGTGGGTTCTGTGCTGACAGAGCCTGTCTCCCTGTCTCTCTTCTCCCCCTCCTTTACTCCCCCACTTATGCTCTCTCTGTGTCTCTCTCAAAAATAAATAAACTTAAAAAAAAATATCTTAAACCATTATAATCTAATTATTGTAAATCCAGTGTCACTTTCGTGACTTACTCAAGGGTCCCTACTTAGCATTTGGGGAAATAGGGACAGAGCATTGAAGCAACTCGACCTCCAGGTCTTGCCACACAGAACTGGAGGTAGAGCTGGGATCCCCTGATTCTGTATTTGTCCTCTTGCAGGAACAAGATGTGCAAATAAGTTGGACCTTAGAGATGATTAACCCATCATCTTGTAAAAGACACCAAAAGCAGACACTAACTGCTGCCCAAGGTCAATGTTAGTCATTACAGTGAGAACAACTGGGGTTTAGTAAACCTACCATCTGGCACCCGGGCCACTCTGAGCAGCACCTTACATTGAAAAGAGCAACAATGCTGTGGGGAACTGAGAACCTCTTTTCTCAGTGTTTCCAGTGGTTTCTTTCTGGAGCCGTGGCGCTCACAACCACCAACTCTGAATGAGGTCACCCAGGAAGCCCTATTTCTGTATAGCTGCTATACCTCATAAACAGGCTAATAAAGGATCAAGTTTCCTCGCTTGTAAGTGAAATCATAACTTCTCAGGGTGGCAAGGAAACTGTTTAAAACTTTGAGTGCCTGTGGAGAGACGAGGAAAGGGGGATAGATAATCGAGGAGGCTTTGGGGGATGGAAGATCGGGAACAAGATCCTGAACCCACCCTATAGGAAGTGGGGATTCATGGGTCAGGGACAAGGGTGTGTGGTGGTGGAAGCGGAGAGGGACGTCTGGGGATAAGTAGGTCCCAGGAGGGGAAACAAAGAAAACACTTAGTTCGCAGCTGGACAGACCTGCTCAGATTGAGGTGCATTAAAAAGATCATTTTGTTTTTAAGATTAGATTGAAAGGCATTTCAAAAACTCATCTACATTGTATTAAAATTTTGCTGTATTTGAGACTTAGAAAATCATGGTTTTGTGTCCCATTTCATTCGCAAACCATTTGAATAATAAAGCATGCCATAAAAGGGTTCTACTATGAACTACACATGAAGGAAACATTACTCTCTGCGGCACCTGGATGGCTCAGTCGGTTAACCATCTGACTCTTGATCTGAGCTCAGGTTATGATCTCACAGTTAGTGAGTTCGAGCCCCACATCGGGCTCTGCACTGACAGTGTGGAGCCCGCTTGGGATTCTCTCTCTGCCTGTCCTTCACTCGCTTGCTCTCTCTCTCTCAAAATAAAGTAAACTAAAAAAAAAAAAAAAAAAAAAAAAAAAAGAAACATTACTACTTTTTAATACAAGAAAAAAGTCTTTGAGATTATGTTTGGAAATAAGCCACTTGATTAAAAAAAAAATCCCATGACCCTCATAAAAATCAGTCAGTCCAAACTGTTTATTGATAATGTGTCTGCAATTTGCCCGCATTAACACCGGGTAACTATTTGATTAATATCGACTTTAGACTCAGATTGAGCTGCTGAAGGGGCAAACACCAAGGAATCCACTGCCATTCAGAAGCCCTGGAGGTGGGGAGGGAAAGCAATGCAGTTGGAATCAGCACCTGAAATACTAGCACTTGAAGAATGCTGGTCACAGAGAAAGGCAGGGCCTGGGCCGAGCCTTCCGTCCTGAGAACTCTGATAGGCTACACTCTGCTGTCACCTCCCCTGACCTGCGGCCTCTGGCTGCGTGACCCCAGCTCCCCTGCCAGCTCTTTCTGTTTCTGGCGGGACTGTTGCTGGCGGCCTCCTACTCTGGCTTGAGCCAGGCTGGTCCTGGTCCACTAGTGTGGTGTCCCTCTGCCTGTGGCCCTGGCTGTCCCATTCAGCCTCTTGTCCTCCCTGACTCTCTTGGGAATGAAAAACAGAGGCATACTAAAAGCTTGCCGACTATATACCCTGGGAGGTTTTTTTGTTTTTGTTTTTTTTTTTTTAATTAATAAACATATCTCCATCACAAAGGACCCGGTAGCATAAAATCATTAACTACTCTGTAATAAGATCCAATATATGTGTCTACTATCTTCCTTTATGAATCCATTTGCATATTCAAGAGTTTGAAGCAAGATGACCTCAAATAAAATCCAATAGGTATAGCCACACTAAATAGAAGAGAAAGAGATCTAAACACGCAAGGCAATGAACATTTCTAGTAACAGATCACAAATGGCAGAAACTTACAGAAGGCTACAGCTTGTGCCAAACATTAATTTTTCTTAGGCTAATGTAAGACTATGTGGTGATTCTGTGTTAATAATAGCTCAGAAGCTCAGGACTTCTTATCTTACTATCAAGCTAGAACTAGCTTAGTGGTGGACCAAATGTGTGGAAGCACCGACTGATGCCAGACACGATGGATTTCCAATTAAGATGTGAGCGGGTGTGTGCAAAACCATCTGGGGATTTGAAGAACAGCTCATGCTGAGTTTTCATATATGCCCTAGTTTTCTGACAAAGATTTATTTTTCTGCCTTTTTTTTTCATTTTCTCATAGAATGAGCAAGTTCCATTAAAAAAAAAACACTACATTTTTTAAAAAAGTTTCACTGTGTTAAATATCTCATGTAAGTAGAATCATGCAATATTTAACCCACAACTCATTTATTACTTAGCACAGTGTCCTCCAGGTTCATCCGTGTCATTGCAAATGGCAAGGTTTCCTTCTTTTTTAAGGCTGAATGATATTCTATTGTATCTATCTACCACATTTTCTTTGCCCATTAATTATCCATCACTGGAAATTTGAATTGTTTCCATATCTTGGCATTATTATTATGAATAATTGGCATCCATTATTATGAGTAATTCTGTAATGAACATGAAAAGGTGGATATCTCTTTAAGATCCTGATTTCGATTTTTGGATATATACCCAAAAGTGGTTGCCAGGGGCTGGGGGAGGGGGAAAGAGGGAGCTGCGATGTAACCAGTATATGCTTATAGTTACACAAGATGAATAAATTCAAAAGATCTGCTGTGCAACACCGTGCCTACAGTTGATAGTACTTTTCAGACAGAAAACAGCAACAACAAAAAATCTATCTTGCAACTACACACTTCATTCCGTCCTGAGGACAATGTTACAACTGAGAGTTATAATAACATTCTGTGGCATATAAGAAACAGTGGACATGTTCAGACGATTCTGTTTAAGAACACAAAAGCATGTGTATGTATCAACATTTCGATTTTAAATGGTTAAAACAAAACAAAAACTACAACCAAATCATTTTCAAGCTGAGAAGGGTAACAGTTGGTGACTTTTATTACTTGACTTTTTAGAATATTTAATTCCCAGAGGTTCCTGGATAGTCAAGTTTTTAGTGGAAATTTATAATAGACTTTTCTCTAAACAGAACTAATAATACTGCTTACAGCATTTGGTTAATCAACTTAGATTGACACAGATCCCTGGGGACACTCTCAGTTTAAAGTCAAAATCACCTGGGGACACTGGGTGGCTCAGTCAGTTAAGCATCTGACTTCGGCTCAGATCATAATCTCATGGTCCATGAGTTGGAGCCCACGTCAGGCTCTATGCTGACGGCTCAGAGCCTGGAACCTGCTTCGGATTCTGTGTCTCCCTCTCTCTCTACCCCTCCCCCATGTACACTCTCTCTCTCTCAGAATAAATAAACATTAAAAAAATTTTAAGTGAATATCACCTGAATTAATTCACCTCAATTTCTGCACAAAGAGCTAAACAAACAAACAAACAAAAACAAAAAAAAAAGTCTACTAATTTACAATAAGGAACCCATCTGTCTTCCTAAATTATAGAGTCATCTATTCATTGGAGTTCACTTAACAGTCCTCATATATGAGTGGATCAAAAATGCCAGACTATGACTGTTCCTTTACGAGGACAAGCATCAGGCAAAATTTATCTTCTGTTGGATCATTCCTATATTCTTTTTCATATACCTAACAAAAAAATAAAGCTTAGAAACAAGTTCAGAATTTTTGCATCATTTCTGATTTATTGTCATCTTTTGATTTAATAGGGAGCTACAGGCTAGGCTTTGTCATTTTAATATAAGTAGCAGATTTTCAATGTGGATGCAAAGTTTATCAGAAAACTACCTGCAAAAATAAGAGCGGATAGTAACCGATTGGTTAATTTCACTCCTAAATGGAATCAGTAATTTGGCACAGTTAATAAACTGGTATATTAATAAGATGCATACTCTCTTGACAAAGCAAATAAGGAATACATCCTTATAGAAATCACAGTAATGGTTTCATAGACCAGCTTAACTTATTGACTAGTGACAGTAAAATTAATAATGATAATTATTATTATTTAATTGTATAATGTATAATATAATTATATATAATATATAATATATATCATTATAATATGATAAAATTATATAATTAAATAATAATAATAATTATATATCTGCTGATCAATCTCAATGATACCCAAACCCAAACTGTCATTTTGGTGTGCAGTCAATGCTATCTAACCTCATTTTGATGAGTGAATTTAACATTAACAACACACTGAGTTCTCTGGGGTATTTCTTTTGTGACTGCCTGTTCCAGGCAGGCCCATCGGGATATAGTGTGCCCAAAAAAGAACTACTCCACAGGCCTGCGTATGGATCTTTGGAAACTACATTGATAGATATGCATGATACACCTTTGTCAATAGTAATGTAGGATCTTTAACAGACCATTTGTTTTTTAACTGTTGCCTCCCGCCCACTCCCCAAAAGGATAACTACTTCAAAGTCATTTTTGGCCGATAACTCTGTCTTTAAACTATCATTAAGAATCAATATAGCATGACATCTTGTCCACTGACGTCAATGTACATTTGACAAGTAGTCTGTTTTGGAGGCTAGGTCAGAGAGCAGTTCAAAATTTGGTAATATAAGAATTGAGTGTATTTTAAGAATCTTATAGTGTTGGGACTGGCGTTCAGGTACGTTGATTTATAATTTTGTCAACTAAGGTAACTGTCAAATTACCTGGAAGAGAAATTTGGGGCTTTTGAACTCCTTGTTATTATTATTTCTAAGGATAATCTTGGTTTGGCCTATGGAAATATCCTCTTCACCTCCAACACGAAGTGGAATGGCTTCAAGAAAATGTCTTTAAGTTCTTTATTTTTGACCAAGTAATCCATTCTTACCCTAGCTCTTCCCTGCAGGAGCCATATGAATGTGTCCTTAATTGGCAACATAGAAGAGTTGCCAACTACTTGCCAGAGATACATTCTTGAATTCTTTGTTACTCAAGTGTCTATTAAAAGCTCAACTAGGAGAAACAATGTCTGTCCGTGGATGATTTTGCAAAGATACACATTTCATTCATTCCTTTATATTTTGTTCTCACTGTAATCCCAACATCTATGTCAGGCAAGTAGTAAGTACTTCACAATATTTGTTAATCGAATGAATGCATGAGATCTATCACTGGATTAAATCGCTTAAGAGCTAAGAGATGAAAAAAATAAAATAAAAAGAGCTTAGAGATGTATTTCCAGAGTATATTGTTTTATCCCCTGCAAAATTGTTCCTGAGTTGTATTTGGTATGATGCCCTGGGATTGTACTGAGAATTTCTCTCTCAACCCTCCTGTGGAACTCATGTTACTAGAATACACACTCTCTGTTTCATGAAACACCTCAGTAATATTTATTTATTTTCTCATCCTCATATAACAAACAGTCTTGCTCATCTTGAGAAATGAATTTGTTTTTATTTTATGGATATCATGAATTGTGTTTCCAATCAGTTTCCCTTTTCCCATTCCCTGCCATAAAGAAAAATCTGTAGCTCAAAATGCCAATATGATTGCATTTTTCAGTTAATTCATTTCTACTTTTATTTTTTGTCTCCATGTTTGTGTTTCATTTCTTACCTTCATATTATTTGTAACTTATGATTTATTAGCATTGGATTGATAGTTGATTATATATTTTATATATCCCTTTAAGTGATTTCAAATCTTTTTTGTAACAAAATAAGTTATTAGCAAATGAAATATTTAATCCATCAGTTAAATTAAAGATTAAGTTTACTGTACAGAAGAATTTGACAGTTCATTATCTCTGGTTTTAGAAGTCATTGAGACAAGACAATCTTGTGGAGTATATTTGCTGTTTGTTCTACCAACAACCTACCGCCTTCTTCTGGAAAAAGCAACTCAATCTTCTGGAAATAGCTTTTCTTTCCACTGCATTCATACTGTTGTCTAACCAACTCTGCCTCTGAGGAAGTGTTGGGTGCTCCAGGGATGGGCAACTAAACCAAACTGCCCAACTCAGGCCTTTCTTGGGTTGTTTCTTGGGGCCAGGAGTGTAGTACGAGTGAGACAGTCCTATCCTATGATGAAATTGAGATGTCAAACTTGGGGACTGCGAGTGATCACATTTCCTGCCTCACGGAGAAAGCCTAGCTTCCTGTGAAAAGAAGCTGGCACAGAGCAAATAGCAAGCAAGACAGAGAGAATAAGTAAGACGAGGAGACATCTGGAAACAGAAATTCCTGGTTCTGTCCTTTCCTGAGACCCAGCTGATTCCTGGTTCTATCCCTTCCTGAGAACCAGTGGAATCTTTGCTTTTCATGTGGTTTGGATGTTCATGTCTTCTTTACATTTGTAAGATAACTAATTCTTTTTCTTTTTTCTATGTTGGTTCAAAGTGGGTTTCTGTCACTTTCAAGCAAGAGTCCTTGCTGATGTGTATTGCTTCCAAGCTTTGTTGTGTGGAATCTTGTGCATCAACTTGGTTACGAAGGAAAGCTTTTGTTCTAGTCCTAGTCAGCCCCACAGCCTTCCTTTGCACAAGGATGTGACTTACTCTTCATTTTGCAAGGTGTATATCTGGCTCTAATTTTCATTTAGAAGAAATTCAGCTATGTCTCTTATAGATCTGGTTTGGAAAACATCTGAATTTTCTTCTGCAAGATACCGGTATCACAGGTGTTTTCCAGCAAACTCAAACTCAAATTGTTTGCACTCCTGATTGTGTCAAAAGTTGGACTCAGGGGCGCCTGGGTGGCTCAGTCGGTTAAGCATCCGACTTCGGCTCAGGTCACGATCTCGAGGTATGTGAGTTCGAGCCCCGCATCGGGCTCTGTGCTGACTGCTCAGAGCCTGGAGCCCGTTTCAGATTCTGTGTCTCCCTCTCTCTCTGACCCTCCCCCGTTCATGCTCTGTCTCTCTCTGTCTCAAAAATAAATAAATGTTAAAAAAAAAAAATTAAAAAAAAAAAGTTGGACTCAGACAGTGGTGAATAGAGATGTAGGGACACAATAGCATTTTTCAGAGTGTTCTACTTCTTTCTCTATATCAAGTCAACAGAATTGTACATGCTGGGGTGGGTACAGTGGAAAGAACATGGACTTTTTAGATCGGGCAGGCCTGGATCCATGTCTTAGCTATACAACTTGGCCAAGTTCCCCAGTCTTTCTCAAGTCCCTCTTAGGCAACTTGTGGAAGATCTATAGCATCTACCCATAATGCTGTTGGAGAAAACGTATGCAAGGCCCTAGTGCAGTGTCAACATGTAACAAGTGGGAGCTATTATCACTCTGTTGCCTGCCCATAGAAGGACCTTTTGAGAGCTTTAACAATTTACCTTCAGCTTTCATAACACACGCTGTATGTATGTATCTGCACCCTCTGCATAATTATTACTTATGTCCCTTTGTGGAAATATCCTTAAAGTATATCCCTCTTGGGATTTTGCCCTACAGGAACAAGACATTTCTGAATTGCTGATTTCTTTTGTATCTAGTGATAGAAACTGTGTGGATTCTTCTTGTTCAGCTTCCCCCATCTTTTTTTTTTTTCTTTCCTTTCCCCCTCCTTGTCTAGTGACAATAGAGCTAAACTGAATGCTCAATTGCATAAAACTAGGTTAAACTATCTACTTATTATCTCCTTAACTACTTAACATTTATTAACTGATTCTTTCAGCGATCATATTTTATGGTTATCTTTCATATAAATAAGCATTCTCAATTTCTTTCCCGGAGTAGGCAGCAGAGTATGAACAATAAATGCAACAAGGCTCACACTAGCTTAGTTCCTCAGATGGAGAATGGCCGGGTCAGGCATTCAAGGGTAGTAGCCTTGTGTCTGACACTTGTTGGACGATGTGCTCTAGCCTCCCTACAGATGAGGCTTTAGGCAGTAACTCCATGCTGAGGCTTCTGTTCTCACTTCTGGTAGGGTTTTGTGAGAGACACCCCTGTCTTTCAGACCCCATATTCCGCACAGCCCATTGCCGGTTATCTGTGAAAAAGAACCATGAGGTCCATACTTTCTCAACTGGAGGGGCACCTGGGTGGCTCGGTCAGTTAAGAGTCCGACTTGTCTCAGGTCGTGATCTTGCAGTTTGTGAGTTCGAGCTCCTCGACCGGCTCTGCGCTGACAGCTCAGAGCCTGGATCCTGCCTCAGATTTGGTGTCTCCCTCTCTCTCTGTCCTCCCCCACGTCTGTTCTCTCTCTCTCTCTCAAAACTAAACCAACATTAAATATATATATATATATATATATATATATATATATATATATATATTTCCTTAACTTGATACAGAGTGTTCACTGCTGAAGGCAACACCAGACAAAAGGCCGTTTCTAGAGCTGAAAACATTGCAGAGGGACAGCTTCCTTTCTTGGTTTCTGGTCTCTTTCACAACCTTGACAGTTAGGGGATTGTTTAACTTGTGAAATGCCTTTTATACAATCTGTTCTGGAAGGCATTTTGTTTATGGGTCTGATACTGTGCCAGCTTTCACAATTCCCTTCTTTTTCTTTTCTTTCTTTGTTTCTTTTTTGTTTCCTCTCTTTCTCACATCTAACGTGAAATACAGGCTGTTCTCTGTCTTTGCAGCCTTTTCTCCCCCTTCCCACCATGCCTGTGTCTCAAAGTAATCTATAAGAACAGTAAGAGGGCAGAGAACAGGGGGGCACCTGAGTGGCTCAGTGGGTTAAGCCTCCGACTTTTGATTTCAGCTCAGGTCATGATCTCATGGTTCGTGAGTTCGAGCCCCACGTTGAACTCTGTTCAATGGCTCAGAACCCGTTTGGGATTCTCTCTCTGCCCCTCCCCTGCTCATGCACCCTCTTTCTGTCTCTCAAAATAAATAAATAAACTTAAATTTAAAAACTTTCAAGAAAAAGAATAGATTAGGTAAACATTCATTTAACAGTTATGAAATAAGGCGTTTTCCTTCTAAATTATGTATCAGGACATGTTTGTCAATATTCTATTGAAAGTTCCTCATGTAAAGAAAGTTATGAATGATCCTAAGAATTTTCAGCAGTAAGCTAGTGGGTTTTGGTTGTATAGCACAATGTATAAGTCTCAGAAACAGACACTAGCCTGTTAATTTAGGCAGTTCCCAAAATGTCAGGATGACAGGTATTTCAGGCTGGGTCACTGATTGTAATTCTAATTGTCAAGCAGAGAGATACTCCCTTTGCCTGGGATCTGAAGCCATCAGGATAATGGAGCCTTGAGTGGCCAGGTGCCATCTTTGCCAACCCTTAGAAAGAGCCTAAAAACAAGGACAACAGAGGAAGGAGCATTGAGAGACGGAAACACGTGGTCTCCTGTAGCTGCTCACAGTGGACTGTCCAGTTATTTAAGACGATAAATCAGGGGCGCCTGGGTGGCTCAGTCGGTTAAGTGTCCGACTTCAGCTCAGGTCACGATCTCACAGTCCGTGAGTTCGAGCCCCGCGTCGGGCTCTGGGCTGATGGCTCGGAGCCTGGAGCCCGCTTCCGATTCTGTGTCTCCCTCTCTCTCTGCCCCTCCCCCGTTCATGCTCTGTCTCTCTCTGTCTCAAAAATAAATAAACATTAAAAAAAAATTAAAAAGACGATAAATCAATTCCCCCCCCCTTTTTTTTTTTTTACTTAACATGGTTGAAGATTGATTTCTAGCCTAACTTTGAGAAAGTTCCAACATGCCCATTACTTTTTAATTGAAGTGCAGTATCCCACACTCACATTTGTTTTAAAACAGACCTTGATTTTTATTTCTTTTTGCATTTTCAACTCCAAGCCTTTCCTAGATGGGAAGCTTACCAGTTAGCTACTAGGAGAGCTGTGATACATTTGGACTATAATACGGAGTACAGATCACTATAAAAAAAAAATCTCAGGGGCACCTGGGTGGCTTAGTCGGTTGAGTGTAGGACTTTGACTCAGGTCACGATCTTGAAGTTCATGAATTCAAGCCCCACATTCGGCTTGCTGCTATCAGCAAAGAGCCCACCCACTTCGGATCTTCTGCCCCCCTCTCATTGTCCCTCCCCAGCTTGTGCTCCCTCAAAAAGAAATAAAACATTAAAACTAAATCTCAATGAATCTAGATATCTGGATTTATTTTCTAGATTTTTTTCATTCATTATTTCCAATAGTGTTTTTTCCTTCCAAAAATTAAGTGTGTCATTCTTTCTCAGTTAAACTTACGCATGTAGTTTTGCCATTATAACTTGAATTTTCCAGACCTAATGCCTTTAAAAATAGATGCAAGAATCCCAGGATCCTAATTCTGTCGAATGAGTCACTTTTTATTTCTGCCAACGACCCCTAGGGAATCAGTTTAAGATTTAAAAGTCCTGCAAGAGTCACGGATGGATTTTCTAATGGGTTATGCAGAAGGGTGTGGAATCTGCCGTTTAGGAATGAAAAGCAAAAGAGCACCTGCTATTAACATTCCTCTCCCAACCACTTAACCTTTTAACATCAAGGGAACAGTTTCATGAATGAATATAGAGCAACTTTATTAATTAAATGCCACCAAATCACTTTACTCTGAACCTTAACTTCTTATAGAAATGACAATTCACTTCCTTTTTTTAAAAAAAAAAAATTTCTGTCCCCCCCCCCAAAAAAAAAACACGTTGAAAAAAAAATTAAAAAAAAAAAAAAAAAAAAGGGGCGCCTGGGTGGCGCAGTCGGTTAAGCGTCCGACTTCAGCCAGGTCACGATCTCGCGGTCCGTGAGTTCGAGCCCCGCGTCGGGCTCTGGGCTGAAGGCTCGGAGCCTGGAGCCTGTTTCCGATTCTGTGTCTCCCTCTCTCTCTGCCCCTCCCCCGTTCATGCTCTGTCTCTCTCTGTCCCAAAAATAAAAAACAAAACAAAACAAAAAAAAAAACGTTGAAAAAAAAATTAAAAAAAAATATTTTTTTAAAGTTTGTGTATTTATTTTTTGGGAGAGAGAGACAGAGACAGCACCAACTGGGGAGGGGCAGAGAGAAAGGAGAGAGAGAATCCCAAGCAGGCTCCATACTGTCAGTGCAGAGCCCAGCCATAACCATAACTGTGACCTGAGCTGAGATCAAGAGTCGGGCACTTAACCAACTGAACTACACAGGTGCCCCAAGATTTTATTTTTCAAGTAATCTCCATACCTACTGTAGAGCTCAAACTCACAACCCTGAAATCAAGTTGCATGCTTCACTGACTGAACCAACCAGCTACCCCAGAAATGACTGTCCATTTTCTAAGCATGCTTGTTGTGGAGAATAAATGAAGATTCAATATACATGTGAGAAGTGTTTAGAAATTAAGGCTGAACAAGCATGTCCTTTCATGATCTGGTCCTACTTGCCTGTCCAGTCTTACCTTTCACTATTATCTGCCCTCAATCCTCTAAACCCTACACTTATACCTAAATACTGTCTGATCTCTCTTGCTTCTGCAACCTTTGCAAATACTATTCTTTCCATCCCAGCATTTTCCCCTTTCCCCCAAACCCTCTCAAAACCTGGCTAATCCTCATTCGTTTTTCAGGTTCCAGTTCAGACTCTACTTTCTAAATGTCCCCAAACTGGATTTAGGGATTTTTTCTATTACAGAGCTTCATATATCATGGGGAGACTCGTCTGTGTTTGTATTTGTCACCTTCACTAGCAGGGTTTTGCAAACATCAAACCTGGTATTAGGTGAAGAATACCTCAACGATTTTCAGATTGGATAATTGTAAGTCTAGAATTTGACTAAAAGAAATGAATGAATATGGCCTGAAGAGGTTCATGTTGAATTTTCCATAAATGGTGTCCCATACCCTCAACTCTTTCTTGTGTAATGATTTGAACCCAGATGAAGAATTTAACTTGAAAATAAGGAATGTAACTGAATAGATGTCATACCTACTATGTTAGTAATATGTCTTTCTAGCTTAGAAAGGGAACACTATTGTATATGGTCTGCAAAACTGAAAATGTCTATCTTATCCATTAAAAACAATGTCTCAGAAGATAGTAATTATATTTAGTCAAATGGGCTAAATTTATATGATCAACATGTGCTTAAGTGTGTTTGGGGAGGGATGGGGGAACCAAGAAGGTTTCTATTGTAATGCAGAAGGTTTTAATGACTTCTGTTGGGAAAGCCTTGCACTTGATGTTTAAAGGGGAGATCTAAGATTGAAAAGGGCCCAAAGAATTCCATGTTTTTGTTTGTCCTCTTTCTCCAGGGACTCCAACCATACCTGCACGTCTTAAGCACATTTTTGGTTGCACCTGGCTGTTAATTTCCTCTAACTCAAACTTCTGTGGGAATATGGAAAAAAAAAAAAAATACTGATTAGGTTTTTCTTTATGTTCCAACTTTATACCTTGGAAATATTTATTTTTATTTCTTCTTCTACAATGGAAGAGGAAAGTAAGTGGCTTTGTTAAAACAAGAGTAGATCCAGGAGCCTGGGTGGCTCAGTCGGTTAGGCGGCCGACTTCGGCTCAGGTCATGATCTTGCGGTCCGTGAGTTCTAGCCCCGCGTCAGGCTCTTTGCTGACAGCTCAGAGCCTTGAGCCTGCTTCATATTCTGTGTCTCCCTCTCTCTGACCCTCCCCTGTTCATGCTCTGTCTCTCCCTGTCTCAAAAATAAATAAACATTAAAAAAAAAATTAAAAAAAAAACAAAAAACAAGAGTAGATCTTGAACATCCTTGAGACCTGCTTTTTCACAATACAGGTGAGGAAACTGAGGCCCAGAGAGGTCAAGGGCCTCCTCCAAGATGGTCTGAGACCTTTCCCTAGCCCCCTACTTTGGCTTTTGATCAGCTCATGGGACGTTATGTCATCTGGGTCTGTCTTTGAGCTATTTGTGTCTAGCTCATCATTCCCAAGACTATGTGACCTGACAGTATTTACAGCTTCTCAGGGGCAGTAAGAAGAAGTATGATTTATATTTGTTCTTTGAAAAAGGATTTTACTTTAAAGAAATAAACAGAGTAATTTGCGGTTAATATATGATCAATATGAGTAACTTTGCTTTTGTTTTTTTTTGCCATAAAATGCTAAGAAATGGCTAAAAAGCAATGAAGTCTGTGTGGGTGGTGGCTTAAAAACAGCCTTTAAAGGTATTTTCAAAAGAGGAGTTCAAACAAGTTTAGATCAATATCTGATTTTTTTACATAATGAAGCAATATCTGATTTTTTAAATAAGTAAAGGGAATCTCATTTAGCTTTATAAGTTTTATGATGTGTTTAAAGCATTATGGTTTATCATCAAATATAATCCAACTTTTCACAAGATGGACTGATTCAATTGAGGTTGAGTTATGCTACAAAGTCACATTTTGAATAGTGGAATGTTCCAGTTGTCTACAATAAGTAAGGAATTAAAAGCATTCTACATTGACAAATGAATTTAAGATTATTCTTATGATCGGTCAAAGCATAAACTAGGGGTCATAAATCCTTCCACTAAAGGACGAATTCCGGAATACACTTTTTCCTCCAAATTTTTGTTTGGGTAAATGGAAAGCATATATTCTAAGAGACAGTCTAAAGACTCAAAACACTAGTGCTGGATGATAGTGTGTGACTTGGCCTATCTCCAACCATCACAGAGACCTGTGGTGCTGTGGCAGTTTCCATCTCCTGGTCCTTCGAGAGGGGCTGACAGAAATGGACTTACTTGTGTTGGCCCTGACTTTGCTCTCCTCATTTGCCTGTATTTCTACACAATTCATAGCATAACAACAAGCAAATCCGATACTAACCAAGGTGCTTGTGATTATCATGGACCATGTGTTCTTGGTAGCATGAGAAATATAATGTGAGCATCTTCAGAAGGATGAAAAGCAACACAGAACTTTTGCTTAGGTGGTTTTCGTGTGCATATGTACTTGTAGAATATCCGACATCACCGAAGTACAGGTCCAACCATTTTTGAAGAAAAGAATCCCAACTTTGAGTTCAGCAAAAGACTAACAATCTGACCTCATCTAATTAGCCTGTCATATTAAATACGATTTTCTTTTGATGGTTAGTTATTGCATTTTCTTAATTGATCGATGTATAAGTTAGAAAGTATTACACTGTTCAAATGATATATATACGACTCTTTTTTGTTTAATATGGTGTGTTGTATCATTTATAGATTTGGGGCACGGGCCTTGGTTAGGGACTCTCTGATAAAATTGTGTCTATGGGAAAATCAGAATAAATTTTCAACATTTCAAAGTAATATGCTTTTTTTCTGGAATATTCTTTGCTATGAGTGTAGGGTCTACTTATATTTTAAACTGCATATCATTATTATGTTCAGAATAACTGATCCATCTAGTCAAATCAGTGACTGGAAATAGTTAACATCAATCGAGAAACAAAATTATCCCTGTTACAAAGGCAAGGTTGGAGGACTGCCATTGGTTTCACTAAATGAAAGGCATTTGCAATACAAAAGAAGAAACAAAGAAACTAATGGTCAACTATGGTAAAGGTCACAGACTAGGAAGCAGCAGGATTCTAGTCAAAATGAGAATATGATAATGTACATTTACAGAATTTGCTTCCAACCGATGCTTCTCCTTCCAAACCAGTACAAAACGTGGAAGTTTTGGTGACGATGGCCAAGCAGTTTTTCTGGCTGTGAATACCATGCTGGGAGAGAACAGCAGCAGGTATTGGAATGACCAGAGAGGGAGAAACTGGTTTTGAATCTTAAGTTGAATTCTCTGTTCTTTCCCAGGGGCAGAAACAAGCATACTTTGCAGTCATGTTAGTGGTCTCGAAGGTAGATTTTTGTGTAATGATTGTTAATCTTTAACATTTAGACTTTTTATAACCGAAATTTATATTGTATATTAATGTAACCCCCTGCACTGTTAACATTATTTCTGGAACAGGTATTTGTTGTTGATGAATGAAAAGTGCACTTGAGGACAGGTATCTGTATTCCTGGCACATAGCACAGACTTTACCAGTCACATAGAGGGCATGGAACAATTCCTTTTGTGTTTCAGGGCTCAAACTCTTTGTTTGGAATGCATGAGGCGTGGCATTTCTGTCTGAAACAGTATTTTAATGTCTGAGTAAGAGTAATGAAGAAGCAAAGAACATTTTGCTTTTAGTTTCCTGTTTTTTTCCCCATCAAACCATTTCTGTGAATGTCTTAGGAAACCCCCTCTTTTATGCAACCAAAGTGTAGGATTATTCTTTTTTTCTGTAGGATAATCCAAGGCAGAAAACATGTTTTATTAATCTCTGCATTCCCAGTGTCTGTCACATAGTAAGTGTTCAGTTAATTTTGGTTGGATGAATGAATAAGTGAATAAGCCCTAGCTCCGTGTCGTGTTAAATCTCACTAAACTGGCCTTTGGCCCTTTGTTGAGTGACAAGTATGTGCCTG
Organism: Panthera tigris; assembly: GCF_018350195.1. Lineage (NCBI taxonomy): Eukaryota > Metazoa > Chordata > Mammalia > Carnivora > Felidae > Panthera > Panthera tigris. Next base: position 130,512,546 of record NC_056664.1, read on the forward strand.
ACTCTGTATTAGTGCCAAGGATACAGAGGTGCATACAGCAGGCACACCCCGCCCGAAGTAGGCAGATGTGTGTATGAACACAGTCAAAGCACCATAACTAAAGTGTGAAAGAAGATCTATGGAAGCCCAGGGAAAGGGGGGGAGGTTTTCTCAGATGAAGTGCTACTTGTGTTGGGACTTGAAAATAAGGGGGGAAAGGCAGTTTTGATTAAAGTTAACCAGGAATTCTTCAGAATATGTTTAACATAACCAAGACTAGCCATAAAAAGTAGACATAGGTAAGACCAAGCTCCCAAAGAAATGCACAGGTAAATGCAAATATATTGCAACGTAACTCCCCAGGTTAGGTTATATAACTCCTTTCATAAGAAATAGTTTAAGAAACAAAGTATTTTGGGGCGCCTGGGTGGCTCAGTCGGTTGAGATTCCGACTTCGTCTCAGGTCCATGATCTCATGGTTCGTGGGTTCGAGCCCCACATCGGGCTCTGTGCTGACAGCTCGGGGCCTGGAGCCTGCTTTGGATTCTGTGTCTCCCTCTCTCTATGCTCTTCCCCTGCTCACATCCTGTCTCTCTGTCAAGAATAAATAACGAAAAAATAATTTAAAAAGAAAAGAAACAAAATATTTTGAGGATGAAGCGGACAGTAGCCGGCTGTTGTTTTGCAACAGCCCCCCGTTGTTAATAACACAAGGAAGAGGAAGGAGAGCGTTGTGGGTAAAGAAACGGTAAATGCAAAGGCACTCAGATGTTGAGGGGATGGGAGTTTAGTGTGGCTAGAAGTTTGTTGGAAAAAGTGGCTATTTTAGTCTGCTTCAGCTACCTTGACAAAGTACCATAGACTGGAGGTTTAAATAATTTAAATAACAGAAATTTATTTCTCACAGTTCTGGAGGCTGGGACGTCCAAGGTCAAGATGCCACTGGTTCATTTTCTGGTGGAAGGCTGTTTCTCGCTTACAGACAGCAGCCTTGTCACTGTCCTCACATGGCCTTTCCTAGGTGCATGCTTAGGGCTGCAGGGAGAGCAAGGTCTCTGGTGTCTTGTCTTATAAGGGTATTGATCCTATCACGAGGGCCCCAACATCATGACCTCATGTAATTCTAATTACATCTCAAAGGCTCCGTCTCCGAATACCATTACTCTAGGGAATAGGGCCCAATGTATGACTCTGGGGGGACACAATTCAGTTCATAGAAGTGGCTGAGATGGTGCTGGGCATGCAAAGCTGGGCCAGCTAAGAGAGTACAAACTGTGTCTTGTTCCAGAGTTTGGGCCATTTCCAATGTCAACAAGGAGCCAGTAACAGCTTTGAAGAAGGGAAGGGACATGATCTAAGTATTTTTCGAAAGGGAGTATCTTCTGATTACTGCATCTTGCTGCCTTCCCTGACTCCTTAAATGGGTGGTTGTCAGGAAAAAGGACCTTTACTCAGTAGGATACGAGGCATGGAAGAATTACAATTATTCATGATGTATCATGGGGAAATTATTGCTAAAGAGGTTGTGTTAATATCTTTTGTGATAATCTTTTTTACTCGTGTAATTTGAATTGTAAGAATATCTGGCAGTGATTCCATGAACCTTCAGAGCATTTCTTCATATTAAGTGGGTTATTTTCTCATCGTGTTGACAGATTAGATCACCTCTTCTCTCCTCGTTGTGTGACTATAACTTCAGACAAATCCCCTGGGGCTACCAGTGATAGTCTCATCTCCTTGTTTCACTATTCTCTTCATTTTTCACCTTTCCTTGCTTTGGACTTGAACTTGGGGGTCGTTACATTATGCCCTTCAGGATATTTATTACTGAATAACCCCTACTATGTTGCTCATCTTTAAGCTGAAAAAGATCCTTGAAAAAAATAATTTAAAAATATTTTAAGTGAAAACAACAATAACAGGAAAAGTAAAACCAAAACAGAACAAATGACAATGCCTCTTGTAAAGAAGCAGTGTTTTGCTATCTCGTGTTAAGGTGTGTTTTTGTTTTTGTTTTTGTTTTTTCCTAAGTCATTTAGCTTATGAACAAGATTTTAAAAGGTTTCGAGCATAAAGGCAAGAAAAAAAAAAAAAGGTGTAGCATTCTTTCCAAGTTAAAAGCCCAAAGGGACCACAAGGTTTGTGGTGTCCTAGATTTCTGGGTCAGTCTACACTGAAATGATTACTTCTTTCTTTTTGAGTTGCCACATTTTTTAGGTCATTGGTGATAGGCAAAATTGTTAATGCTACTAGTTTTTTTTTTTTTTTTTTTTTTAGCTCAATAAGTCTAAAACCTGAAATAAAATTTAAAATACAAACACATAATTTGAGACTGTGGCACTTTTCTACTTATTTCTAGTATGAAACGTTCAGAACCATAAGCTGTCACATTTTCATACCCTGCTAGAGTTTTATTATTCTCGGCTGAAGATTTTCTTCCCTACAGTTATGACCAAGTCAGGTCCCTGACTTAAGCCTCTGTTTGACTTCACATATTGGCACTTTTGACCACTCTGAGACCGTTCCCACCTGAATTTGGAAGCGAGCAGTTAACTTTTCATTCCAATTCAGGCTGCTACTTCAACTGCACTGAGAAATAGAACGCACTTGAGCACATTCCAACGTTGGCCCCGGTTCAGGAGTCGTGCCCGAAAATGAGAAGACATCTGGGGGGTCCCCCCCAGAGCTGGGTTCATCTACATCTTGGTCTATTGGCTGCTTCAGTGAGCGTCTGGAGTCAAAGCAGGGCTGACTGTGGACAGCAGGAAGCTCTTACCCAGTTTACCTTTGATTCTCTCATTTGCAAATTTTGGAGGTATCTTTCTTTCACCTAATGGAGGAGACAATTCAGAAGCTGGGACCATTCAATGGGGTGGAGCAAACTCTACATTTGGTTCTAGAGATCCACATCCAGGTCCTCACTGGGAAACCCTATGTATTGTCCATACCTCCTTCCTCATGTCACCTGATTTTGATTCTATGGGAATTATTTTAGAACTCTGTACATGGTAAGTCACAGGCATGCAAATTCCATCCTGTCTGGTATGAGTTTTATTGACCTCTGTCTCCCTCTGCCTCCAGTGGAGTGACAGCGGTTTTGCTTCCATTCACAATTCACTTCAAGCTTCCTTTATTCCATACAAATATGTGCTTCTTGACTTCTTTTTTGAACCGGCTATAGCACATGCCTGATTTTCTCATCAGATGGAGTTTAACAAAATCTTTCATACATGTCCATTTTTAAAATCTGTATTAAAGTCAGGATTTTTCTTTTTTTCCTTTTTCTTTTTTTTTTGAAATTAACACTCAAGCTCCTTCTAACACTCAAGCTCCTTATGTGGAGAAGGAGCATAATAATACCTCCTTCACTTTCTTCCCTGAATTTTAGGGACTCAGTGAATTATAATAACCTGGGTTGAAATGATACCTAAGAGCTGAACATGTATCTTATCTCCTTTTGTGTTCCTAGTATCTGAGAAAGAGAATCTGTACCAAAGTGCTCTTTATTGTAAAATACTAGACTAATCAGAGGCATTGTTGCTATTAATAATCAGACATTATTGACAGTCAGGAGCCAGCAACCTCTGACCTCATTTTGAAAGTGGCCAGAGGGTTCATCTCAGGTAACACTCAAAGAGTCAAAGGTACAGAGCTCACGTGCTGGGCAAATGGGGACATAGTGGTTTCCGATTCCAGGGAAGAGGTGTTAAAGGCGACTCTAAGAGTCAGCTCTTCCTTTCTGGGTCTTTTGCCACTAGGGGTTCAGAGGTCAGAAGTGCTTTCTCTGCAGAAACACCAGCTGGTCTAAGACACGATTACTTGTCACTGCTCCTGGCCTTTGCCTGAGCTGGCTGAAGGGGGGACAGACAGGAGGCGGATGGAGAACAGGTTTTCCCAAATACAAAATCTCACAGTGAATGTAAAGATTTGTCCAAACGCTTAAACATTGGCAACACATATTGGCTAGCTGTGTGTCCTACTTTTTACATTCAAATTACTTATTTCAGTTCCAAAATACAAAATCTAAAACTTTAGAATAGGATGCTAAACTCAAAATGGAGGTCAGTACAGAAATATTCTGTGCTGTTTATTTTTTTGTTTCTTTAATGTTTATTTTTGGAAGAGAAAGAGAGAGAGACAGAGCAAGAGGGAGACATAGAATCTGAAGTAGGCTCCAGGCTGAGTTGTCAGTACAGAACCCAACGTGGGGCTCTATCATGACCTGAGCCGAAGTCGGACGCTTGACCGACTGAGGTACCCTGTGCTCGTTATTAACATTTTTTTTTTTTTAATGTTTACTTATTTATTTTTTGAGAGAGAGAGCACGCTAGAAGGGGAGGGGCAGAGAGAGAAGGAGAGAGAATCTGTGCTGTTAGCACAGAGCCTGACGTGGCCTTGAACCCACAAACCATGAGATCACGACCTCAGCTGAGATCAAGAGTTGGGTACTTCACCAACTGAACCCCCCCAGGCGCCCCAACAGTCTCCGCCTTCTTAGCTTCGGTGTTCCACTCTTTCTCCCTGATCTCAAAAACTAAACATCTTGTTCATTAAACATACTAACTCGATGTGTTGCAGGAAGGCAACTTGGGTTCACCCAGAGAGACTCTGAAGGCTTCCCTCTTTTGCACACAGTAGTAGGCCGCAGGAAGCCTCCCAAGATGGCAGGTCCTAACTCTGGGATTTGTAACTGTTACCTTATAGAGGAATAGGTCTTTATAAAAGTGGTGGAGTGAAAGACCATGAGAAAGGGAGATTGTCTGGATTAACCTGGTGGACCCTGGATACAATCACAGATATCATTATGGAAGAGAGGCAGAGGGAGGAAAGGAAAGGATGTCAGGACCATGGAGGCAGAGATTGGAGTGATGCTACCATAAACCAAGGAATGCCTACAGCCCCTACAGATGGAAGGGACAAGGAAGGGATTTTCCCCTAGAGCTTCCAGAGGGAGGGATAGCCCTGTCAACATCTTGATTTTACCCCAGTGAAACTGATTTCAAACTTCTTTTATTTTTTTTTTTAATTTTTTTTTTTAACATTTATTTATTTTTGAGACAGAGAGAGACAGAGCATGAATGGGGGAGGGGCAGAGAGAGAAGGAGACACAGAATCGGAAGCAGGCTCCAGGCTCTGAGCCATCAGCCCAGAGCCCGACGCGGGGCTCGAACTCACGGACTGCGAGATCGTGACCTGAGCCGAAGTCGGACGCTTAACCGACTGAGCCATCCAGGCGCCCCTGATTTCAAACTGCTATCCTCCAGCCTGGGAGAAAACCAGTTTCTATGGTTTTAAGCCACTGAGTTTGTGGTAATTTGTTACAGGAGTCCCAGGAAACTGTACTTGCACAGACACTGTCTTGTAGAACCTAAAAAACAAAACTAAACTAAACAAAAAGCAAGAAAACTTTGCCAAGTGTATCTGTTTGCTCAGGCTGCCATAACAAAATACCACAGACTGGGCGACCGAAACAACACACATTTATTTTTCCCACAGTATTGTAGGCTAGGAGCTCAAGATTGAGACATCAGCAGGATTGTCTCTCTCCCCCTCCCCTGCTTGCTCTCTATCTCTCTCTCTCAGAATAAATAAATTTTTTTTTTTAAAAGAGCAATAATAAACTACTGAGGGTAGAATTGACTTTTGTTAAACATTATTTCTTATTAGAAAGTTTTGATAAGGTCACCAGTTTTCAGTCAGGCTGACATAAGGTTATCAAAGTTAAGTCAGGACATAAAAGGACAGTCAGTGGAAATGAGAGAACCCCCTAGAGTACATTATGAAATTAAAGCAGAATGACATATATGAACTTCCAGTATTTGTACTTTCAGAATATAAAGAGTCAATAGGAAGTTAAGAATCAAAGAGAGATAATGTAGTGCCTTAGAAGAGTCTTGTTTTTTATACCTTTTTTATACCTTGCCCCTCTGGTTTCTTGTTCATTAAGTTCAATCTGAAACTGAAGAGAGAAGAACAGCCTAGGCAGTCAGGATCGTTACAATAAAAAAAAAAAAAAAAAAAGTTTAAGGGCACCTGGGTGGCTCAGTTGGTTGAGCTCCTGATTCTTGGTTTTGGCTCAGGTCGTGATTTCATCTCTGTCTCTCTCAAAATAAAAATAAATAAATAAACTTTTAAAACAATTTAAAAAATCTACTATAAAACAATCTTATAGCTGATTTATTTTTAAATTTATTTACTTATTTTGAGAGAGACAGAGACAACACGAGTGGGGGAGGGGCAGACAGAGAGGGAGAGGGAGGGAGAATCTCCGTCCAGGTGCCGGCCAATGCAGGGCTTGAACCCAAGAAGTAGCAAGATCATGACCGGAGTTGAAACCAAGAGTTGTATGCGTAACCCACTGAGCCACCCATGCGCCCCCTAGCTGATTTCTTGATATACCATTTTTGGGACAAACCTCTATGATGAATTAGACTTATTTTTAGGAGAAAGTTAGAAATCTTACATAAGAGTTTATTTTTATTCTTCTTAAATATAATGCTTCTCATACATATTTCATAGTCCTTCATAGTAAAAAGTTTGATCAAATTCTAAAATGTTTTTTTTTTTATTTTTCAAACTTTTATTTAAATTCTAGTTAGCTAACATACGGTGCAATATTGGTTTCAGGAGTAGAATTCAGTGATTCATCACTTACATACAACACCCAGTGCTCATCATAAGTGCCCTCCTTAATACCCATCACCCATCTAGCCCTCCTAAAATTTTTATTTTTATTTATTTTGAGGGAGAGAGAGAGAGAAAGAGAGGGGCAGGGGGAGAGAGAGAGATATTGAGAATCCCAAGCAGGCTCCACACTCTCAGTACAGAGCTCTGTGCGGAGCTCAAACACATGAATGGTGAGATCATGACCTGAGCTGAAATCAAGAGTCAGACGCATAACCAATTGAGCCACCAGGCACCCCTTTCTTAAAATGATTTTTAATGGCAGAGGGGATTTCCAAACATAACATAATTCATTGCACAAATATTTTAAAGACTTTTAAAGACTATATGCCAGATATTATTCTAAATATTGGGAATAAAGAACAAAAACCCTGCAGAAAAATCCTGAATGAAGCCTACATTTTAGGGGATAAGGCAGATGGTAAACAATTACACGTCAAAAATTAAATCCAAAGTGCATACCAGTCGTGCCTTAAAGTGCCTGCACCCACGGTTAACAGAAGACCACAACCTCATGAGAGGAGTTTCCAAATTCCTGATCCCCACAATCATGAGAGAGATAAATAATTATTGTTTTTTAAAGTCATTAAATCTTGAAGTGATTTGTTATTCAGCACTAGATAACCAATATGTTGTTTATAACTTGAATATGTTCTTACTACCTATATTGCAATAGCTTTGTGTTTTCAACCGGTCGCATGATTATTTTATGTTAAATGTTATGGATCTTTTCCTCCAACAGTGTTTCAAAAGCAATTGTTGGCATATGGTGTCATTCTTAGACCAGTGTGATATTTCCAAAGAGCTACAGAGGTGATGATATGATCAGTCTCTTTCAACAGAATGTAAACTCCTAGCCAAAGAACTGAATTTTCTATGTTGCTTAATTATTTGAAAAGAGGGCTTATAGGTAATTATAATACCTGAAAGGTGCTTGTTACAGTAGATACTCAAAAAGAAGATAAACCTATTCCTCTCGATTTCATTTTCTATAGGTTAGTTCTAACTTCCAAACAGTAAGACTAATGATTACTTTAATAGATTTACGTATAGACAATAAATTATCTGCTTTCCAAGCCATTAACTGCTTTGAAAGGAGTTATAAAAGATGCCTGGTGTGTATAATTGGTTGACTAGAGATTGCCTTGTTTCCACCTATTAAAATAGTAGCCTCAGGGTGCCTGGGTGGCTCGGTTGAGTGACCAAACCGACTTAGGCTCAGGTCACGATCTCACTGTTTGTGAGTTTGAGCCCCGCCTCGGGCTCTGTGCTGATAGTTCAGATCCTGGAGCCTGCTTCCGATTCTGTGTCTCCCTCTTTCTGCCCCTCCCTCACTCATGCTCTGTCTCTCCCTCTCAAAGGATGAATAAACATTAAAAAAATAAAAATAAAAAAAGTGGTAGCCTCTACCACCTGAGGAGAGAATGAAGCACAGTGCCCTTTCAGTCCAGAATATCTATACAAGGAGGCACGCCCACATTTAGGTATTTGAACTAAACCCACATTAGTAAGGCTGAGAATTCTCTGTAAAAACAACAACAACAACAACAACAACAACAACAGCTTCTTGGTATTTCCACATAATTAAAAAAAATTTTTTTTAACGTTTTATTATTTACTTTTGAGACAGAGAGAGACAGAGCATGAATGGGGGACGGTCAGAGAGAGAGGGAGACACAGAATCTGAATCGGGCTCCAGGCTCTGAGCTTTCAGCACAGAGCCCGACGCGGGGCTCGAACCCACATACCACGAGATCGTGACCTGAGCCGAAGTCGGACGCTCAACCGACTGAGCCAGCCAGGCGCCCCTCCACATAATTCAAATCTTTGGAACAAATGCTGATCTCACTGATACCTGTGTAAGATTCAGTGTTGCAGATCGACGCAGGACCCGCTGTAGTGCGCGCTATTTAGGTGCTAATCTTTAGAGAAGTGTTTATACAAAATTATTAGGGCACAGCTTTTTTCTTAACTTTCCACCAGGTCTAGAGATTCAATGTCATCCATTTCTTTCCTGGGCTGTGAAGGAATTTATGGGAGGGCTCTGTGATATGAGGAAACTAACACACTTTCATAGTCAGTGTTTCTCCGGGGATACCCTCACTTCGATTGCAAATGTATTTGCCCTGAAGGTTTATGACAGTTGTCTTACTCTTCTTTTTATGCCTTGTTTAAAGTTGGTTCCTTGGATCCATTAAGTTGTGCTTATTTCATTTGGTGGAGATCAAAGAGCAATGCAGTGATCCTTTTAAGTGGGTGGTCGACAAATGCAGCTTGTCTATATCAATATCATATAACATCATGGAGTACTAGAACATTGAAACTTCACATTTCTGATCAACCAATGCTTCTCACAGTTAAAAAGGAGATACACCATTAGAGAGTGTCTTAGGGTTCTGAGAGTGTGGTCTCTGGACCAGCATGATCAGCATCATCTGGGAACTTCTTAGAAATAGTCCCCACCCAGACCGCCTGCATGAGAAACTCTGAGGGCAGGACCCAGCAATCTGTGTTTAAACAAGCTCTCCAAAGGATTCTGAAGCAGGTTATCTTGCTGTACCAGTGACACAGTACATTCCTGTCCAAAGGATAAGAGTCATCGGAATATGAAGCCTCCACTGAGCCAGATGTAAATATGGGTTTAAAAAAAAAAAAAAAAGATATGCCTGACATTCACACTCTTCTTGATTACCTTCTTGATTTCCTTTTAGAGTCAGAATCTGTTTGTGATAAAATTAAGTTGCTTTATAGCTGAAACAAATTTAAATAAAGAACTTGAAATGAGAAGATTGTCTGGTAGGGGGAGTATTTTTAGAGAACTCCTTTAACAGGGATCTGGGAAAGATGTACTACAGAAAGTCTTCCTGAGTCTCCAGATTTTGCCACTGGGAGAAACTGACAGACACCATAGCACCTGCCTTTGAGAACAGATGTCAGTTAAGGGACATAACCAAACATCTGAAGATTAAAAAATCCTGGAATTAAATTAGTAAATAGTTAAATGCTGCAGTAAGGCCCATAATAAGTATTTATTGAATTGTGCTAAGTTTTTTACTATGTAAAAAGTCGGTGCCTTTGCCTAGAGGATTAAAAATAATGATCTCTTGGGAGAAGCTATGTAGCTAAAGAGTTTTAACATATAGTACCATATAAAATGTTAAAGGTAAAACCAAAGTACATGTAAAAACGCAAAGGGTAGCTATAATTTTTGCCTGGGTTGGGGAAGGAGTGGCTTGGGGAGGGGTATAAAAAATGGGAAGGCATTTGAGCTGGGCTCTGAAATATGTAGGAATATCTATCTATCTATCTATCTATCTATCATCCATTTATTATCTATATGTTTAGTTTATTTTTAATATTTAAAAAGTGTATTTATTTATCTTGAGAGAGAGGGGCGGGTAGGGGCAGAGAGAGAGGTAGAAAGAATCCCATGCAGGCTCCATGCTGTCAGTGCAGAGCCCAACTCCGGGCGCAATCTCATGAACTGTGAGATCATGACCTGAGCTGAAACCAAGAGTCGGATGTTTAACTGACTGAGCCACCCAGGTGCCCCATCTATATTTATATTTCTACATATATTTAATATTTTTATTTATTTTCTAATATGCTTTATTTTTAGTTCAATTTAGGACACAGCACAATTGAGTGGAAGGTCCAGAGATTTCCCATATACACCCTGCCCCCACACATGTATAGCCTTCCCCATTTCCACACCCCCCATTAGAGTGATACACTTGTTACAACCCATGAACCTGTACTGACACATCATTGTCATCCAGAGTCCATCCTTTATGTGGTACTACACGTTCTATGAGTTTGGACAAACTTGTAATGATATGGATCCACCATTGTGGCATCATACAGAATAGTTTCACTGCCATAAAATTCCCCTGTGCTCCATTGAGTCATCCCTTCTTCCCCCCGATCCTGGTAACCACTGATCTTGCTGTCTCTATAATTTTACCTTTTTCAAAATACCATATATTGGAGTCATACAGTCTGCAGCGTTTCAGACTCATTTCTTCCACTTACTAAGTTTGAAAAGTTCTATATAGCTCATTCGTTTTAGCCTGGAAGAGTATTTTCCTGTCTGGATATACCCCAGTTTTATTTACCCATTCACATGCTGAAGAACATCTTTGGTTGCTTCCAAGTTCTGCCAGTTATGAATAAAGCTGCTATAAATATCATATGAGGGTTTTTGTGGGGACATAAGCTTTGAACTCCTTCAGGTAAATGCCATTAGAGCATGACCGCTAGATGAGATGATAAGAGCATGTTTAGTTTTGTAAGAAATCGACAAACTCTTCCAAAGTGGATGTGCTAATCTGCATCCCCTCCAGCAATGAATCAGAGTTCCTTTTCCTCCACATCCTCAACAACATTTCATGTCAGTGTTCTGGATTTTGGCCATTCTAATGGTCATACCTAATAGGTATGTAGTGGGCATCTCGTTGTGGTTTTTCATTTGCATTTCCCTGATGACACAGGTTGTGGAGCATCTTTTCATATGCTTATTTACCATCTGGAGATCTTCAGTGAGGTGTCTCTTAAGGTCTTTGGCCTATTTTTTTAACCAGTTGTTTAGTTACTGTTGAGTTTTACGAGTTCTTTGCATATTTTGGATATCAGATGTTTCTTTTACAAATATTTCCACCTGGTCTGTGGCTTGTCTTTTCATTCTCTGGACAATGTCTTTCACCAGGCAAAAATTTTTAATTTTAATGAAGTACGTCTATTCTTGCTTTTGTGGATTGTGCCTTCGGTGTGTGTCAAAAAACTCATCAACACGTGTACCCAAGTTCATCTGTATTTCTCCTATGTTATATTCTGGGAGTTGTAGAATTCTGAGTTTTACGTTTATGCCTGATCCATTTTGAGCAACTTAAGTATATGAGATCTAGGACCAGATTCTTTCTTTTTCTTTTCTTTTTTTTTTTTCTTTTTTTTTTTTTTTGCATGGGGATGTTCAGTTGTTCCAACACTACTTGTGGGATTTCCGACTATCAGAGTATGGAAAATAAAGGTTTCATTTAGGCATAATTCTCATCTCATCCCAATTGTCTCTAGTGATTGAAATTCATTATGTTGTTGACAGCAGCTGAGCTAACCCCTCTCTATTTTACACATGAGGAAGCTGTTTTGTTCAAGGAGACCTTGCTTGTTAATGATAATGTCAGATCAAGTCAAGAGCTCAAATAGCTTTACTCCAAACTGATGTGCTGCTGGATATACTCGAAGGCAAGTTAGAAACAAGGGTTTGGGGCTAGAAGGAGAGTTAAAGAGTGGAAATAAAAATTAGGGCATCACTGATAAATGTTTTGGCTGAAGCTGAAGCTGAAGCCACAATTATAAGGCAAAACCTTGATTAGCAGGAACTAGTCAAAAAACTAGAATCTATACTAAAATGTATCCCATATTCTACTTATGGGATAAGTTTTTTTTTAAACCCACCCATTTCTATAGGAAGCCTTTAGAAGAGTACTAACTCCATCTATAATATGGTAAAATGAGACCTTATTCATTCATTTTTTCAACAAGTCTCTATTGAGCTCCTGCTGTTTACCAGGTGCTGGGCTATAGCAATGAACAAAATAAAATTTCAGCTCTTAGGGAGTTTATTTTCTATTGAGGAAGACAGAAGAAATATATAAAATGAATATGTCAGATGGTGATAAGAGCTTGGGGAAAACAAATAAGGGGATAGAATGACAGTGGTGGACAGGAAGGGGGCAAATATGTGTAAAATGCTCAAGGCCTCACTGATGAGCTGGCACTGGAGCAGAGGCTGAAAAGAAGTGAGGCAGTGGGCCATAGGAACATCTGGAGCAAGATTCTTTAGGCAGATGGAACAGCCATTGCAAAGGTCCTGAGGGAGCAGCCTTGACATGTTCTAAATACAAGAAGCTTCCTGAGGATGGAATGGAGGGATGGAGGGGGGGGGGTGTGAGGGATGAAGACAGAGGCCACAGAGGCTCAGATGAGCAGGGGCCTCCAGCCTTTATGAAGATTTAGGTTTCTCTCTGAGTGAGTTGAAAAACCATGAGAAGATTTCAAACAGAGCTGGGACATTATCCGCCATATGTCTTAAAAAGATTGCACTGGTGGCTGTGTTGGGAAAAGGCTCTAGGAGGCCCTCACAATAACCCAGTTAAGATGATCATGGTGTGGATGAAGTGGTAGCAATGGAAGTGATGGAAGTGGTTGGAGTCCAGGTGCATTTTGAGGGTGAACTGATGAATTAGAGGTGAGGGGTGAGGATGACTGCAAGGTCTTCGGCCTGAGCAAGGGAAAGATGGAGTGCCATTAGTTGAGATACAGAAAACAGCCAGTAGGTTTATTCCTACACTATTAGTTAACAAAACTCCCAATTAAGAAGTATATTTTAGGGGCATCTGGGTGGCTCAGTTGGTTAGCATCTGACTCTTGATTTTGGCTCAGGTCATGATCTCGTGGTTTGTGAGCTCGAGTCCCACATTGGTCTCTGTGCTGACAGTGTGGAGCCTGCTTGCGGTCCTCTGTCTCCCTCTCTCTCTCTTTCTGTCTCTTGCCTGCTCACACATGCGTGCTCTCTCTTTCTCAAAATAAACATTAAAAGATTTTTAAAAAAGAAGTGTATTCTGTTTTTTGAAAGTTCTGGGAGAGGACTTTACTGCTTGTGATGTTAACATTCCTTCAGTGGGCATCTGTAACCAACACCATGGACGTGAATTCTGGGGTGCATTCTTGGTAACGCCTCCCATCCTATTAGGAGATGCTAGTACATCCATACTTGCCTGCAGTGTGATTACAAAGGGTGGGTAGGATCTTAGCTTTAGTGTCTCAGTGACATTTGTTGAAGGAGGAAGGAGGGAAGGAAGGAGAGGGGGAGGTGGGGAGGGAGGAAGGAAGGGAGGGAAGGGGAAAGGAGGGAAAGTTAGGAACCATTTCACCCCATCTTCTAAAAGACTATCCAGTTCTGTTTATGGTCCTCTTGAAGCAGGTGAAGGCTTTTCAGTGGGAAAATTTATGTCACAAAATGGTATTATATTAATGTTACGACATATCAAAATGTGTGAGCAGATATCCATCCATACCATAGTTTCAGAATGCAGTAAGTTCGTCTTTAAAACCCTTGAAGAACAATGTATCAGAACTTGAATGACAATATCCTTCATTGTTAGGTGATTTAATTGATAGGCTAAAAGGACAATGAAAGTGAGTTCTGCCATGCTGAGTTGGTGTCCTTAGTGATAAAGACTTCTAGTATATTTGCAAACCCTGTCAATAGATAGCAAATCTTTTACTGTGTGGTAAAACTGGTTAAAAAATTACATTTCTGTTTTTTTTTTTTAAATGTTTCCATTTATAAGTATCCAAGGACAGTCTTTTACTACAATACAAACGTTCCTTCTGTGGCTCCAAGCTGGCATTTCAGCATTGGATTCAAATTTTAGATCAAAATATGATAATCTTCCAAATAAAATTGGCAAAGAATATGGTCACCTAAATTTAGTACCATCAACGGAACTGCTTTTTATACAATATTCTGGATATTTCAAATCAACAGAGCTTATAGAAGTGAAGTAGAAGTCAAACATGATTTTTTTTTTGGTACATGATCTGTGTCATTACCATGAAAACTCACTAAGTCTTCCTTGACTTCTTGCAGTGGTTCTCAGTTTTGCCCCTTAAGAAATATTTGCTAATGTCTGGAAACATTTTGGGGTGTCATACCTTGGGGGGGCGGGGTGGGATGTGCTACTGGCATCTAGTGGGCAGAGGTGAGGGATGCTATTGAAGATCTTATAATGCACAAGACAGCCCCCACAAGAGTTATCTGGCCCCAGATGTCAGTAGCGCTGATGTTAAAAATCCCTGATTTATGCCATTGTTCACAGTTCATTCTATAGCTCATATCACCATCGCATTCCTTTATCAGAGCCTCATAGTTTAACTGTTCAAGTCAATATTGGAGTGTGAATGGTACATTTGTGCTATGATGTATTCCTGGAAAGAGACAAACAGTCCAATAATGTTACCAAAAATCAGGTAATCCCAGTTGTAAGGCACCCAGTTACCTGATTATTGGGTAGTCATTACTTGAGTTGAAAGACCACATGATTCTTTAATTAAAAACTGGCAAGTGTTCCAGATTAAGGCTTTTCATAAGCGTATCCTAAAGGTTAACAAATTTTTGAAAGGTAATAGTCATGTTGTTTCATGTCTAAGAACTTAATCAATACGTTGTTTAGTCATTACATTTCCATGGCTATTTCTCCAGATGAGTGGCAACTATAGCCAGTAATTCCAGGTGTTACAACATTTAAAATATTTATTTATTTTTGGAAGAGCACAAGTGGGGGAGGGGCACAGAGAAGAGGACAGAGGATCCAAAGTGAGCTCTGCACTGACAGTCTGACAGCAGTGAGTATGATGTGGGGCCTGAACTCACAAACCGCAAGATATGACCTGAGCCTAAGTCGGATGCTCAACTGACTGATCTACCCAGGTGCCCCTTAAACTGTGGCTTCCAGGTGTCAGTGAGATTCACAGGCCCACAGCACAATATTCTCTAGAATGTGTGCCTTATAATTTGAAGACCATCTGTCTCCTTTTATTCTAGAATAGTCTCTGCCAAAGATCTGCATCCCACATGACTTAAAAAATGCTTTGTACTGTGTTAAAAAGTGTTTTAAAATATTTTTATGGAGATAGAATTCACATACCACAAAAGCTATAATTTAAAGGGGAGACTGGTAAAGTCAGTTAAGGGTCTATTAACTTCGGTTCAGGTCATGGTCTCATGGTTGTTGGGCTCTGCACTGACAGCATGGAGCCTGCTTGGGATTCTCTTTCTCTCCCTCTCTCTCTGCCCCTTCCATGCTTGTGCTTTCTCTTTCAAAATAAATAAATAAGTAAACTCGAAAAAATAAAGTATACAATTGGGTGTTTTTTAGTATATTCACAGAGTTGTGCAACCATTACTATGACCTAAGTTTAGAACATTTTCATCATCCTATAAAGAAACCTCATACCCATTAACAGTCACTCCGTGTACCCCAGCTCCTCTGGGGTTGAGCACAAATGCACTTTTTGAGTCCACAGATTGGACTACTCTTGATATTTCCTGTAAATAGAAGTATACCCTATTATATTACTGGGTCTTTCCCTTAGCATAGTGTTGCCAAGATTCACCCTTTTGTAGTGTGTATCTTTTTATATCTACATAATATTCCATTGTAAGTACATACTACATTTTGTTTGTCCATTTACCAGTTGATGGACATTTGCCTACTGTAAATAATGCTGGTAACAACAAATTTTTGGGTGAAGCTATACTCTAAAATGACTAGTGTCCTTAGAAGAGAGACATCAGGGGTGCAGGCACTCAGAAGAGAAACCGTGTAGACAGAAGCCAGCTGTCTACAAGCCAAAGGGAGGCCTCAGAAGAAACCAGACCTACCAACATCTTGGTCTTTCAAATTCCAACCTGTAGAACTGTGAGAAATAAATTTCTCATGTGTAAGCCAGTCAGTCTGGGGTATTTGTTATGGCAGCCAGAGCAAACTAACACCTATGAGGGAACTGCTGGGTCATATGGTAACTCTGTGTTTAACAATTTGTAAAACTGCCAGACTGTTCATATGCAAGTCTTTGTATGGATATATATATATATATATATATATATATATGTTTTCTTTTTAGTAGATACATGGGAGTGGTATAGCTGGTAAGTGCATATTTAACTTTTTATTTTTATTTTTTAATTTTTTAAAAATTTATTTTGAGAGAGAGTGCAAGGTGGGGAAGAGGGGCAGAAGGGGAGAGAGAGAGAGAGAGACGGAGAGAGAAAGACACAGAGAGAGAGACACACACAGAGAGAGAGAGAGAATCCTAAGTAGGCTCCATACTCAGCACAGAGCTCGATGTCGGGCTCAGCCCCACAACCATGGGATCATGACCTGAGCCAAAACTGAGAATCAGATGCTCAACCCGTTCAGACACCCAGGTGCCCCACATGCTTAACCTTTTAAATAAACAAACAAAGAATTTTCTAAAGTGGCCTTACCATTTTTCATTCCTACCAGCAATGTAGGAAGGCTCTGGTTACACACACACACACACACACACACACACACACACGTATATATATGTTATGTGTATCACATTTTATTTCCGTGTCTTGCAGTAGCACTGGAGGGCTAAGATGTATTATTGAGATTTTCTTTGATTTACCAATTGTTTTTGAATCAAGTTGCACTTTTGCTAATTACTTTAGTCCCGATACATTTTTAAAGAAAACTGTTGACAACTTGCTATTCTCCTAAGAATTGTTTGTATCATTTTTCTTTCTTTCTTTCTTTTTTTTTTTTTTTTTAAGTTTGTGTTCAAGTTAGTTAACATAAAGTGTAGTCTTGGCTTTAGGAGAACTCAGTGGTTCATCTCTTACATACAACACCCAGTGCTCATTCCAACAGGTGCCCTCCTCAATGTCCATCACCCATTTTCCCCTCCCCTTTGCCCACGCCCCCTCCCCCCCCCATCAACCCTGTTTGTTCTCTGTATTTAAGAGTCTCTTATGGCTTGTCTCCCTATCTGTTTTTATCTTACTTTTCCTTCCCTTCCCCTATGTTCATCTGTTGAGTTTCTCAAATTCCACATATGAGTGAAATCATATGATATGCCTTTCTCTGACTTATTTCACTTAGCATAATACCCTCCAGTTCCATCCATGTTCTTGCAAATGGCAAAATTTCATTCTTTTTCATTGCTGAGTAGTATTCTGTTGTCCATTCATCAGTTGATGAACATTTGGGCTCTTTCCATAATTTAGCTATTGTTGATAGTGCTGCTATAAACATTGGGGTGCATGTGCCCCTATGAATCAGCAGTTTTGTATCCTTCGGATAAATTCCTAGTAGTGCTATTGCTGGGTCATAGGATAGTTCTACTTTTAATGTTTTGAGGAACCTCCATACTGTTTTCCAGAGTTGCTGCACCAGTTTGCATTCCCACCAGCAGTGCAAAAGATTTCCCCTTTCTCCACTTCCTCACCAAATTTGTCATTATTTTTTTATTACAGTCATCCTAGTAAGTGTGAAATGCTATATCTGTGTGTGCATGTTTTTTTAAATAGACTTTATTGTTTTGAGCCATTCACAGCAAAATTGAGTAGAAAGTACAGAATTCCCATATTGCTCCTACCTGCCCCCAACCTCCTTGCTGTCAACACCCTACGCCAGAGTGGTAAATTTGTTACAATAGATAAACATATATTGTTTTTACTATTGTTACAGTCAATATGCCTATATAGACACATTATTGCCCAAAGTCCATAGTTTACATTAAAATTAATCTTTTTTTTTTTTTTTTTAAAGCCACAAGATTTATTACTTACAAATCCCAGAGATGAGAGTGAGTGTGCAATAAGCTGGGAGAAGGGCAGTCCTCTGTGCCAGGTGATGAATAAGCAGGAGATAGAGTTGGGTAGAAGCACTTATTACCTTTCAAGTTGTGGGGGCCGAGGTCATAACTTTTCATGGGCTTAACTCTAAGTGGTTATTTTGTGATTTTATTTTATTTGAGCATAGTTGACACATGATGTTACATTAGTTTCACGTGTACAACTTAGTGATTTGTCAAGTTCATAAATTATGCTATGTTCACAAGTGTAAACATCTCTCCCATTACATCGCTAATATATCACTGTCTTCTTTATGTCGTACCTTTTATTCTCACGACTCATTCATTCATTAACTGGAAGCCTGTATCTCTCACATCCCTTTGCCAAATGTTGCTCAATATCCATACTCTCTCCCCTCTGGCAACCGTCAGTTTGTTCTCTGCATTTATAGGGCTGATCTTGATTTTTTTTTTAACTATTTTATTTTTTTAAAAGGGTTTCTCTCTTTTTTTTTTTAAGTTTATTTTTATTTACTTCGACAGAGACCTAGAGAGCAAGCTGGGGAGGGGCAGAGAGAGGGAGACAGAATCCCAAGCAGGTTCTGTGCATCACTGAAGAGCCCAACGTGGGGCTCCAACTCACGAACCCATGAGATCACACCCTAAGCCGAAATCAAGAGTTGGACGCTTAACCGACTGAACCTCTCAGGTGTGCCGAATTTCTCCTTTATAAATAATCCTTCCGCTCAGTATAAGTTCCAATACCTTCTTTCCACAGCTTCATGGATCGCATTGCCTGCTCCCGGAATGCGTGCCTGCCCCACTGGATGCCGTCGTGGACACCGGTGATACTCATCTTAAAGGCTTCCCCCCCCTCCCCCCCCTGCAAACTTTAATCTATATAAACATTCAGGTCATGTCTAAACATTTTTGGGTATATTTTCTAAGACATATTACAATGTTATTTAAAAGTGGCACCCGAGGGTGATGTGTGAAGGTTCGGTCAGAGAAAACAAAACCAGTGGGAGAGACATTAAAGGACCTGTTGCAGGGCATCGGCTTGTGGTTGCGGAGGCTGGTTTGGCAAGTCCAAAGTCTGTAGTGCAGGCAGGAACTCTCAGCCATGAATGGAAGCTGCTGTCCACAGACAGAATTTGGGGGGGGGGGCGGGGAGTTGCACTTATTTTTATTAAAAATTTTTTTTTACTGTTTATTTATTTATTTTTTATTTTTTTTATTTTAATTTTAATTTTTTTTTAAAATTTTTTCAATGTTTTTTATTTATTTTTGGGACAGAGAGAGACAGAGCATGAACGGGGGAGGGGCAGAGAGAGAGGGAGACACAGAATCGGAAACAGGCTCCAGGCTCCGAGCCATCAGCCCAGAGCCTGACGCGGGGCTCGAACTCACAGACCGCGAGATCGTGACGTGGCTGAAGTCGGACGCTTAACCGACTGTGCCACCCAGGCGCCCCTTTAATTTTTTTTTTTTAACGTTTTATTTATTTTTGAGACAGAGAGAGACAGAGCATGAACGGGGGAGGGGCAGAGAGAGAGGGAGACAGAATCCGAAGCAGGAAGCAGGATCCAGGCTCTGAGCCATCGGCACAGAGCCGATGCGGGGCTCGAACCCACAAACCGTGTGAGCCGATGTTGGATGCTTAACGGTCTGAGCCACTCAGGTGCCCCTGGAAGTTTCACTTCTCTTCTAAAGGCTCCCTCCTTTTTTGTTAAAATTAAAAAAAAAAAAATTTTTTTTTAACGTTTTATTTATTTGTGAGACAGAGAGAGATAGAGCATGAACGGGGCAGGGGCAGAGAGAGACGGAGACACAGAATCGGAAGCAGGCTCCAGGCTCTGAGCCATCAGCCCAGAGCCCGACGCGGGCTCGAACTCACGGACCGTGAGATCGTGACCTGAGCCGAAGTCGGACGCTTAACCGACTGAGCCACCCAGGCGTCCCGATGTTAAAATTTTTAAAAATGTTTTTATTTTTGAGAAGAGAGAGACAGGGCATGAGCGGGGGAGGGGTAGAGAGAAAGAGGAAGACAGAGAATCCGAAGCAGGCTCCAGGCTCTGAGCCATCAGCACAGAGCCTGAGAGGAGGGGCTCGAAGGCACAAGCCGTGAGATCATGACCTGAGCTGAAGTTGGACACCCAAATGACTGAGCCACCCAGGCACCCCCTCTAAAGGCCCTTTTACTGATGGAATCAAGCCCATCCAAGTCATCCAGAATAATCTCCCTTTAGGTTGGCGAATTATAGACTTTAATCATATCTACAAAATACTTTTGTAGCAACACAGAGATCCATATTTGATTGAATAACAGACGATGGCCTAGCAGAGGTGACTCATAAAGCTCAACATCACAGGTGAGAATTACCTCTGTGATCACAGAGTATCACTGTTTATTTCATATTCCTATGGAGACAGCATTTGGCTTAAAAGTCAGCGGCTGTATGCAAATCAACCATTTTTTTTTTTAAACAGTGCATGATGCAAAATTAAATGGAAGACCTTGTTATACAAGGCCCACCAAACTTGCAAACACTGCTGCTGCTGCTGCTGTGGGGGTAGGTCTCTACCAGGCACTTTGACTATGCTCCATGAAAAGGTACATAGAGCAAACTCACTCCAAGCATGGCTAGAAAAATTTGGCCCATTCCCTGCCTTGTTCTTAACAAGACATTGAAGACATTTTATTTTTTTTAAGCTTATTTATTTTGAGAGAGAGAGAGAGAGAGAGAGAGAGAGAGAGAGAGAGAAAGCACGTGCAAGCGGGGGAGGGGTAGAGAGAGAGAGGAAGACAGAGGATCTGAAGTAGGCTCTGTGCTGACTTGAGAGAGCCGGATGTGGGGCTTGAACCCCCTCATCGTGAGATCATGACCTGAGCCGAAGTCGGATGCTTAACCGACTGAGCCACCCAGGCGCCCCAAAGATACTTTAAAAATAGGCTACTGTAGTTCTCAAACTTTTTGGTCTCAGGACCTTCATATGCATCAAAATTACCGAGGACCTTAGTTAGGGCTTTTGTTTCTATGGGTTGTGTCCTTAGTTTGGGCTGCTATAGGTGCACTGAACTCTCTCCAGGGAGCTGCAGACTGTGTACCATTCGGGGAGGGCCGTTTGCCCTTGGAAGCTCATCTGAGGAGCTTCTCCCACCCTGGAAGTGCACGGACTCCAGCTTAGGAGTGGTTGGGCAGGGGTCTGATCCGTACCCTTTTATGTAGCAGTGGATAAACGGCTTTTCTGATACTAAGACATAAGAACAGAACAGATAGGAAAAAAGGTAGGAACCGTGGAAGGAAGGAAGGAGAGAATTAAAAAGTGGTTTACTTAGTAAAGATCTTCATCTTAATGCTTGAAAGACCAAAACCATTTAAGAGGGAAACTTGCTAATCTTTTGCTGTATGCATAAAGATTGTAAGTAAAAGAATCATCCCTTTAAAAGAACTTATTGCATAAATTAGATGTCTGCAATAGGAAGACAGAAGTGCTATGTATTTATTTGTATCCTATCACGCCGGTAAGCAATCATGTGGGAGCGGGGTGGAAACGGTCACCTGCAGAATAAAAGCAGTAACCTGTTATCAGTTAGAGACTTAAAAAGTGAGAAGCATTAAGGAGTTTTAAGTAAGTACGGCATTCCACAATGATGCTTAACAGTTTATACTAATTGCTGATAAACTTCTGATACAATAAAGTGAGATCAGGCATTGAAGTACATTCTCTTCTTAAACATAGGTTTGCATTTACCAAAGATATCATTTTGTGACAGACAAAGGAAAATCTTTTCAACACAGTCAACAGGGAACAATGCTCTCATCTTAATCAATGGACATTTTTTTTTAAAGTTTATTTATTTTGAGAGAGAGAGAGAGAGAGAGAGAGAGAGAGAGAGGGGCAGGCAGAGGGGTAGAGAGAGAGGGAGAGAGAGAAACCCAAGCAGGCCCCATGCTCAGTGCAGAGCCTGATATGGGGCTTGATCCCATGAACTGTGAGACCGCATCCTGAGCCAAGATTGAGTTGGACGTTTAACCGACTGAGCCACCCAGGTGCCCCAGTCAATGGAAATTTTTAAGAAGAATCTGAAAAGATAACTGGCTGTAGCACTCATTTGATTATAGGAAGCTGGGAAACAGAAGGGCATAAGGTGCCTTTGTAGTTCCGAGTACAGAATTAGGGAAGTGGTAAATATAAACTAAATGGTCTTGAAGGAAGGTAAACATGGGTAATCTCAGTAGACATACTCTAAATAAATTATTAATAAAGCGACGGGGAACTAGATTTCTAAGGAAATTTGGGCAAAATGTTTTCTCCAGAAGGCACCGGAGGGGTTGTCAGTGATCAGTTTTGTACTGGCATACGAATCACAGATCTGAAAAGACTTCACACGTACAAAATTGGTCCTTGGACAAAACTGTTCCTTGACCAGGCTCTATCTGGGGTGTGGAGCACAAGTAAGAACAGGTTTCCGGGCTTTGGAGAAACAGCCAACGGGCGTTGGAGAAAGACTAAGAAAATACTGAAGGGACGGGTTGAGAGGAAGAAAGAAAAGGTTACTGAACAACTTAATAACAATAGACACCTGTACAAAAGATCATCATACAGATAATGGAGGCTAAATTTTATTTCCAGCTTGCCAGAAAAAGAGCCTGCATACATAGGCGGCAGCACAAAGGATTCAGTTTCAATTTAAAGAAGTCAGTTTTGAGTCACTGATACTAAATAATGGGATAGGGTCCGCAGGATGGTGTGGGACCTTCAAAGACAAGATATGTGTGTCCCTGAAAGGCTGGCTGAAGGGAAGACTTAAGTTCCCGTATTTTCTGTACGTGATACTGCGTGTTCTCTAACTCAGACGCAACACTGCACACCTATCCTGAGATCCGGAGTTCCCCTGGGGTTATCAATTATCCACAAAGCCCTCCTTTAACGAAAGGCTTGTGACTGGTTCATATTCAACCCTTAATGTGATAGCACTCTTGTGGGCTTCACGATGTAACAGAGGTACATGGAGATTCTCATAAATTTTATAAAATATAGTTAATTGATCCCACTTTGAAGAAATTTTATGAAAGATTAGATTATCAGAATAGATAGGTTCAAGATGCATTTCTTGCACTGCACTGTTTTAATGACTTTTCATTTTTATATTGGTATGCCAGTTAAAAATTATGAATTGACATATTACTGGGGGATTTTGTTTAAATTCTAGAAAAATTGAAAGACACTTTTTTTTTTTTTTTAAAGTAGGCTCCACACCTAATATGGGGCTCAAACTCAAGACCCTAAGATCAAGAGTTGCATGCTCTACTGACTGAACCAGCCAGATGCCCCTGAAAGACACTTTTTATTCAGTTTATTTAAGCCTGAGGTCATTCAGCATAGGTGATTTTTGCATTTCACAAAGTTTATTCTGTAGTTTAATAAACATTAAGAATTCAAGCACGCTAAATCTTTAATATACTAAATCTAATAGATGAGAGAAGATTTAAAAGACATTATGTTCCTTTGTCCACTTGAAAGGGTTGCTTAAGTTGATGACTAATTAATCTTGCATTGTTAAATTCCATTCCTAAATATTTTGATGAGTAGTGTTAGTTTGATAACTATTTGTAAAGTATTTGTGGTTATGTGTTGAATTCTCATGTCAATAGTTTTTAGTCTGTTATTATTAATATGACATGAAAAGGATGAATTCCTAAAAAAACAAATGCAAGAATCATTCTGCTAAAATCACGTGCAAAGAGAAAAGCTGAAGCTGCAATAAACATAGCAAAGCTATCTGGGTTTGAACAAAAGATTATGGAATTAGGCACTGTATGTAACTCTATCTTTTCAGTCCTAACAAGCTCACTTGGATTCATGCTTCCTCAGATCCAAATACGTTTAAGCTCTTTAAGGATTGGTACTATCTCATTTTTTCTCACTGGTTCATTAGTACAGCACCCACTAAAGAACAACTATTGTGAGCACAGTGATAGTTTAGAAAATATAAAATGAAAGAGGATGGAAGCAAAAAAGCCCTTTGCTTGCAGCCAAGAAGACGTGGGGATTAAATATGTATTTCTTTTGAACAACTGTCTGGAAGAATTTCCACAACTGTTTTGAGGAAATAAATGTCTATATAATATGGAATTCTATAGTATAAACAATTTTGACATCTTTTGTTGAGAGACCAAAACAAAAAACATAGTGTATGTTCTGCGGCTCGGAAATTAATAAATCCCCAAGTTTCAATTTCCACTAAAATATTTATTTAATTAATGATATCTTACAGAAATAAATAAGAACGGTTTTTTTTTTTCCTAATACAGATAGGTATATTTATATATATATATTTTTTCTTTTTTTACAAAATTGAAGCATATCAAATTGTTTTCCCTAAAACTTTAGCTCAAAAAGGAATACTAGGAAACAAACAGAAATACTGAAACATGCTCATCATTAAATTACAACCATGGGCCTTCTGAATCTCAGTATGACACAGGATTTACAGAAAGACCATGAGATTTGGAGTAGGGGACCTGGGTTCCACTGCTTCCTTGCTACGTGTCACAAGCATGGCTCTCTATTTCTGAACCTTGGTTCTCCAACTTCAAAACAGGAATGATAATAGTTACATCAACTTCACAGGATTATTGGGCAAATTAAAGCTGAATGTGAATGTATAGGAAAGCTCTTTGTAATATGTAAAGAGCTACAAAAATAATAGTTTTGTTTAATTTCATATAAAAGAATTGATGCATATCTTCCTTCAACTGAGGAATAAGCACCAAAAACATGTGTGTGTTTTCTTCAGTTGAATTATGTCACCCTATAAACCTAGAATAAGAAAATGCACCTTAACTAAGCACCAAAGCTTCTTGGACAAATATGATATAAGGGATATTTCTATTACAGTTTTCTGGGCAGCTGAGTAGGAGCTAATGAGTCCTGAGGGTCATTTAAAACTCTGAAGGCTCAAAGAAAACAAAACAAGAACCTCTGTATTACATCAAATGGCTAGGATAAAACAAGCTACTCCTTCTTTAGTGACTTCAAAGTCCATTAATTCTTCACAGAAGAAGAAACACTCAGTTGTTATCAGTTGCAATTATTTGCTTATGTAAATATGACATTCTCTTGTTCCAAAGATCAAATACTAGTCCTTGAGAGAAGTCCTAGTGAAATAAAATAACAAATTATCACAAAGTTAGATACCAGTGGTTAAAAGTCTAGTTTCCCAAGAACACGGGAAAGGAAAAGAACCCAAAACATCAGTATAATAATGATAAAAAACAAAACAAAAAAAACTAAAAAACCCCCACAAAACCCTGCCATAATTTCCATGTTATAATGATTAAGAACTAAAATTATAAAACTTGCAATATTTACAGACACATCGATCTTAAAACAAGTAAAAACTTAACGATAAGACAAATTAAAAGTAGAGAAAGCAGTTTAGATCATTTTACGGTAAATGTGAATATACTTAAAATGCTAAAGTTCACTGCTTACGCTGACACTACCTAACACATCATAGAAATAAGAAGTGTTCAATGTTTCAATTGTTAGTAGCAACACACAGAGAAAGGAATTACTTGCCTAATATTAACTTATTGTTAGGAGTTGTATTACTGTAAAGTTACTATGCATGGAGTTACAGTCTAAAACTACTCAAATAACTAGGAGGTAATATAATTCACCATGTACTTTAAATACTACTAGCAAGATATTGGTGAATCATGTGCTAAAGATACCGAAGGCCCTTCCAAAACTGAGATTTATGTGGGTCAGATATACTAGGTCATATAAAACCAGATCAGTTTACTTTTTTCCCTTCCTCCAACTCTTTTTAAGATTGATCCTATCAAAAAAAAAAAAAAAAAAAAAAAAAGAGTACACGTTACCTCTCTTAATTCCCTTGCCTTATCAGATACAGATATTCTTTGGGGCAAAAAATAAATGTTTTATTAGGAGTGTAAAATTAAAAATCTTTATAGATCTTTTGGAAACAAGATATTGGAAAGGACTCAGTAACTACTAGGACACTGTACAACTAAAAAAAAAGAAAGAAATTCATTCAATGAAGAACAGTGTATTTACTGACATCTACTGGAGTTTTTACTTATAACTTTGCTCTATAAGCTATGAAAAAATTTAAATACATTAAAGTCTGTGGATTGAATCAAGTGTACTTCATTCAAGTTCTTCAGTTTCTTTGGTAAACAGGTCTGCCAGATCAGCCAAGGTTAAGACAGAGGCCTCTGGATGCTTCACCGATGAGTTCGTGTGACTGCAGGATTTTCCAAGTGAGTAGAGTCAGAAAGAAACCAAGGAATAAATGATTATATTTGCCTTATATTTTGCTCTAGTCCTGTAATAATCTAAGACATTATGAGATAAGAATATAATATCCTTATAATGTAAAACCGTATTTGTTGATAAGTGTTTGTAAGTGAGCCAGAAACTCTGAGTAGAAGGTTGGTGACAGGATCATTATTACTTCTTGTCAAAATTCGGGAAGACTTCCATACAGTATTTTCAGGCTTTGTTATAAAATGTCTTTTCTCTCCATGATTAATAAAACAAAGAAATAAAACCCATGCCAACAGCTACGAAGGCTCTCACCTTACAATTTACCTTCTTACTATCAAAAGTTAGTGTATTTCAAGAGAATTTCAACAGCTCTTCTAACTGGTATGTCATTTAAGTGGCTTAACTATAATCACTGAATTCTGTTCCACATGGAAACATGAACAAAAAGCCTTCATGTCTGATGCAAACAGCTTTCATGGCAGAATCTTCCCTTCCCATTAAACCACAGATGGAAGGAAACTTCTGGTTTCAAATGGTTTCTTTGCTATGCACACTACCTCTGTAGAGACATCCCTTCTAGGGCAATTATTCTTTTGTATCTTCCAACCATACCTATTTCATAAGGATGTAGTAAGCCACTGGTTTGTATTTTCAAAATGAGTTTATAGGAAATTATAGAATCAATATTAGAAAGTTTTATAATTCTAAAGTTAAGTTTTTAAAATTAAGGCTACCCGGGTCTCTCTGCTTCCGTTGTGCCTTTGGAACTAATCTCCCAATTCCCAGCTGAGTTTTAAGTCCAGATCTTCCTGTGTGTATGTAACTAAGATGTGTGATGTATAAAGAAACACTGTAAGTTTCCTTTCACAGATACCAGACTAAGGCTGTCAGGTGGGGCATAAAGATAGATTTCCTTAAAAAGTAATCCAATACGGCAAAGAAAAGTAGGACGTTTAAATATTTTTATACATTACAATCCCTATTAACAAATTAAATCAAATATAGGATGCCAGAGCATTAACTGGGACATTTTACACAGGGTAAAATGTCCCATCTTGCTTTTAAAAAGTATTTGCACTTAATATTTTTTGGTTGACTAGGTGGTCATCTAAGTGAAGAAGTCCCAAACACTCACAGGACATCATGTAAACAGGAAATGCCCAGGGGCTTGGATAAAGCGTTACCTACCTCTTCTCAGCAGTTTTCAGCATGGCTTGCATTCTTTCTTCTATTGTTGCCTTAATTAAGAATCTGTGTACAATAGTAGGTCTAGAAGGTACATAACAATGATACATTCAAAAACATCTTAAAACTAATTAGGACAAACAAGATTTCACATATTATATGCTACATTCATCAGTCACTTAGGGCCACCTGGCAGGTACTCATCAGTGTGCTGGGGGGGGGGGGTGGCGGTCAGTGGGGAATAAAACAAACTAGCCTTAATGAACTGACATTCGAACAAGGGGAGACACACAATAAACACATAAATCAGATGGTACAGATAATGACACAAGGCAGCTGAGACATAGGAGTTAAAATATGACCGATGGGAAGGAGGCCACTCAGCAAAGGAGAAGCAGGAAGAGCATCCAAACAGAAGAAACAATAAGTAAATGCAAGCTCTTGAAACACGCTTGAAACAAGCCTAAAACGTCTGAAGGGCACAAAGAAGGCTGGCGTGGCGGAAGGGTACTGTAATGTCGGGGTAGAGAGTGGAAGTGAGATTGCAGGGGTAGGCAGGGACCAGATCGTGTAGGGTCTGGAGGGACATGGCAGGAATCTGGATTTTTATTGTGGTTATGGGGGGAAGCCATCCATGGG
The DNA here is from genome assembly GCF_018350195.1 of Panthera tigris. Lineage (NCBI taxonomy): Eukaryota > Metazoa > Chordata > Mammalia > Carnivora > Felidae > Panthera > Panthera tigris. The sequence continues at coordinate 130,540,722 of NC_056664.1, forward strand.
TTTTAGGCGTGATTTCATTTGTACTCGCTTATACTTTAGACATCTCTTTGGCTCCTGCATGGGGGATGAACTATTAGGTAGCAAAAGTTAAGGAGTTCTGTAAGAGTCCAGGTAAGGGGTGGGCTGTACGCTGGTTGGGTCAGTGGCAACAGTATGTAGCAGAAGATTTGGAGTATCTGGCAAGACAGAGCTGGCAGATAGAGCTGGCAAGACTTCAGTGATGGTGTGGACGTGTGGACAAAGAAACAAATCTGGAAGAGTCCTAGACCTTTGGTCTGAGAAACTACACATGAGAGAGGCAGACTATAAGATGGGGAGGGCTTGGGGTGGGTGGGAGCGCAGCCTATGGGAAACTGGAGTTTTCCATAAGCTAGGTATCCAAGGGGAGGTGGAGTCCAGATATGTGTGAAGTGGCAGAACTGGGTGTGTGGGTGTGAGACGGGAGCTGAAGGGGCATGTCTGGACCGGGGACATGCGTCTGAGAGTCATCAGCACATAAGTGCTACTTAGAGCTCTACGACTGGATGAACTCATTTAGGAAGCATAGATGAGAAAAAAAGAGCCCTCAGGGACCACTGGCAAGAAGTAGGTCATTAATAGCATTTTGAAACCTTATTTTGGTGGCACAGTGAGGACCAAAACCCCACCAGAAAGGCCGAGAGCGGAGGGGTAAGGAAGTGGATGGAGGTGGAATGCAGGGGAGTGTTTCTACAGATGGGTGATACTAAGACATATTTATGTGGTCATGTGTTACAAGAGGAATGCCCTTGAGAGAGTAGGAGAACGGATGGCACCCATGACAAGTGGAAAGGCTGGCTTTTGAAAGAAAAGGGATACTCCTCTGGCTGTGACAGAAGGGAGGGAACATACCGTGCCTTCCTGCTTTTTGCTACTGAGGAAACATCCCAGTGCCCACCTACGACCAATGCTGCACTTGAGCGTTGTTTTACACTCTCTCCTCTTTTGCTTTACTAGTTGTTTCTGTCTTTAATGAACCATTCCTTTATTTCTCCCATATGAAAGGAAAAACAACAACAACAAAAAACCCTTCTTGATCTCATACTCTTCCTTTTCTCTGCTCTTTGCAGCAAAACTGCTCAAAATACGAGTCCTACCAGGGTGCCTGGGTGGCTCAGTCGGTTAAGCTTCCAACTTCAGCTCAGGTCATAATCTCGAGGTTTGTGAGTTCGAGCCCGCATCAGGCTCTGTGCTGACAGCTCAGAGCCTGGAGCCTGCTTCAGATTCTGTGTCTCCCTCTCTCTCTGTCCCTCCCATGCTCATGCTCTGTCTCTCTCTGTTTCTCTAATAAATAAACGTTGCTGCAAGTCCTACCAGCAATGCAGAGGCAGCTGTGTGCTGTGCTTACAAGCACGGACTGGGGAGGCAGAGCAGCTGTTTGAAACCCGCCACCACTTTTGCTAGCTATGTGACCTTGGACAAGTGACTTAACCCCTCTGTGTTAGATAAGTGTTTGTTCATAAATAAATAAAACCCTATTCTCTCTTACACTCAAATCAGACCATCTCCTCCCCTACCGGCTCTCTGACTTCATCTCCTACTTCTCTCCTCTTTGCTTATTCTACTTTTTAGCAACCCTGGCTCCTCGCTATTCCTCAAATGTACCCAGCACACCTCTGACTTAGGGTCTTTGCACTGAGTGTGCTTTCTACGTGAATATTACTCTCCATGACACCTGCATGACTTTCACATCTCTTTCAACTCTTTGTTCAGATGTTAACTTCTCCATAAAAATATTGCATGCCATCCTGCCCAGCCAATGCCCTCTTAATCCTCCTTACCCTGCTTTACTTTTCCAGCTCCTAACTTAGTAGATGTTTTACTTCTGCTTATTGTTTACCATCTCTCTACCGGCTGTTTATAACTAGAATTTAAGTTCCACAAGGGCATCTCAAATACTTAGAACAGTGCCTGGCACACAGAAGGTGCTCAATGACAATTTGCTGAAGGAGGTATGTGGGTACCGATGCAGGCAGACTGCTCAGGTTGGTGATGGAAAGATGAGATGCTTCAAATCTGAGGTATCTGTTTTGCACATGTGAGGCAAGGCTGCCATCAGTGGGGAGCAGGAAGATACAGAAGACTTTTAAGACCATCTCTTCAGAAAGTGGAAAAATCTATTTACTAGGGAAGCATAGTAAGATGAGTCAAGTAGTGTTGAACAGTCTTTTTAGACTGTGGTCTTACATATGAGCTGCGTCTAGTCTATGCCTTGGAAAACACTGAAAACACGAGAAGTCAATGTTTAAAAGTGTAAGAAAAAACAAACCAAAAAAACAACATAATAAGACATAACTGCATTTTAAATGATACTCAACAGGGCTTAGAACAAGCATGCATTTATCAGTTATGTTACCTTGCCATATTTTACTAAGGGTTTATTTGATGAACATGTCTCTTGCCTGCTAAAAGTTAAAAGCCCTCATTTGCTCTCTTGGCTATTGCTTACAAGACCCTTCAGTGTTTTGAGTAGGGCACATAAGATCAGATCCCCTGCCACTCCTCTCCGCAGGCTCTATACTCCAGCAATCCCAAACTCCTTCCAGTTCCTAGGAATATCATGGCGTTTATCTGCTCTGTGTTCCTGCACATGCAACTCTCTTTGGTTGTGAGATCAGCCTTTTCTAGCCCAACGTTGAAATAATTATTTCTTCAAGACTCAACCCAATGAAGCCTTCTGTGACTTTCTAGGCACAGCCGATCAGCCCCTTTTGTTACACGGTACTTCTAATGTATTTTTGCACACTCTACTGCAGTATGTCGAATCTTCTGTTTCTGGTACTACACAGTGATTTCCTTGGGGGAGTAGGTTATGTCTTACTCAGTTTGAGTCTTCAGTATCTAGAATAATGCATGACATATAGTTGCTGCTCAATCAACATTTATTTAATGAGTACTCAGTATGGATTTTTTCTAAACATTCAAGGCATCTAATATCTAGGAGGTAATACATCTAAGAGGTCTTATGAAGGATAGTTTTCTATTCTAATATTTGAATAAAAGTAGTAGATATTACATAGTATTCACTATTAGGTTTGCTTTGGGTCTAAACTAAATATAATTATTTCTCAGAGTGGACCTATGGGACTGTCTTTCCCTAAGGGGAAGAATTTAAAAAAAAAAAATTTGTTTTTAACATTTATTCATTTTTGAGACAGAGAGAGACAGAGCATGAACGGGGGAAGGTCAGAGAGAGAGGGAGACACAGAATCTGAAACAGGCTCCAGGATCTGAACTGTCAGCACAGAGCCCGACGTGGGGCTCGAACTCACAGACCGCGAGATCATGTCCTGAGCCGAAGTGGGACGCTCAACCGACTGAGCCACCCAGGCGCCCCCTTAAGGGGAAGAATTTAAAAAGGGGTCATGAATGAGATCTGCCTTCTTTTAAATACAGGCTACTTTAGACAATCAAAAATCAATTCTTCTCAAAGTCACAATGGATATCTTCAACTCTGCAGCTGTCTTAAATATTTTAAGAAACTGTTTTGGTAAAGTGATCAGGGTAGAGTTTGAAGACAAAAATCTGGGAGAATTTGGGATTTGCTCGAGTAGGGAGGGCTGGAAATCGCAAGACGTCTGTTGGTCATATAATGATACTTGGAAAATTTAATACATAAGGAAATAATTAATGAATAGGTTTAATGAACATAAATGAAGAGCTTAAACACTGATTTGTATCTTAAAAACTCGAAGCAAAAGTAAGTGATGTTAATTTTAGTCCTTACTTGGTCTGTCCAATTCGGTGTACCCTCCCAATGGCCTGAAGCTCGTGGGCAGGGTTCAAAATGGGCTCCACCAAGAGAACATGAGTTGCTTCAATGATAGTTAATCCGTTAGAACCTGTGTGCAGGGGCAGCAGCAAAATATTGATTTGGGGATCATGTTTAAATGCTGAGAGGTTCTCCTAAAAAAAGAAAGGTACATTTAAATTTTAGCTGCATCAGTTAAAAATAAGAGCGGTATATTATAGCTCATATTAAAGAAGACTAGTGGTATCCAGGTCATTGTGAAATGTCATAATTAAGACAAGTAAATGTAAAATTATTAATTTTAGAAAATGTAAACTTGTTGTTTGACTTCATGAGGAAAAGTATCACATAAGCCCTCTTGTTCACTGCGATACGGTGGAGGCAAAAGATACATGTATGTGATGGATACAGATTAAACTACATGAGCTTCCAGGAAAGAGAGAGAGAAGGAATGTGTTAAGAGTGAGGATGAGGTCAGAGGTATGAAATCTGCTACATTTTCACTTGGTCTTTTTGTTTTTTGACTCTCAGGGTGTGTGCCTGTCATGCTGAGTGTCATGTAAGGTACTTGGACCATATAGTTTGCCTGATGCAGTGTCTTGAGAACTTAATCCTGGTACGATGGCCCTGTCCATTCAAAAGGTGAATCACAGGCTGTCTCCTCTATTAAAGCCAACACCCTCAAGTCAGAAGATCTTAAAAAAGAAAAAAATGATCTTGCTATAGGTATAACTGAACAGATAGAAAATTAATTAGTTTCTCCACTTTGCTTTTGAATGTTAATTTTATAATCAATAACTCAAACCCTTACAGAAGACAATAAATGGAAGTAACCTAGTTCGCAGCAGTTTAAATTTGCAACTAAATCCCCACCTCCCCAAACGCAAGTAAAATCTTCCTGACATACCTGAAATGTCTTGACACGGCTGATCTGAGCAAATTCCATGTTGTTGTCGGTGAGGGCTTTTGAAATAATATCTAATACGTCTTGCCACTAGAACGCATAAAACAATAAGAAAACAAATATTTACACATAGCTTTCACATAAAAAGGAGTTGAAAAGGGACTAAATGAAAATAACTTTTGTACCTCAGAATTCAGAAAAAAAAATCTTCAAATGTAGTACCATCAATAGTATTTAGTTCTATCAAAATGGTAGCGTTTTTGGTTGGTTGTTTGTTTGTTTGAGATCAAATGCTGGTTAAAAACAGGGTAAAAAACATGACTGCCTTTGGGAAATGAAGTTAAGATAAAGAGAAATAATATGAAATAAATAATGGAGTGCTTAACGGATGTAGTTGCTTACCTTTTAGAAATGAAAACTAGAATTTTTACTCATGATATATTTTTTTTAATGAGCAGCAGGCAAAAATTTAATTATTAGAATATAAGAACAGAAAGGAAGAATAGTATGAATGTTCTTTTTACAGAGAGGGGACATTCAAAAGTGAATGCCCCTTTACTCAATATTTTATTCAGCAGATTTTTTTCTTAAACAACCAATTTCATTTGTGAAATGAGACTTTCAAGGTTATAGGTTCTCATTTTTAACATATTAATACCAGAATATCCCCATAAGCCACAAACAGGACGTGTAGCTGTAGAAATTGCCTTGTGAAGCATCACCAAATTCCTCTAAAAATAATTCTATCCTATGGACATGGGAAAATAAAACATGAACATGGAAAATCTAACAGTAATTCTAAATCTCTACTATATGAGGGTAAACACTAAACATGAACTCTCAGATATAAGCTGATATAAGAGCCAGAAAGCCAGTGTGAGCCAAGACCAAGGAAGAACATGGTTGACTGTACCGTTGAGAAGACCAGTGCTTTAGCGCCCGGGTCTCTGAGCTGGATTCTCATCAGAGTTCTGACCACAGCTTCCACTTTGGTAGAATGGCTGCCCTTTGAACACAAAGAAGAAAACACGTCACTGCCAAATTAAATCTAGTTTATAATGGAAAGGAAAACCAATATAAGACACTTTTATTACCAAAACTACAGGTGCATCAAAACAAACTATCAGGTACATATGTGTCTACTCTTCTTTATTCTATATTTGCTGGAAGTTTTCTTTAGCCTCAAATTGTAGAAGTTATAGAATTTACACCCAGGGAAAATTCGAATATGAAACACACCAGGAAGTTATAAGTGATACGATCCTAAAGAGAAGATTCTTAGGTTAAAGTCGTTAGGTTTTGTAGTTGCAAGATTTTGTTATTTTAGATAAGCAGAACTGATATAGAAAACACTCTATATTTACATGGATATAAGGTATATATATATATATAAATATACATATTTAAATATATACTTTATGTAAATATATATATTTATACAGATATTACAGCATTAGAAATGTTAAGAATACAATGAATCAAATTCCAATGCAAGCAAACTGCGAAGAATCCTTTCTTGCAAGGGAATTACAAAGGACAGGGACAGAGGTACAAATGACAGCCACCTGGACAGCAGATTTCCACAAAGCTAGATAAACACTCAACAAGTGGTTTTTGCATCTTCTGGAACCATTTCCATCATAAAAGTATAAAAATGCAAAAATAAAAATGGGGAAATAACAAAATGAGGAAATGAGCCAGTGTTTTTATGGCCTTCATAGAGAAACTTCCTCCTGGAATGCTCTGGGAGATGGCATGACATGAAGAAATTAAGGGCACGGGATTCTGAACGTGGTAAATCTAAATTCAAGAGCCAGTTCTGCATCTCGCTAGTTATACAGACTACCCTTTCTGAGCCATAGTTTCATCATCTGTCAAGCAGGAATAATTTTACCTATTTCCAAAGATTGCTGTGATGGTTACATGAGAAAATACATGTATAACATTGAACTCAAACTTGGCAAAGAGCACTCAATACCTTATTATCTTTCTAAGACATTACATATGAGCACTATAATGACACAGATAATCCCATAAGGGCGCAGAGCTAACCAAAAAGAGTAAACCGACTCTACTCACCGCTTTTACACAGAGACACTCAAAGGTAAAATATATGAACAGATCAAGAAAGAAAGGCATAGCATTTTTAAGTCAGCAAGACAGAATTAGAGAAGTTTTAAAATTCTAGTATTAAAATCCCAAGTCTACATATGCAGATTTTCAATTATACTTAAAAGTTTGCAGATTGTCAATTATACTCGAAGGGTTAAAAAATAGAAGGGATCTGTTTCAGTCTAAAAACTGTCTTAAACAAGAGCAAAATTATCTCAAATATGAGAAAACAGGAAATCAGCATAAAGTGAGTGTTTAACGAGCTTAGACAGAAAAATCCATATCCTTGCAAGGTCTCGTGTTCAAAAATATTTTCAAGTGAAATATCATGATAACTATGAAACCTTCCATCTATTAAGCTGCTTTTTATGAAAAGTTCAAAAGAAAACATAATAATTTTCTATAAGCAACATTCTAAACCGGAGTGCTAACTCTCTGAAGGAAAAGACCAGAACATTCGCTTTGATCAAAGTTTGGCCAGTTCGGTGGTAGCTCTCAATGAGCCCTTGCAAATGTCACAGCTTGGAACCATTTGGTCCTAGTCCAGTTACTTCCACTATTAAAGAAGAATAATAAGGAAGTCTAAGAAATCCAAAACTCTGCTTGGCAAAAAGCTACATGGGAAGTGAGACTACCTTAATACCCTTTCCTTCCAGATGGATAGAAAGTGGCTACTGAGAATGAGAACAATAGAGGAAGAAGTGGGTGGCCCACATATATTGGCAGGTTTTGGTTTGAGCATGCAGGTCCTGCATAATGAAAAAAACCCAAATCCAATAAATGCAAAATCCTTATGTGAGGCCAATATGTTAAGGTAGTTTCTGTCAAGATGAAAGATTCATGTTTTAGACTACTTGAAGACATTTATCATAAATGGTCACTGAAAATGTTGCCTCAAGTCACAAGAGGATATGTTGAGTTTATTTCAATAACAATTCCTAATTTGTTGCTAAATGAAAAGAAAATACTATGAACAATGAAGGATTACTGAGCTAAAAAGTTAACAGAGAAACGCAATAAACTGTAGGAGAAAAACTGAATAGAAGTTAGATAAGGATCTGGTTTCTACCCTACCTACTAGATTTATCACAGGCACATTTCAGATAATTTAGACTTAGGCATTTTAGAAGCCTACATAAAAATGCATACATACTCCAAAATATTTGTATATATGTCTTATAAAATGGCATTTTCACTTAACATTGTATCTTAGCAATCTATTCACGTAGGACCTTTATATTTACCTGACCTCAATGGCTGCACAATATTTAGGGTACAACAATTTATTAAACATTTGCTTATCAGTATACATTTAGGGTTCTTGTTCAGTACACATTAGGCTTCACATTTAATGCATTCTTTCTGGCTATTATAAACAGTACTTTAATGATCCTTGTGCTTACAGCTTTGGGTACATGTGCGAGTACTTTGTTGGATAGGCATTTCAAAGCAGAATTAATTGTTGGTCAGAGGCTCAAAGAACTTTAATTAGATACTTGGATTTCGGTAGATTTTGGTATATCAAATTGCCCTCTAAAAATGCTGGAAGTTTTAACAACCAACAGTTAAAAATACTTCCTTCTTTGCATGCTTGTTAAAATTTAATTTTTTGCCAGTCTGATAGGTGAGATGAGGGGTCAAATTTTTATTTAGTCTACATTTCCCAAGGGTGAATTTGAATATCATTAATTGGCTATTTAGAACTCCTCTTCTGTGAACTGTACTCATATCCTTTGCCAATTAAAAAAAAACTAAGTTTTCATTTCTTACTGATTTGTACGACCTCTCATATATCGTACATGCTAAATTTATGTTGTAAATGTTTTCCAACCTCTCTGTATGTAGTTCACAGTTGTGTTAAATGCACTAATGTCAACAAAAGTGCTATATTAATACACATTAGTTACAGTAACTCACAAATGTTTGATGAATGACCACTGGATTTAAAAACGAGGTGTTCTTTGATTTATTCTTTTATTAGATTCTTCTATGCTTGACATTTACTTAGTCTTTCATAAGGGAAAGATGAGAGATTTTATTTGGAGAAGAGCAGCTTTTTCCTCAATTAATTGCCCTGTCATGGTTCTTTTTTTATTTTTTATTTTAAGTAGGCTCCATGCACAATGTGGGGCTTGAACTAATGACCCTGAGATTATGAGTCACATGCTTACCAGCCAGGTGCCATTGTCATGGTTCTATATAATACGACTTCATATGATATTATATCATATCTCAGAGTATAGAACACTTGTCAGTATCAGTCAATATACTGTTTGAAGACAAGGACCAAATGGCATTTACTTTTATATCACCTAGAGCCTGGCATCATTCTTTGTAAACAGTATACACTCAGTCAGCTTATTTAATGCAAAAAAAAAAAAAAAAAAAAAAAAATTTACATATAGGCTTCTCAATCCCAAATATGCTGAGTAAAAAAATGAGTAAATAAAATTAAAAGGGGGTTAGAATACAATTTAAAACTCCCAACGTAGTTTTTATTGGTTCAGAATGATCAACAATAGGCAAATCAAATCTTGCGATTAATCTCTGGCTTTCCCACCTATACTAGCTAGAGACTCAGACAAGAGCAGTCAAGAAAGACAGGGGGGATTTGATCTAGCACAAAGCAGGCTCTAGGTGGATTCTGTATTAGATACTAGGTAATGAAATCACTGGAACTGGTCTTAAAAAAGAAGCCTGCAACTGGAGGGTGGTACCATTTCATTATATAGGTTGATAAACACTAAAAAAAAAAATTTTTTTTTTTTTAACCGAACTATCAGGAGCTACAGGAGAGGTTAATAAAGTTGGCAACCCCAGTAGGCTTTTATTTTCAATCTTTAGAATCTCAGATTCCCACTACATTATGCCCTGATTCGTGAACTTTTCTTCTCTTTCCTGCTTGTGCTTTTTACTTCCAAATGAAAAAGCAAGAGTCCCAAAATAATACTGAAAAGACCATGGTTGTTCTTAGAGCAAAGCCAATGGAAGTGAACAAAGAGACAGGGCAGACTTTCTTCTGCATTTTCCTCGTAACTCAAGTCCCTCCAACATTTAAAGTCAGTTCATATTGATTATTCAAATCATTCATTTATTTATTCAACAAAAATTCCAAGAACTATATTAGGCACTGGATATACAAAGATCAAAAGATACACTCTGTTACTCTCCCAAATATACAGTCTAATGCAAGTTACAGAATACAGAGGAAAACAAAAAAGATGGTTTATACTGCTGGTTTGGCCTGGGTGCAATTTAAGTGAATGTTTTATTATACTGTCTTAATGAGTACTACACATATTCTACTACTTATTTATTTGTTTGTTTATTTATTTAAAATGATTATTTTTGAGAGAGAGGGACAGACAGAGAATGAGTGGGGAAGGGGCAGAGAGAGAGGGAGACAGAATCCGAAGCAGGCTCCAGGCTCTGAGTTATCAGCACAGAGACTGATGCAGAGCTCAAACCCATGACTGGATCATGACCTGAGACAAAGTCGGATGCTTACCCGACTGAGCCACCCAGTTGACCCTCTACTACTCTTTTTAATGTTTCTGTCTCAAATGCATAAATGAACTTTGGCTCAAATCTGTCAGTTTCTGAGAAGACTATTCAATGTTGCCACAGCTACAGAAAATAAATCTGTTAAAAAAGGTAAAAACAAAAAGAAGGGGATGGGTTATATGACAGGCAAGCCTGGAGGGGATCACAGAAGAGGCACAAAAGAGATAAGGATGAGGCGATGTGGACACCAATCTATCCTTACACAAGGTGTTAACAAAGTATGAATATTCTCAAGCCAGGTAAAATGGCAGCCTCAATCTAACTTGGCTTATTTTTTATTTTTATTTTATTATTTTTTAGCTATATCAGTAAATATACAGATGCAAAGATAGGTTGGAATATGTATTCTTGAGGAGGGTACATGGAGAGAGAAATCCTGCAAGACTACTAGATCACTTAATATATTAGGTTGATAAAGTTACATTATAAGCACCTTTGTCCTCTTTGGAAATTTTTGTCCCTTTTCTCATTACCATTCTTTCTTGATAGTCTCTTCGGTTTTTCCAGATACATATCCACCAAACCTGACTTTGTGATCAATGCTTGGCTTTGATCAAGTTTCTGAAACATCAGTGATGAAGGCCCAGCTTTGGAGTAAAGATACATCGTCTGTCCCCTGCCTTCCCTTGACCTTATCTTCGTGGTTGCTCTCCCTAAGGCACTAGTTCTAAGATCAACTGGAGAGCCAGGATGGGAGACATACAAAGTACCACCAGTCAGATCAAGTCAGTACCTTTCCTGGTGTTCCACTCATGAGATAAGCAGCCAAGAGTATTATAACAGTTAATGAAGAAAAAGGATGGGATTTTTCTTCTTTACAGCAAAAGAATCACAAAATGTTCTTTATGAAAATCTTTGTTCCCTTGCTTGTAATTTAATCAACAAAATCAAATAAGGTCTCTAAACTACATATACAGGAGGACTTTCACTTTCTGGAAAATAAACTGCAAAGTTAAAAGTTCTAGACTTTGGGTAGGATGTCAAGGCAATGAAAACATAGTAGATACCCATTTGCACCAAAGGCCAACAAAGACTATTTCTTATGAAGTCTGGCTTAGAAGTTGTCTAGTAGCATAACTAAAGATCAGAAATGTCATGTACCTCTTATCTACTCTAAGTAGGTGCAACTAGCTTATTTTCATCACAGAGTTAAAATTCAATGGAGTAAGGAAGCCCTATAGTCTTAGGTTCCTGTTTTAAAATTCTGAGAACCTAAAGTTTGAATTAAAATTTGTTACATGTGTTAAAAGGATGGAAAACTCACTTTTGTTTCTTTATCATATATTCACTAGATTGAAAGAATTCTTTTTTTTTTTTTCTTTTTGATGTTGATTTTTGAGAGATAGTGTGAGGAGAGGGGCAGGGAGACAGGGAGACACAGAATGCGGCTCCGAGGTATCAGCAAAGCCTGAGGCGTGGCTTGAACTTGCGAACTGTGAGATCATGACCTGAGCTGAACTTGGACACTTAATCGACTGAGCCACCCAGGTGCCCTGAAAGAATTCTAATAATAAAGTAACCAAGGAGTATCTGACTTAGACTTTGATCAACCCTTCCCCTCAAGAATGTGATTAAATATCTCACCAAGTCATTCTTAGAGTGAAATACTGCTTTTCATTGTCTGAAGTCTTATTACTGGGGAAAGGGGCGGGAACAGGTAAAATTCTTGAGTATGGTGTAGAACATATGCAGTGGTTGGCTTTAGTCTATTCCCTTCACATCCATTTCCTGTTGCTGAGAATCCTTATTTAGGGAAGGTAGGAAAGGAAGGAGAACAGACAGGAGATCTCCCTAGTACAGCAGCAACGTGCTACTTGCACTTGATTTAATATAAATAAAACTAGTGTTCTATGACTGGAGAGTTATTATTGCTTTGTATTATATTCCTTTGTCATCAGTCTTGCCTTTCTCCCTTGAGCCCCTCTATATTCTATTTATGTAATCTCTCCACATTCATCTCCCACTTTTCTCTGCAATATCTATGGATTCTCATGGTCATGGTTTGCTCCATTAGTAGAATTAAGGGCTAAAGTGGCTGCTGGGTCCTGAAGAACATCAGAAAAAAGTCGAACAGTGGAGATGATGAATGCACTCAGTCTTATTTCTCATCAAACATTAGAGAGAATATTCATGTTTAGAGACTACTTTATGTCAACACACAGGGCATATCTTTAGAGATTTTACATGTATTATATGTATTCCATATATGTGAAATACATACACACTGGTTTATGTGAAACATTTGCAATCATGTCTTACATCAAAGGGTGCTGTCAGTCACTTATCACTTTATAGTGAAGTAAAATTGAAGTCATTTTTTGAAATTTGCCATTTACACACTCATCCTGCTAAAATTTCTTGAAGCAGTATAGCACAGTGAAAAAAAGAATATTACAATGATTACATGGATATTGGTGCCAGATGAAGTTGACACAGAAATTAAGGAAGATTTCTAGAAAAAAGTTCGAAGTTTCATTAGACTGGGGTGCTTGGAAGGTTTTTCTTTGAAAAGCAAATTTTAAATCTACAGGATTAGAATTATATTCCTTTCCACATGTCTTCAATCACTCTACCTGGTTCCACAGTGAAAATATTGTTCACTATTTACTGACTTTCTTTGATATGGAAGACATATCTACAATTAGGTAATAAAAGGTTTATGATACTGTAACAGAAATTAGGATGTGGAACAGAGAAGAAACATTGAAAGAGGAAGAGATGCGCTAATTTCCGCATACTGTAAAGTGAGGAGAGAGCATATACTGTCTACGGTCTCCGGCTAGTATTCTAAGTAAGAAAATCTATGTGTGTTACCAGAAGTCATATAGGTGACCTTTACAACGAACAACAGGAACTGATCGCTGTGGTAAGACAAAGAGGGGAGAAGGGAGGACAGCATTGCTTTTCACCGTGTGCCATTCCACTTGATTCTGAATAGATTTTTCTTTCTTTCCTACCCTTATCTTACAGATGGACAAGAGATTTAGGGGGCTGGATGAGGAGCTGTAATTCTGGGACCTTTTTAACTAGTTCGCTCCACAGTACGATCAGCACTGTGCTTATCCAAACGAATGGGCTCTCTGAATGTGATTACTCTAGTGCGGCGTGCTACTGCACCTGCAGGCCTCTTCCTGCCCGAGGGCCAAATGGATGCCCAGCCTGTGCTGTCTGCCACAGATGAGGGGTTTCGGCTTTGGGAGAGGTGAGACAATCACGTCTAAACGGAGCACAGATTTTATTTTCATCTCTCAGTTATTAGATGGATTGATTTTTGCAATCTTTGAAACATTCTACATGCAAGAGTCAATCTTAAGATTAGAGATTTTTTGAAGATTTCATCTGACTGAAAAACACCACTTTAAAGAAGACAGATTTACACTACTTAGCCAACCCCCACCACCCACGAAAAAGAACTATGTTCTCTAATCAGTAATATGACCAACTAGGATTACAACATGGTTATGGTGACAAATAATACATTTTTTTTCTTTAGGTTTCCATGGTGGGCTTGTAACTTGCAAATAACCTGAATATTCCGTACAAAGAAAGTCATTTCTGTCTTGGTATTGCCTGACATTGAGTACTTTTATTCTGGACGTTTCTTTTTAAAAGAGAACTAATTCTTTGAATGCACCTGTGCTGTCCATAGTAGTTTCTGCTGAGTAAGATCAGTTAACATTGTTTTATTTCTGTCTGCACCTGTTCACCATGCTAAAAACCCATGCTGGTAGTGGCAGATATAATTTAGTGCAGTTATACAGCTTGGTCTGATTGGTCTCATGAAGTAGGAGTGTTTCTCAAGCACATGTCTGGGGCAAATGTTGGGTTCTTCAAGCATTCACATATTACAATAAAGTTCAATGGAAACACCACCTATGCTGTGGGAAAGCTTACAAGTGCACTAGGCCACCAAAATATCATTCTGTCCCTTTAAGTACTTTGCATAAGGATTTCAAAGACATAGGTTAGCAACTGCAAAAAAGTTAAAAATTTGGGTGCTCCTGGGTGGCTTAGTCGGTTAAGCATCCGACTTTGGCTCAGGTCATGATCTCACAGTACATGAGTTTGAGCCCCGCATTGGGCTCTCTGTAGTCAGCACAGAGCCCGCTTCAGATCCTCCTCTGTCCTCCTCTCTTTCTGCCCTTCCCCTGCTCATGCTTGCTCACTCACTCTCTCAAAAAAAACCATTTTTTTAAAAAAGTTACGAATTTTGTTATATCCAAAGGCTTTTAGGGATATTATATGTAAATACTATTCAACTATTTATGTCCATCTGTCTGTCCATCCATCAGTCTATCCATCCCACTATCCACCTACATACTCAGTACCTGTTAACATACCAGGCATTGTTCTAGATGCTGGGGATACAGTAGTGAATAAACCAAAAGTCCTTACCTCATGAACAGTGTCCTTTCCACATTTTAATGAAGTGTATACCCCACAAAGTGTTAAGTTTTTCAGAACAGTAATCTCATAAAGATAATTTATAATTTGTATCTTAGAAGTCTCTATTATGTGCTTGATGTTTGTAAGCTATTGCTAACTTTAACACAAGACTCACTAACAGTTCAGAATTACAAATGCTAACTTGGCCAGTGAATATAAATTGCTTTTTGTGACCATAATTATACTTACTCATGACATTTTCTAACAAAAATAAATGAATGCCCTCTAAAATTATCAGTTAGTGTTCATATAAAAGAATCTTATGTAAAAGTATTTAGGTAAGTATATTGAAATATAATTGCTTGCGGATTATATTCACCAAATTATTTTAGGATCAGCCAGAATTCTGGAATCAGTTTTTTCCCATCCAGATGTTTAATTATATTAAGAAAATGTAAGATAGACTTTACAACTCATCCTTGAATCAACTGAACAAAAACTCAAAAAAAAAAAAAAAAAAAAAGAAAAGAAAAGAGGGGTGCCTGCGTGGCTCAGTCAGCTGGTTAAGTGTCTGATACTTGATTTCGGCTCAGGTCATGATCTTACAGTCATGGGATCAAGCCCCGTGTCAGGTGTCAGGCTGTGTTGGGTATGGAGCCTGCTTAAGATTCTCTCTGTCTCCATCTGCTCCTTCCCTGCTCACGCAGGCTCTCTCTCTCTCTCAAAAAAGAAAAAAAGAAGAGAGAAGAAAACAAACAACAGAATTCTACACATACAGTTTCACACATGATATCGCTAAAATACTCTGGGAGTCTGAATGTAGAAATATAGTTATTTTTGTTTTCTCTACAAAGAGGCTGTGTAAAGACATCTCTATTATCAATAAATTTACTTGTTAAAGATGCAGATTTCTGGACCAGATTCCAGATCTAATGAGTTAAAATTTAAATGGGAATGGGGCAGGATAAATATGTCTTTTTTTTTTTTTTTTTTTTTTAAGAAGGAGGTCAATTATTAGACACTCAAATGTTTGAGAAGCTGAAACGGTTGTGCACCTGTGCAGGATGGTGGGAAGGCTGCCGTTTTGCTGTGGCTAATACCCATGTAGTGTATTTTCTCCTGGGTAGAAACTTCGCATGACATAAAAACCTTGCCCATCATAGGGACAGGGTTTCCACTGACAAAAATGCTTTGTATGAAACCTCTCCAAACTTAGAACACAGGGAACATGCCACGTGGGGCATATGTTCTGCCAGGAAGCCTACTTCACCATCCAAAATGCCTGGCAGTTGTCAGAACTTGCAAGGGGAATTTTGTTTACTTTGTGAAATGCCCAGTAGGTTCCAAGGGTCATTTAGGAATACTGTCACAAAGCCGTTAGGGTAGATACAGTCTTTAACTTAAGTGCATCCACTAAAGGGAACACCGATTCAGTTTGTTTCTATGGTCCATCAAAAGGATTCCTCATATTGTGAAATACCAGTAGAAAACAGGTCATGTTATTTAATACTATTTTTGTTTGTCAAATATCTCTTATCTAAGACCAGCTACATGATTAAGCACTATGTATGATATATACTGTCTGCTCTGAGAGTCTTGACATGAATACTTAAGAGTGAAGTAAACATTTCAGGTAATACAAAAACTTCAATGAAATAAAAAATTTATTTCTCAGTCTTGTGTAATAAAGGCCAGAGATTTGATAATCCACAATAAAATAAAAAATCCCTAGGTTTAGCAATAGTTTGATGTAATACTTAACAAAATTTCAAAATAATGCCGTAATTATTTACATAGAGTCATCTTTATTTTATATATGAATACTCCCTCAACTTCACAACTGATGATGTGACTATTCAGTAGGATAGTTTCAGATGCAGGGAGTCTGAAAAAACAATAGGCAGATGCTTCAAAGAGAAGGTGGCAGACAGTAGGGCAGAAATGTGACAACAGTCAGAAAAGGGGGCGGGCAGCAGAAGGCAGAAGTGGCAGACAGAAATGGTGACAGAAAAGGCGGTGAGAAGCAAAAGTAAATGTGGCAAGAAGCAAAACCTGCAAGCCTATCAGGTCCAATATTCATTCAGTCACTGTGCTTAATAAAAAGGGAATACAAGTATTGACGCATCTGTGACAAAAGAAAAGTTAACTTTAGTAAATTCTGTAATCTGACAACTTTTTATGAGATGCTCCAATTAATTCGTGTGTTCATCAGTACCGAGGTAAGACAGGAAGAAGTCAGAGCATAATAAACAGCATTTGTACACCGATATTCCCGTCCCAACAGGACAGCAAATCTAACTGCCTTGATCTCTCTCCTGTGTATCTAGGAAAGATGCCATAAAACGAACAGGTGTTTGGGTTTGATGGGCTCAATGACTCAGTTTCACAGAGGCCGTGCTGTTTACTGGTAGCTAGAGCAATCACTTCCTAAACTTCACGGCAGGAAGCCTGACACAGCACTTCTTTCTCACACTCATTCCTTATACTGTGATGAACGCTTTTATCCAATAAGGGTCAGCAGCCCTTCTTAGCCACGAATGCCATCTGTGGCCTTGGGATGTCTAAGGCCAAAGAAAGGATTAGAAGAGAAACAAGGGCTAAGAAAGACTTTTTTAAGGGAAGGAGAAGGAAACTGCAGGATTGGGAAGAAAGGGAGAGAGGGAACGTGGGAAGAAAGCACTTTAAAAAAAAAAAATTTTTTTTTAAAATCTTTATTTTTGAGAGAGAGAGAGAGAGCGAGCAGGGGAGGAACAGAGAGAGAGAGGGAGGAACAGAGAGAGAGGGAGACACAGAATTCGAGGCAGGCTCCAGGCTCCGAGCTGTCGGCACAGAGCCTGACGTGGGGCTCGAACCCATGAACCGCGAGATCATGACCTGAGCTGAAGTTGGACGCTTAACTGAGCCACCCAGGTGCTCCAGAAAGCACTTCTTTGGGTGGGGAGGAAGATCAGGTCTAACCATCAAATGCCTCAGGGCTGGTCAGCAGATTGCACCACAGACCACCTTAGTCTTCCTTCACTCAGTAACCCTTTGGCATGTGGCTTAAAAATACACATTTATCCAGGGGATTCACAAGGATCAGGGCTACATGACCCCTTTGAGTCATGATCCTCTTATCACTCAGTCTGCCCCATTCTGTGACTCCCCTACTGCTCTGCAGTTCCCTCCCACTCCCCGCCCTGCCTTTTCTCTTTCTACTCCCGAACTCTGGTGGTTCCCCAGGAATGAGGGCTTTATGGCCAACAAACTCTTCTACACTTTTAACCTTTTGTGGAAATGCTGGTCTCCACTTCCTTGCTTTAACTAGAACATGGCTGCCCTTGGAGCACACCATTATCTCAGCAGGCCTCTCGATGGAGACAGCCACTCTAATATTCCTTACACTACGAGCTCTGGTATCCTCTGGTCCCTGATGCAGGTTTCAGATCATTCTCTCTCATTTTTGTAAAAATTTCCATTCTTTTGGGCCTCATGAAGCCCAGTTATCCCCTAATTCTACCCTTTGCTGCCATCATTTACTGAACACGATCTCTCATTCATGAAAGGATTCAGCGGCCTATCTCAAAATCGTTAACTCTATACCTCAGCTCTAGGTAGGGTACACTGTCCATGTGGATAACCCCTTCAACATTCGAGTTACCTCTTCATTTCTAGCACCTTTTCTCCTCCACCTCACTTGGGTCACCTACTTCTGCAGCCACATCTGGAGTACTGAATACCTGTCCTTTCTGAAATGACTAAAATATCCCATCCTCTGACAAGTGCCCTTACAGCTTATTTGCTCAGTAGCCCAACCTCTCTGTTATTTGATTTCAGTGGGATTTTCACTTTCTCTTTATGTCAACACTGTCTTTTCAAGAAACTTACACTGCAGATTATCCCTTCTCTCTCTTATATCTTCAAACTATCCTTCTTTGCCAGAGATTAAACATACTGCAGAACATCTATCTTAAAAAAACCCCAAAAAACTCTAAAACAAAACAATCCCCCTTTCTGCACTTTGTATCTCCTGCTGGTTATAATTCTCTCTTTTCTACCTCATAGCTAAATTTATTATAAAATATCTGGGCATTTTCTCTATTACTCATTTTTTGTTCACTCCTCATTCCCTCCTAAACTGTTTTCTGCCTCTACGTTTCCAGGGAAAGAGCTCCTTCTGAGGTTGTCAATGACCTTCATTAGCCAAAATGGTCCCCAGTGGCTGAGCCCCCTTCAACATCACAGATACAGCTGATAGCTGCCTCCTCACTGAAGCAGTCCTCCTGTGGCCCCTGTGGACAGCATTCGCTCCTCAGCTGCCCATGGCCCCAGCTGTTCCTTCCTGGTCTCCTTTTCTGCTCCTCCCCTTTTACTCAACTTTCAAACAGCCCTGGAGTCCTACGGGACCTGGTCTGAAGCTAACTTCTGTGTCTCTTCTCGGGTAATCTCATCCACTTCTACAGCCTCCAACATCACTTATGCCAGTGGCTGTGCTGCACAGCTGCACTTGAGTATCTTAGCATTTCAAACACAGCATGTTTAAATATACCTTCTTCCAAATACCATCTACTGGCAACTGTACTACTTATTATCCACCCGATTTTTCACTTCAGAAACCAGGGGGTCACCTACAAAGTCTGCCTCATCAACTCCTCCAGCATTCTACCTTACCATTCACCTTACTTTAAATATCTCATGACTAGATCTGCTTCCTTCTGTCTCCACGACCAGAAACCTAGTCAAAGCCACCATGGCTACTGCCGCAGCCTCCTGAACCGGTCTCTCCAAAGTTTTTTCATTCTTCTCTATTCCTGCTAATCTAATTTCCACACTACAAGGAAAGGGATCTTTTAAAGATTCAAATCGAATCATGATAGTTCTCTGCTTATAACATGTAATGCCTTTCTGTTCATATGAAAAGAAAATTCTCAAATCTTCAGATGGCCCCTCAGCCTCTGGCCCCTTTTTGGTTTCCAGACGCATTTCATTCCCTTGTGCCTTCTACACTGCAGCCACTGAGTTCCACCGAGTTCTTTCTTGTCTCAGACATTCTATGTATTCTATGTATAGAATTCTGTGTATAGACGTTCTATGTATTGTTTTTTGCTGGTTTCTTTCTGGCTGCAGCCTCCTCCCCACTAATTCACTTCTCTCCTCACCCCAGCTGGGTTCATTCATTCATTCTTTGGACATCTATTTAACTGTCATTCCCTCAGAGGAGCCAGGTTTGATTTTCTTTTGTAGGGCTGATCATGATTCTAATATATTAATTATCTGTGTACTGTCTGTGCTTCCTGCCCCAACTCAAATTCTTTCCCCAACATTGCCAAACCGTAAAATCCACGGGGGCAGCACTCATGTCCGTTTTATTCAGAAATGTACTTTGTATCAGCGAGGCTCAGTACACTGCCTGGCACACACAATGCATCCAATAAACACATATGGTATGAATGAATGAATCAATGAATGAATGAAAGGAAGTTCATTTCAACGTCGGGATTCTGTTTATCTCAACACACTAGAGAGCAATGTGACTGACATTTTCAGGTTTTACTCAAATAATAGTAGGAATAAACAGCAATTACATATTCTTTAATTCAACCACACTTTTTTCACGTGGGGGAATCCTATCACCTGCCTGACTCCTGATAGTTTCAACCTGTAGTTAATTTTCTTCAAAAAATACAATCCTTAAAAATAAGGATTTTTAACTCTCAACTACTCCTTCAGGCCTATATTCCCTGCTACTATCATATATTGATTTGTTCTTTGTCTAAGTTTGGTTAGGGAAGAAAAAAAAGCATGTTTAAGGAAGACAAAGAACAAAGAATTCTAGTAAAGGTTTGTTACCAAATAGATGCCCCTTAGACAGAAAATCCAAGTACAGATCCTATTTGGATTTCAAATTCTAGTCACTTTCTTAAAATTTTAGATGAAGCATGGGAGAAATTAGGAAAATAAAGCCAAATTTTGGCTATATCATGAAATACCAATCCATGTCATTTGAAAGTATACTATCTCCCTTTTGGGTTACCTGAGTGGCTCAGTCGGTTAAGCATCTGACTCCTGATTTTGGCTCAAGTCACGACTGAGCCCCCAAGAGGCTTCCATGATCAAGGGTCGTGGGATCGAGCCTGGCATGGGGCTCTGTGCTGAGCAAGGAGCCTGCTTGGGATTCTCTCTCTCCCCCTCTGCCCACTCCTGTCCCCCAATAAGTAAATAAACATGAAAAAGAAAAAAAAAAGTATACTATCTCCTTCTTGTGACAGTCTTAATTTTAGCAACCACTGTATTTTTTCTTCCAATTAGGTTGGGCTCACCCCTTTTCCCTGCTATGTAGGGTAAATGAAAGAATGAGGAAGAAGCTTTCTTTAAGTAAATCTCTAATTTAATCAGAGCTATATTTGTAGTAGACAGAAATATTATTGAAGATGATGGAGAACTGAAATTCTAAAATGTTACTTGCTTGCCACAGTGGACCTGACGATGGCCAGCCATGTTTGAAAAGTGTTCTTGTGTTTCTCCCACACAGAAAGGAAAGATGGTAAAGCTGAGGCTTTTGGGCAGTGTTCCTACGGACAGGAACAGTGGTTTCCACACGGTCACGGTGCCAGCCTTGTTCTGATTTTGATGCTCTCACTGCTAGTTACGGATTCCTATTGCATTGCTCTGACTATGCTTCTGCACGTTCTTAACCTACTGTACCTTCACAGGGATGTCCTCTTCCTGGCTGGCTTTCTCTGAGGTGAAGACGTACGAGATTTCTTTGTGAGATGTGGTCTGGCGGCAGATGGCACACTTAATGGAGCTTCTGTGAGACCCTACGCTGTACTGTTCAATAATAATTGAGATGCATTCATTACAGAAGCAGTGTCCACAGGTCAGTACTGCCCACTGGAAAAGAAAACACACGGAACACACCTCAGTGAGATGCTATCAAAGATGCCTTCCAATGTATAAACATATTAAAAGGAGAAGGGAGTCATTTCACTTCCTAAATGTTTTATGACATTAATATTCTTTAAGTCATAAACGCTAAGTTGTACTTTAAAATTAACTATTTTTTAGTCCAACAAGAGTAAGCTTCCATAGTCTTTAGTTCCACTCACACTAACTGTGAGCATAACAGCCAGCCAACCATTATTTTCTAAGTTGGTGTTCTCATTTCAGTATTTAGGAAGAAGGCAAATTACTCTTAAAAAATTTTTTTTAAATGTTTATTTATTTTTGAGAGAAACAGCGCGGGAGAGGGGCAGAGAGAGAGAGAGAGGGAGACACAGAACTGGAAGCAGGCTCTAGGCTCTGAGCTGTTAGCACAGAGCCCCATGTGGGGCTTGAACTCACGAGCTGTGAGATTATGACCTGAGCCAAAGTTGGACGCTTAACCATCTGAGCCACCCAGGCGCCTCTGCAAATTACTCTTTTAGCACTGTAACAGCAGATATAATGGAAGGACTGAGAACAACATTAATTTGGAGATATCATCATCATCAGTATATTCTATATAACTCATTAAATGGATTTACAACTTCACATGTTACAGTAATCATTATATTGATAATGAGATGGGCTAGTATCTCACATTTATTTTAAAAGTGGTTCTGGGGGGCACCTGGGTGGCTCAGTTGGTTGAGCATCCGACTTTGGCTCAGGTCATGACCTTGCAGCTCGTGAGTTCAAGTCCCACATGGGGCTCTCTGCTGTCAGTGCAGAGCCTACGTCAGATCCTCTGTCCCTTTCTCTCTCTCTCTGCCCCTCCCCACTTGCACTTCCTCAAAAATAAAGAAAACATTTAAAAAATAAAATAAAAGTGGTTCTGGATACATTAAAAAAACGTAATAAATAAATAAAAAGACATTTTTGATACCCCTTTGCCCTATTTCAAGAAAAGTACAATAATTCTGACTCTTGGAATATACCATGGAGACACCCTGTGTTAGGCAATGAGGGATGCAGAAGTCTATTGGTTTTAGGTGAGATGTCAGTTCTGAAAGCTGTACATCTTATGCAAGTTATTTAACTTTCTCCCCTGGTGAACAACAACAACAACGGAGCAGTGTTATGAGTGACTAGGTCCCTAAGCACTAAGCTGTATTTTTCTAGGGTTTGGACACATATGGACGTGCATGGAAAGAAGGTGCATGGGTGGGTCCACCTGAGGAATTTTGCAGGACAGACTAAGAAGCCCCTTAGGAAAGAATTCACAGTCAGGGAAGAGAAAAATGAGGCATATCAACTTGTTTTTAAAATAGTTTTTGCCAAGGGGGAGGGGCTGTTTGGGGCTTTACTGGCTGATGCTGTTCATGCTGTTGTTCAGCTGCACACGTGCTCTCAGGGACTCGTGTCATTCGTCAGGAGTTGAAGCTGCAGTAAAATTAAAGAGCTGTTTCATGCGCATTTCTGTAGACACAGCAGCACTCTGCTGTACCTGTGTGCCTCCACTGCCACTGGGGGTGAAGGGCACTTCCTCCGCACTTCCTCCAATAAGAGAGCTTTTGTGGCTCATGACAGCTTCGCATGGACAGCTGAACAAGATAAATTCACCTATATCTGCAAATCAGGAGACACCAGAGACACCTGGCCCTGGGGCCTCAGGGGTGACTGGAAGTTGACTGAACCAGCCCAAACCCAAGACCAGACAATTGGCAATGGCTCCAGGGATTATCTCTGGATAACCAAAGATTATCTGGATAGCCAGTTATCTCTGACCGATTCTCTAAATCAGGAGGGGAACAGGAGAACCAGGAAGCTAATCTAGATTTCCTACAGATTGTGGCTAGGAACAGAGTTAAAAAAGTAAAGTTTTGTTACTCTTATTATAATCCAGAATGTTCTCCTAAGTGTAGGAAATACAGGTTATACTACAATATGGGCTGTACTAAAATTAATGAAATAATGTATATGAAAGAACTTTAAAAACTGGAAATGTTTAAGACATAAATTAAACAAAATTTCTGATTCATCCAGTTGCATGAATCTCATCAAAACTAAAAGTAAAAAAGATACTACTTACATCATGATTCTTTCCATTTTTATCACTTTTATCACATTTTCACCAGTGACTTTTCTCAGAAATCACCAGGGTCTGTACATTTCTAGTCTCAGTTTAAAAAGTAGCATCTATCTATTTAAGATTTATTATCAATAAAATGTCCTTTAAAAAATATCACTTTCTGCATAACTTGTGTAAACTAAAAGGTACTTTTTTTCCTGATTATTGCTGGTCAGAAAATGTGGAGCTCATATATTTAACTTTCTACTCTCAGTTCATAGAAAAAACAGCCAAGAATACTTTTACTCATTTCCAATTTTGAGGAGCAATTAAAATTAACATTGTATACATTGATTTATCATACAAAGTAGAAATTCATACTTCCAAAAATCACAGTTGGTAGGATAAAAGAATCTGAGGAAAGCTAATACGGTGCCATTAAGTTTATAGACATTTGTACACCAACATTCAAAAAGAAATATTCTTAACTGACATAATGGGCTTGTAAAAATCACATCTAAATTCCCCCAGGAGAGATATTATTTATACTTTAAAGCCTGGTATTACTAGATATTAATAATCCCAAGTAAATGCCATGCTACTATACCCTTGTAATACCTTACATAAATCTATATATGCTATATTTCTGTACGATTACCAAATAAACATGTTAAACTGACAAAGTCAAATTACTTAGACTTGATCTTGTGACTGGAAACAATAAGTAAAACTATGCACCTTTAACGAAAAACATGGGGTTATTCTAGAAACATGTTTTTACCTATCACTTAAGGAGGAACACTGCTCAAGCATATGTAGCACTAAAGCATATCACCTAACCTTTGGCCCTATCTTAAGATGGAGGGAATTTTTGCCTTGGACGTAAAACTGTTATGAGAAAAAAAGAGAGATTGTAGGTAAATGCCTTTGAAAGTGTAAAGTGTTTTATAAATGCATATGATATTTATTATTATTTCACCTGTTTTCCCAGCTGCCGAGCACAGATTGGACAAGGTTCTGGATTAATGCCTCCTGATGTTTTATCTTGAGACTGTTCAAAAAAATAAAAACTAGGTTAGTTGCATTTTAAAACCTGATATGCATTTTATAACTCATTTATAAAAGTAGATGCTGGCAATTTCTATTTAAACGATCTAGTAATTAAGGTGATTTAATAATATATTATTATAGGTGCCTGGGTGGCTCAGTGCACTGGTGCAGTGGGTGAGCACTGACTTCAGCACAGGTCATGATCTCAGGGTTCCTGAGTTCAAACCCCGTGTCAGGCTCTGTGCTGACAGCTTAGAGCCTGGAGACTGCTTCAGATTCTGTCTCTCTCTCTCCCTCTCTGCTCCTCCCTAGCTCACACTCTCTCTCTCAAAAATTAATAAACATTAAAAAAAAATTAATACTAATATTCCCAGGTTTTACAAATAACATTCAAGGAACAACAACAACAAAAAGGAAATAAATTGCATTAAAGTTTGTTAAGAGTTATCATATTACTATATATGTGACTATTATAGCAGGCAAAATGAAAAGCACAATGTGATATAAAAGGTAAATTCTCAAAATTTTATTTTCAAGCTAAATTTTGTTATAAATAAATATGTATTATTTTAAAAAAATGTAATTTGGAAGTCTGAAATAAAGGCTCCTTAAAAACTGGAAAGATAGTATTTATTCTGTACATCCACTGGGTTTGTGATCATAGACTTGGGAAGAGGCAGCATTTATTTACAGGTCTCCTTAGGTTTCTTTCCAGTATCTTTTGTAATCTCATTAGGGCAAAGCAAAATATCTTTGATTTGAGACTTATTTCGCCTGGAAATTATACTGAAGTATAATAGTTCTCTTCAAAATCTCTTTATAACTATTTCAAAAATTTTTGAGCTTCAAAAAGGTCACCAAATTGTCAGGTTTTAATGCTGAGGAAACCATAAAAGAAAGTAAATGACTCACAGATCACTGAAGTTGTAAGTCTGTGGTTTCACTGACCAAATAAACATTTAAAAAAAATTATTTTTGATTATCCTTTGACTTTTGTAAGTAGTTAAAAAAAAAAAAAAGGTAAATTGTGCATAGATTCAGCAACTGAATGTGTTCAAAACGATTCCTTTAACTAAAATATAAGTATTTTTTTAAAAAGCTGAATTATTCTTTTTTTCTATTTGTTGATTTTGGTTTCAGACAACATATAACAAACCACCTAAAATCTGAGTGGCTAAAACAAACATGAACTTCTCATGATTCCATAGGTCAGCTGTGTGCTCTGGGACTGGATGGTGCACTATGGCGCCATGTTGATATCTAGAAGCCAGAAGACTAGCTAGTCTGGAGAGAGGGCTGAGCTGAGGTTTCTGCTCCTCAACAAAGATAACTAGTGCTACTTCACATAGGTTCAGAGTTCCAAAGAGCAACAAGGTTGGGAAAACTCTAATGTGCACATACTTTGCAAATCTCTACGCTTGTGTCACATGGCCAAAAGTCAGTGCGGGAGTTTATCCACAGGCATGCATATAATAAAGGGCATTATGTAGCATTCTGTAAATAATTTATCATAATTTACAACATCTCCTCTTTAGATTTGAAGTACGATTACTATTTTTCCATAAAGGGCCTGGTTGGTTCAGGTGGTTGAGAGTCTGACTCTTGATTTTGGCTTAGGTCATGATCCCAGGGTTGTGGGATTGAGCCCTGCATCACTCTCTGTACTGAGCGTGGAGCCTGCTTAAGATTCTCTCTTTCTCTCTGCCCCTCTCCCCCTCTCATGCATGATCCTTCTCCCTCTAAAAAAAGAAAAAGGGCCTGGGTGTAAATACTGTAGGCTTTGTGGCCATGTGGTTTCTGTTGCAACTACTCAACTCTGCTATTGTAGCATGAAAGCAGCCATAAACAATATGTAAAGGAATGAGTGTGGCTGGGTTCCAACAAAACTTTATTTACAAAACAGGCAGTGAGCTGGATTTGTCCCACGTATGGTACGTTGCAGATCCTGACTTAAAGTTATAAATTTCCTCTAAGCACACCTTAGCTGCACATTGTCACATAATTTTTATTTTTTATTTTTGTTCAGAACGTTTTCTACTTTCCATTGTGACTTATTTAACTCATGGGTTATTTAGGAGTGTGTTGTTAATCTCTGAATATTTGGTTCTTTACCTGGTTATCTTTCCATATTGATTTCTAGTTTAATTCCTCTTTAGTTAGAAAACATAATCTTGTATAATCTTAATCCTTTAAGAATCCTAAGAGTTGTTCTTTGAATCAGCAGAAGGTCTATTCTGGTGAGTGTTCCATGTACTCCTAAGAAAAGTGTATTTTGTATTTGCTGGGTATTACTGGTCTGTGTCATTTAGGTCATGGTTGTTCAGTGTTCAAATGTTAGATATCCTTACTGACTTTTTTGTCCATTTTTCTAACATATGGAAGAATCTTGTAATAGTTTAGCTCTGCTTACCTTCTTCCTCTGTGTTACAGTTATAGCTTTCAGAGTTCTGTATATGATGTATATCCTATACAACAGTACTATTGCTTTGCAGAGTCAATATTCTTTTTTATTTACCTACATATTTATGCTTTCTCTTAACCGGTGTTCCTTCCTGTAGTTCCCTTCAAACTGGGATAATTTCCCTTCAGTCCAAAGAACTCCCTTTAATATTGGTTGTGGTGTGAGTCTACTGGGAAGGAATTCTTTCAGTCTTTATCTAGAAACATCTTTATTTTACTTTTTGTTTACTTAACATAATTTTTTTTTTTGTTTTTTTTACATTTATTTATCTTTGAGAGACAGAGAGAGACAGAGCACAAGTGGGGTAAGGTCAGAGAAAGACGAAGACACAGAATCTGAAGCAGGTTCCAGGCTCCGAGCTGTCAGCACAGAGCCCGACACAGGGCTCAAACTCACAAACCGTGAGATCATGACCTGAGCCGAAGTCGGATGCTTAACCCAATGAGCCACCCAGGCACCCCTTTGTTTCACTTTTTAAAACAGTATTTTAAAGATGTTCTTCCACTGTTATCTGGTTACACAGCAAAGCTATGGAAATGTGGTAACAGTGGAATGACATCTTTAAAATGCTAAAAGAAAACAGTTTCCCTGTGTAGTCGACAAGGAGAAGGTATACAGTCACCATTTTTATGGTGCTACTTTGAAAGTATTATTCTTTTTTTCTCCCAGTTCTAGTTGCTTATTTTTTTTTTCATTATTTTTGGTTTTTAGCAGATTGATTAAGATACTCGTAGGTGTTTAAAAAATTATTTATTCTGTTTGGGGTTTTCTGAGCTTCTTGAATCTGTAAGATATTATCATATTATCTTCCAGTTTTGGAAAATTCTTAGCCATTATTTCTTCATGTTGCTCTAGTACCATTTCATCTCTTTCTCTCCTGGAGCGTCAATTACATGTATGCCAATCATATGACTGGTGTCCCACATCTTTCACTTTATGCGGCTCTTTACTTTTATTTATATGCTTCTTCAAACTGTATTATTTGTTGAACAATCCTTGATTTCACTACTTCTGTCATTTTGTGTCTGGTCACCATCCAACGAGTATTTAATTTCAGGTACTGGATTTTGCCATTCTAAAATGTCCATTTGATTCTACTGTATATATTCCAATTCATTTTATCTATGTTGTCTAGCTTTTCCTCTCTTTAATGTATTAATCATAATTACTTTAAAGTCCTTTCCTGCTATGTCCACAATCTGAATTATTTATAGATCTGCTCTGACTGTCCACTTATTACCTTTTAATTACTGGTCACATTCTCCTGCCTTGCAGATTTCTTGGAATTTCTTATTTCCTAGTTTGTTTATATACAACACACTGAGATACAACAAATTGACAAAATTAGATGTTATTTTCCTTCACAGGGATTACCCCTACCCCAGTAGGCAGTTAGGTTAAGGGGTGAGTGGCTAATCAATCCAATAAAAAACTGAGCTGGTTTTGGGGATCTGTTTTAAGTTTAGTTAAAAACGCAGGCCACTATGGTTTCAAATGTCTCAGTGGTGAGACCTGTTATGTTCATTGTTGGCTCCTTGCTCTCTTGGGGACGAACTGTTTCCTGAGTGCTGTGAAACTAAGATTTCACTGTGTATTTCTACTTCAGGCCTAACTGTCAAGTGTCACTTAGCAAACGAGTAAAGTTTGTTGTGCATCTGAGGCTCCTCTAGGTTCAAAATATAATACTAACTCACCTGGCCATCAGAAGTACTACTGATTTCTCTTTCTCCTGTTTGAGTCCCTCTGCAATACTGACCTTAATCTCAGTCTGTACCCAGGTATGGCAAATGTTTTCAGGCAAGACAATGGCCAGCAATCTCAGCTAACCTAGAAAGAGCTCTTCTTTTCCTAGAACGTCATTTCACCTCAACCTTTTTGCTTCTATAGGTCTCTACTGTCTTTAAAAACAAAATGTTACTAAGGTAATGGCAAGACATCACTGCTATTCCCATATAGAAGTAGCAGTCCTCAAATTAAAATAGAGTACTAAAGATATCATGTGGTTGCTTAGTATTCAGACAATTTCTTCTGAACAACTTATTTTTTTAACTGAGATAACTGACACATATTAATTTAAGGTGTACAACACAGTGACTCAATATTTATGTACTGGAGACCTTCTTTATGCTTTGAAATCTTATTGGAAATTTACCAGTTTTCTCTTACCTGATACTGAAAACTGCTGATTAACAGTGTAACACGTTCATCTTTAAATTTCTTCAGAGCTCTTAAATGTATACCGCTCTGCTTTAAGTGATTAATTTATATTTTATTTCCCAAGTTTAGTTGACTTGCTAACTAACATCTTATTAAATCACTATTTGATCAGTGCTTATGATCTGTCTACATCAAATTACATCAAATCACATTAAGTTCCTTGAGGTCAAGGACCAACTCTGTCTATCTCAAACTCCTACTATAATGCATATACGTCAAATGGTGCTCAGTAAGTCCCTGCTGACTGCCAGAAAATTTTAAAAATTTGTTTAGTTTACTATTTTTATTTACTTTAACTAAACACAGTCACATATAATTGGGATTATACTCCATTTATAGTTTTATTTTTTGTTTAATTTTGTTATTTTTTTCTCTCAACTTTCTTATTATGAGAGAGAGAGTGAGTGTAATGTTGCAATAAATATCCTCATATCTAATTTACCCCCCAAATTTCTGTTTCAGGAAAAGTTCTAAGAATTACTGAGTCAGAAGATATGAATTATCTAAAATTGTTCATATATGTCCAAGTATTTTCGGGAAAGGGCTGTATAAATTTATATTCCCATTGGTAATACACAAAATATCCATTCACTGCCCTTTCACCACTGTGGAGTGTTAAAGATTTTTTTTGGTTTATTTATTTTTGAGAGAGACCGAGAAAGAGCATGAGTGGGGGATAGGCAGAGAGAAAGGGAGACAGAGAATCTCAAACAGGCTGTGTGCTGGCAGCACAGAGCTCGATGTAGGGCTTGAACTCATGAGTCATGAGATCATGACCTGAGCCAAAACCGAGAGCTGACACTTACCCAACTGAGCCATTCCAGGTGCCCTCGTGGAATGTTATTTTAATAATCTTTCCCTATTTGGTGGCAGGAAATGGTATGAGCTTAATTTGATTTTTCTTCACTTACAGATTAAATGTTTTTTTCTTATATTATTAGCTGAATTGGGTTTTCTAGGCAGATTATATATTCTTACTTAGAACTTTAATTAAAAAAAAAAACATTCAACAAATCGATATCCTGATTTATATCCTATAACTAACAATTACCTATTTCTTTGTTTTGACTTTCACATGTAAAGTGTAGAAATCTAACATTAAAAAAACTCACATTTAGGAATAAGAGGAAATTTTTTCCAAATGTTATTTCTCTAGTGCTAGCATTTTGCATGAGACCGACTTTTAAGTTTTCTCCCATCTTTTTCCTCCTGCCAGGATAACAGCAGTCATCATAGTAATATTAGTAATAATATAATAGTATTAATAGCAAAGACCTAGTAAGTGCTTAATAAATTAGGAACTGCTCTAGCACTCTTCCTATATTAATTTACACAGTCCTCAAGAAAGTCCTGCAAGATAATGTTATTATTCTCATTTTACGATGGGGCAAAGAGAGGTCAATAACTTAAATAAAGACCTACATGTAGAAAATAGTGGTGTCAAGAACCAAACCTGAACTGTCTGGATCCCAAGACTATCTTCTTAGCCACCGTGCTGTTTTACTTATAATGAATGTTCAACTTTTCATTTCATCACCACTGGGATTTACAGACCCACTTAAATGTATCTTGTATCAGTTTTCAGGACCAACTCTAGTCTACTGCTTTCCTTCACTTGTCCTATCCAAAAATCTACTGTATCTCTTTCTGGAAGGTACTGTCAAAAGCTATTTATTCTCACAATCAAATGGAATTACGTTCATCAATGTCCAACACAGTATGTTGCTCACAACTCAGAAAATGTGTTTTGAATTACATTAAATAATTCATTGTTATATTTTCTGATTTAGTAGCCTTCCAAACATTTTATAATTCCAAATAACAAATTAAAAGTCTATTTATGTATTAAGGAATGCGTGTGTATATATATATCTATATATAGACATATATATACATCTATATATAGACGTATATATATAGGTATATATAGAGAGAGAGAGAGAAAGAGAGGAGAGGGAGAGAGATTATACAATGTAATCTTTGCCTAGAGGTATGTTGTAATAGTTCCACTATTCAAGGTTTTGAACTACAATCTGTTTACATTCTTCTATACTCTACAGTACACATCCTTTATAGAATCTGTATAACACAATATCATCTGTTGTGATCTGTGTAGCTAGTGTAGATATAACTTGTGTTCTGACTGATACAATTAACACACACAAAAAAGACTGATTAAAAACAAAACGCTGTACCATTAATTGTGGGACTAACAGATTAAAAGGAAAGAGTCACTAAGGTTTACAGGTATACAGCATGGGAAAAAGTAGCATCTTTTAAACACAATACCTTCTCCAAGTTAGTTAGGTAAAGAAGCTGCCCAAGTTTCTTCTGAAGTTGTGA
The DNA here is from genome assembly GCF_018350195.1 of Panthera tigris. Taxonomy (NCBI): domain Eukaryota; kingdom Metazoa; phylum Chordata; class Mammalia; order Carnivora; family Felidae; genus Panthera; species Panthera tigris. Next base: position 130,572,499 of record NC_056664.1, read on the forward strand.
TGTAGCAACAGCTTTATCATTTAGTAGTTTTATACGATTTTGTTCTACCTAAAAACAAAACAAAACAAAACAACTTCTTTACTGTCTCTTAGAAAGATTTTATTCTATTAAACATGCACAATTCTTCCTCAATAACTTAAGGGTGTCCTATTTAAGCAAATCCATTGACATATGAAAACTCAAATTTGCAAAAACGGATACTAGATATTTCAAAAGGGAATCTCTCTCTATATATATGTTGCTCTACAAAAGACAAACTTCAATAAATACGAAGTTTCCCCATAAACTTGAAGTTGGATAAAAATCAACCCAAATTCTATTTATGTACCATTTTTCAGTAATACCCATGAGATAAAGAAAAACTAAGTAATTTGCTGCTTTGGTCAGAGCGATTTTATGAAACCCAGGCAGCCTCTCCCTGCACACACACACACTCATATCCCCACCGCCACCCCGTCCTTCTTTTGCCCAGTAGAAAATAACAGACAGAAGATTATAAAAATAAGAGGAATTTGGTTACACAGGAAAAAATTACAATTCATGGTTTAAAGGCTGACACAGAAAAAAATGAGTATTTCTAAGTTTAACTAAAGTATAGTCTCCAAGCTTTAGAAAAGTAAAAAGATTTAAAAGATAAAACACATACAAGGAATAAAATTATAAAGGAAATTATATTTTATTTTATTTTATTTTATTTTTATTTTTTTTTTTTCAACGTTTTTTTTTTAATTTATTTTTGGGACAGAGAGAGACATAGCATGAACGGGGGAGGGGCAGAGAGAGAGGGAGACACAGAATCGGAAACAGGCTCCAGGCTCCGAGCCATCAGCCCAGAGCCTGACGCGGGGCTCGAACTCACGGACCGTGAGATCGTGACCTGGCTGAAGTCGGACGCTCAACCGACTGCGCCACCCAGGCGCCCCCTTTTTTTTTTTTTTTTTTTAGGAAATTATATTTTAAATATGGGAGAGAAAAGGTTGGGAGAGTCATTTTTTATTCCTGGGATATAAAGAGAGATTTATTAGAAGATACGTTATTACTATCTGTTCATCATTAACAAAGGAAAACTGCAAAAAGAGGTTTTTTTTAAATGTTCATTTATTTTTGAGAAAGCGCATATGCATGTGCGCATGCCTGCACACATGTGAGCAGGGGAGGGGCAGAGAGACAGGGAGACCGAAGATCTGAAGCGGGTTCTGTGCTAACAGCAGAAAGTCTGATGGTGGCTTGAACTCACGAACCATGATATCAAGACTTAAGCTGAAGCTGCACGCTTAACTGACTGAACCACCCAGGTGACCCGCAAAAGAAAAGTTTTTGATTGTTCTTACAGAAGCTTTTTCTATTTCTGAAAAAACTGAGGCAAGGACACAGGTCTAAAAACTGACTGAGACCACCTTAAGATTCTGACATATAGAAGGTGCTCAAAAAAAACACAAATATGCAATCTGGAGAGAAACAAACCAAAATAGTAAATTCTACGCATATGTTAGATAGGACATTTCTCTCCTTGTCTATTTTAACCTACAAAACCAATCACTTTTATATGGTTTAAACTAAGAGCAGAGATTAAACACATTCTTAAAGAAGAGATCACTGCCTTGACTCTCTCTTCTATGGGCCTTGGATTTTTGTGACACTTATTGGCTGTGCTCTTTTCTGTGATTTACTTGCAAATTACCTCATGTGGTTCAATGATATGAAGAACAGGTGGGTTGGGCTTTGGCTCCCTAGGATGACGCACTCTCAGTCGTTCTGTAGCCATTGCAAGTTCATCAATAGCAGATACACGATTCCTTAGAGCCATCCAATATTCATGAAGCAACTGAAAGAAAACAAGAAGACAGTGGTATTTAATGCACATAATTAAGATTGGTTAAAACCACCGAAAAGTGCCATGATCAAAAGTCTTCAGTGAAGTCTAAGACATACACATTTTTTCGTTAAATTGTGTCTAAGACACAAGCAATTTTGGGGCCATTTTTAAAGATGAGGACATATGACGGAATAACCTCCATAGGCCACAGAATAATATGGTGTCTTTAGAATCTTAGAAACAGAACACCCAAAGATACCTTGGTGGCACCATAGATCTTCGTAGGTCATTGTAAGCCTGGTGGAATCTTTATTTTTTTAAGAAATATTTTCATTATAAACTATTTCACATTTTCAAAATCATATATTATATATGTATATACATACATATGTGTGTGTGTGTATGTATATATATATATACGTATATGTATATGTATATATATGTATATATATACATATATATGAGATAATGAGACTACTAAAATACACAACTGAGTACTCAACATCCGATTTAAGAAAGAGCAATACCAATGCCTTGGCGAGCCTCTGTGCTCCTCCCCAACTGTATCACTCTTCCCTCACATATTCTTCCCTCATCCCTACAGTGGACTAACCACTGTTCTGAACTGGACTCCCTCTTCTGTACTTTTCACTGGAGCTATACTAATCTACGCATTCTTAATAATTTGGTTATACATTTTTCTCAAATTTATGGAAATGTATCAGTGTAAAATCTTTCATATGCTTTCTTCACTAACATTATGCTTTGAGGTAGACCCCAACTGACGTGCATAACAGTAGCTTATTAATTTGCATTGCTATACGAGAGTTCAGTCTGCAGTGTTACAGAGAAAAAATTCACAAGGATCTGAGAAAACAGACACAGGAGGTCATCAAAACAAGCGCAGAGGAAAAATGCAGGGGACCTGGATACTGTACAGAGTACTGTCTTCTTCCAATCACTTGCTGTAATTAACTATGTTAATGTGCTTTTGCATTTAGAATAGTAATGTGAGAAGAAACAATTTACTATGAATCAATGATTTCAACTATAAAGGTATTATCCCCCAATTTATCAAATATATGAAATGATACTACAGACCACATATTTTCTCTTTCTGGATAGAAATTATTATCTTGCTTTAAAAGTCAAGACCTTCAGATTTTTAAAGAAATATATAAAAGGAATTATAATATTATAAATAAAACTGTTCTTTCATTTCCTCACAGATTTCACCTTCAAAGCAGGATAATGGATAACAAATCCAAATATAAAGAATAATTCAAAATCAATGAATTTTGGAATCTCATTTCAAGCAAAGTTGTAATATGATAAAATTATCAAAATATAAACATAAAGGGTCACTTTCTACTTTATCAACTGCAATGGTTTCCAGTGGTGTAGGGTGAGAAATATTTACTGTGTTCTTCAATCTTCAAAATTATTGGTGTTTGGTTATTACTCACAGAGCAAAAGCAAAACAAAACAGCAAAAACAAACAAAACTCTACTTTCACAGAATTGCAGTGTAAGATCAAGCTAAGAAGAATGAAACACTTTCACAGCTAAATTAAAAGGCTTCATATCAATTTCATTAAAAAAAAATTTTTTTTTTTAACGTTTATTTATTTTTGAGACAGAGAGAGACAGAGCATGAACAGGGGAGAGGCAGAGAGAGAGGCAGACACAGAATCTGAAATAGGCTCCAGGCTCTGAGCTGCCAGCACAGAGCCTGACGCGGGGCTCGAACTCACAGACCGTGAGATCATGACCTGAGCCGAAGTCGGATGCTTAACCGACCGAGCTACCCAGGCGCCCCTCAATTTCATTTTAATAATGACTTTCTTTTAGTAATTTAATATATAGAAGTTCCTTATTTGTTCAGTACTATTGTATTTATTATTCTTCATAAGAACCATTACATTTTAGGGAAAGAGAAATTATGATACCTCAAGTCTCTAAAGCAGATTTTTAAAAACTGAAGAGAGAAAAATAGTAATAATATAAAGAAGAAAAATTCTTAATATTGGAAAAAATATTAAAATACTATACCTTATATTCCTTTTTCCATGCTTCAAAAAGATCCATTGAAGTACTTCCTTCATCAATGAATTCAACATCAAATCTATGTGATTTTGCAAATGATAGCAATGCTTTCATAGATCGCTCTGTCTCACTTACTGCCCACAAACCCCGGCTGGTGGTGGGTATTCGATCATCCACCAGTCCTTCTTCATCTTCTATCATCTCCTCAAATATTGCAGTCTGGCCTTTGACTCTGAAAACAAACGAGAACAAAACAACAGTAACTACTGTCAGTGGGTAACAAGCATGGTAAAAGTCCTACTGGCAGAGCCAATCGAGTAGCAAGGTCAGTAACTTTTCATCAATAACTTTCAATATCATGTCTACAAGATCATGCCTTCAAGTCTTTGGAAAACTGCAGCAATTCTGAAAACGCTGGAGGCATAATAATAAATTTGTCCAGTGTCTTGACCAGCAGTCTGACATCATAAAAAATGGCTATAAAGTTCAGGCTAAAATCTAGCTATGAGAATTACCATAATATAAAACACAAACTACCACCACCACCAACCATGGAAAAACAAACACAACAAAATGATAAGATGATCTCAAGGTACACTGTTGATCTGTTTATTTAAGGTGACCAGAACTTAGCCTTTTCTCAATTTCTGTTTCTAAAATAGGAATAATTTTGCTATACCATAGCTATTATGATTCACTGGGTACCTTAATCCTTGACACAGGATGAAAACTTCAAATTTGTGTTGGAGAAAGTATATTGAAAACTAACCTTTTATAGAACTCCTACCATGTACTATGCTAAGCAATTATGTGCATTTTAAAATTTAATATTCATAAACAACTCAATGAGGTAAGTGTTGTTTTTATTATCATTTCATGAATGAGGATACTGAGGCTTAGAGAGGTAATCCGCCCACAATAGTGGGGAGGGATCTGAGTTACAATGTGTTGGACTTGAGAATCTGTCACTCCTCTAAACTGTCCCTCCATTACACATTATTAGATGACATGAGTATTTGGAAATAACTTTTTAAAAAAAAAAATTTTTTTTTTAACGTTTATTTTTGAGACAGAGAGAGACAGAGCATGAACAGGGGAGGGGCAGAGAGAGAGGGAGACACAGAATCTGAAACAGGCTCCAGGCTCTGAGCTGTCAGCACAGAGCCCGACGCGGGGCTCGAACTCACGGACCGTGAGATCATGACCTGAGCCGAAGTCGGACGCTTAACCGACCAAGCCACCCAGGCGCCCCTGGAAATAACTTTTATGTAAGTAAAACTGAGCATGTTAAATGATCACATGCCAAAGTTCACTGAATTGATGTAATTAAAGAAAAAAAAAAAAACACAGGAAGGTTCCATGAGGAAAACACAGTCTTATAAATCGAAACACCAAGTCTTATAATGGTTTCACTTTCCTGATGGTAATCAGAGAACTCACGTGTGGGAAAACAGCTTTGATTCATACTCTGTGAACAATTCATCCGCCTTACAAAAGACACAACTGAAAAAGAAAAAAAATGATCAGAGAGATACTTGCAAACATAACAACAAGGTAATTTCTAAAAGAGGCTTATTAGTATTTTATATTTCACTTTTTCTTTACAACAAATAGGCCATTTAAGAAAAAAAATTACAGAAGCGCCTGGGTGCCCTAGTCGGTTAAGAGTCCGACTTAGCTCAGGTCATGATCTCGCAGTCGAGCTTCAGATTCTGTGTCTCCCTCTCTCTCTGCCTGCGCCCCCCTCCGCCCACCCCGTCTCTCTCTCAAAAATAAACGTTAAAAAATATTACATAGTTTTCAGTATGTGATTCTTGAGAATTTTTTAAAAAGTACATTAATAATACATCTCTTTCCACTTTTGTCTGAGTTTAAATGAAGAAACTTTTATTAGATGAGCCACTGTTCCTTCTCTCAGAAGAACGCTAGCATAATGGAGTGATGCCATTTCACTGCATGACCTCTCCTGTCACCTACCAGTTGAGAGGAAGTCTGGTTGGTCGGAGGTGGCAGATTGTTGCTGATTCAATAACATTACGAGATGGAGGTCCCTCCAGGTTTTTTACAGCCTCTCTTACTAGCTTCTGGAATTTATTCAGCTCTTCCATTTGTGTTGTAAGTAAGAACTGAAGACCTCTGCAGTCATGGAACCTGATTCACATCACCAGCATCACCACACAAGGCAAACAAAAGAACAATGGGTCAATTTCCTCAAATTCACAAAATGATCATCAGGTAAAGTGTCAAAGAAATTGTGCAACATTCTACGTAGCCTACCTTGAGTGAATTTACTTTAGTAGTATGTTCAATCTACTAGGAGACAAGGTATAACAACATTGGGTTATTTACTGTAAAAGATACCAAAATTCCGATAGTCCCTGTCCTCAGGTCCTAAAACAGAGTCTGCAAAATCTGTCTCTGGCTCAGGTGTCTTTGAAAGACCAAGATTGCCACATTTTTTTCTTTTTTAATGCTGATTTACTACAAATGTCCCTCCTGAAATTCTTGTTTTATATATGGAGAGGGAATTATAGGATGAAAAATAAAGAGAAAAATTGAAAAGAAGAAAAACCGCCAAGAGTTCTATTCCTTGCTACAAAGAGTTTACAAATACATACACACATATATATGTGATATGTGTATATATGTATGTTATCACATATATTTATATTATTTACATATATATACATTTTATTAAGCATTCACTATATGATGTCAGGCACTTTGCCAAGCTCTTTCCCTATATAATCTCAACAGATACTATTGTGCTCATGTTATGGATGAAGCCTAATGAATCAAAATGATTTAATTAAAGTTAAAAGTTATCATGTAGCAGTTAGGAGTTAAACCCAAACACAATGCTCTTAACTGTTTTTAATAAACTGAGTAAAATGTGCTAAGGAAAGAAATGTATGGGTGTGTATGAATGGGTTTACGAAACAAGAAAGAAAGCCTAGAATAATAAATCAGAAAATGAAAATACAAATGGGATTTGTTGGCTTAAGAGTATATCCTTCTCCTTCCTAAAATGCCATAGACACTTTTCTCCAAATTGTTCAAAAGAGTCCACTCTCCTTTCTGAAGGCTTCCTCAGTATTTTACAACACTAATCAATATTTCTTTCTGTCCATGAAGTTTATTGAGAATATCATTCATATTAGTCCTTTGTCATCTTCAAGTTTTTACACATAATCATATTTCTCAAATTGTTCACGGGTTGGTCTTCTCATTAAGATAATATTTAGAAGATAGAATTAGATCGTATCTTTAAAAAATATGTAATACTGGGGCGCCTGGGTGGCTCAGTTGGTTAAGAGTCAGACTTCAGCTCAGGTCATGATCTCAGAGTTTGTGAGTTTGAGCCTCGCATCAAGCTGTGTACTGACAGCTCAGAGCCTGGAGCCTGCTTTGGATGCTGTGTCTCCCTCTCTCTCTGTCCCTCCCCCACTCACACTCTGTCTCACAAAAATGAATGTTAAAAACAAAATTAAAAAAAATTTTTTAAAAATATGTAATAGACACAGAACAGGTGCTCAATAATTTCTAAAAGAATTTGCACAGGGATACAAGAACACAATTAGGTTAGGTATCAGTATTATTCACAAATTATGCGACTAGGGACTAAAAAATGATCACAGATCAGCATTTAACAGTGTTAGCAATATTCTCTCTCGTAAATCCTTTAAGTTAAAAAGAACACATAATAATAACATTATACTAAATGGTATGCACTGTTTTAAGTATGCAAGCACCTTGCAGATATTAATTTACTAATCCTCACGATTATGCTGTGTGGTTTTATAGATGAGGAAACTAAGGCACAAAGAGCTTAAATAACTTTCCCAAGGTCACAGAGCTAGTACGTGGGGGAGTTGGGATATGAACACAGGCACCCTGACTCAAGAATCCACCTGTGCTCTTAATCACTAAAATTTTCCTTTCCTAAGAAGTGTTAAGAAACAAACATGGATAATTTGGCTTCTGAGACTCTGATCTCACTGAAAAACACAGCAGCAGTGCTAAAATAATCTTTGAATGTATATTTAATATAGAAAATATTAACTTACCTAGAGGTAATGTAAGTTATACATTTAAAAATTTTTAAATTTTATTTCCAGTATAGTTAGCATACAGTATAAGTTACACATTTGGAAGTGTTTTCTTACTTTCTATTGACATCTAATGTTTCTGAGAAAAATGTGTAATAAATGGTATGTTTTACATTACCTATAGGTCCCATTACAGCCCTGGGACCTACTTTTAACAGGACTATGTTCACATATACAAGAATTTGCAACTTTTAAATAGTTTCTATGTGATTTAAGAAAAAAACCTTCAAAATAATTTTAATATTTTCTTATCAGCTAATTCCACAACGCTGGCAGAACACATTAGCATACAGCTCTAAAACTGGATAAAATGAATCACGACTTAAATGACAACTTATCCTGGAATGGTGACTCTTGGGTTTAAGAGAGAAAAACGAAGTGCACTAAAGAGTATAATGTCCTGCATATATCTCAGAAACTAAGCCTTCAAGTTCTGTATGGTGAAAAGGAGGATGACTATACCTCTGAATTAGTAATGGCACGTGGAAAATGTAGTAGACATTTGGAAGGGCTTTTAAAAGAGTAAAAGAAAACACTTTAAAATGTTTTAAAGATATTCTTATGCTGAAAACTAACACTAATCCCAAGGCTGACCTTATACTGGGATATGATCTGAGAAGCAATAAAAGATCCTCTCTCTTTCCCCTCCCTAGAATCAACAGTCCTCCCACAACATCTCAATTCCTCACATTAGAACGACATTCCTTTGGGTTAAACCACTGAATTATTTTTGAAAAAAAAAAAAATAATAATAACTTTGGTCTTTGGAAAGAATTATTCACCATTTCTACATCAAGAGCAATAATCCAACTTACCTACAAAGACTCTGAAGAATGGTGAGCGTTGATGAGAAGAGAGAAAGATGGGGGAGACCGCAGGAAACTCTAGAACACAAAACCTGGGCCCCTCTGGTGCTATGATGGTTATTAGTCTCTGGGGCTGAGTTACACAGTGGAAGCATGAATGCCTTACCTCAATTCTCCAAAACAAAGTCTATTTCAAGACTTTGCTTAGAGTTGGCTTTGGGTGTGTCCAATGAAGATACAAAGAATATACTTTAAGTATATTAAAAAAAAAAAAAAGCACTAAAAGGGGAATATTTTAAGATGACTCATATATAGAAAACAGGTTTCCTTTTTCAGACTTATATCTAACGTTTTAGTTTGAAATCTACTCTTAACAATATGTAAACTCCAGATGTTCGTAACCACAGTATGTTCTGATATTTAATTGCACCTCTTAACATCAAATGATCTGAATATTTGGGGTCACTACTCATAAAGTTATTCTATTCTGTACTATTTCCTTACTTCTCTGACATAGAAAGCTTCCCAGTTTGTTGCTTGTAGTGGCTGGTTATTTCATTTCGCACTCGCTGAACAAGTTCCTCGTCAATAGAGAATTCTATTGCTCTGTGGATCACATTCAGCCACCAAGGAGAATTTGAATAAATCTGTAAAAAAGACAACAGCTGATCGGTTCATGTTTTTTCAGTACTATGTTTTTGTTTTTAAAAAATTTTTTTTAACATTTATTTATTTTGGAAAGACAGAGACAGAGCACTAGTGGGGGAGGGGCAGAGAGCGAGAGCAAGAGAGACACAGAATCTGAAGCAGGCTCCAGGCTCTGAGCTGTTAGCAAAGAGCCTGATGTGGGGCTTGCACCCACAAACCGTGAGATCATGACCTGAACCCAAGTCGGACGCTTAACCGACTGAGCCACCCAGGCGTCCCATTACTCACTATGTTTCTATCACTGGGAAAGGTGCTGTGAAAAAAATCAAAGGAAACAATAGCATGCTACTTTCCAAGGAATTATAAGGAAATATATATAGACTGTATACTCTATATATAATGGGTGTGTACTACCTTTGCATACATAAAGAGAATACCCACCTGTTTCCTGACTACTGTGGATAAATGAGAACTTACTGTATATATACTTGTGTAACAAAGTTGTGCTAACAAAATACATTATCAAAATGAAAACTCAGTATTCACTGTATATATTTGAAAAGGTGGCAGGTCTCTTTCTCAGCATAATAAAGACATCCTGCTAATCCTCAACCAACTGAACTAGATTCTACTCCATAATACTCCGATAACTGGCAAAATTATATGCCTGAATACTAAATAATTAATGCACTAGGAAGAATAAAATGTGGAGTAACTGGTTAGAATAAAAAAGACTGTGTGTTCTGTGTAGACTCCTCTTCAGGTTCGCTACTGATTTCATAAAAAAATTTAGGGGCGCCTGGGTGGCGCAGTCGGTTAAGCATCTGACTTCAGCCAGGTCACGATCTCGCGGTCCGTGAGTTCGAGCCCCGCGTCAGGCTCTGGGCTGATGGCTCAGAGCCTGGAGCCTGTTTCCGATTCTGTGTCTCCCTCTCTCTCTGCCCCTCCCCCGTTCACGCTCTGTCTCTCTCTGTCCCAAAAATAAATTAAAAAAAAAAAAAAATTTAGAAATGACAAGTGGCACGTGTTCCATAAGAAAAATACCCATGTTTCTAATGTTCTGACATCTTAAAAGAAAAGATTTTGTAAATATACACACTAAGATCAGAAGGAGGTGAGGCAAGTCTTTACTTTCTTCAAAAGACAACTTGTTATCTCACCAGATAAGAGAAAACCCATCAGAGCTTAAAAAAAAAATGAAAGAGAACAACTTCCAAATGGATGATTTATCTACGTATCTGCTCCCATCCGAGTGCTAACCAGGCCGGACCCTGCTTAGCTTCCGAGATCAGACGAGATCGGGCGCGTTCAGGGTGGTATGGCCGTAGACTCTACGCATCTACTCAATCAACAAACACTGCTAACAGCAAACATATGTTTATTATGGGATAGGCATCATCCTAGGTGCTAAGAATTCCAAGATGAATAAGAAAGTTCAAGTTCTTCTCCAAAGCAAGACACAACCCGAAACGCTCCCGGAGACAAGCACAGGTAAGGGGAGGCCTTCTGGGGACGCACCTTTCTCTGGAGCTCCCGGACGGTCTGCTGCACTGGCTGCACAGCTTGCTGTGCTTCTGCAACTTCCGTGTTACACTTGCTCATGTAATGCTCTCGCAGCTGTTTGGCCTGTGTTGAATCAGGAAACAAATATAAACTTTCATTCCAGGCCTAGAAAAGAATTCAGTATAATGCTGCAAGAACAACGTGGTTATTTTATATATGTAAAGTTACTTAACACAGTTTAAGCACAAAACTTCCAAGTATGCTGTCAAGGACATAAAAACCATGCTAGTAATTCCTAGGATATATATGAAAGAGATCACATCTACCTGTAAGTCACAAAATTTAAGAAATCCCAAGGTCTGCTTCCCAAATTTCTATCTAAGTTTTTAACCAGAAAAAAAAAGCGGGGGGGGGGGGGAATGGGAAGAACAGTAGTAGTTCAAAATGAGACAAAACAACATTTTAGAATTTGTCTGACTTACTTATTTCAATTTCTTGGAATTACTTCAGCTTAGAAATAACACTTGAGAATATACAGTAACATAGGCGTTGTGGACTAAACTGTGTTCCCTCAAAAACCATACGGTGAAGCCTTAACCCCCAAATTGAAGACAGGGCCCTTTAAGGAGGTAATTAAATTAGTAAATGCAGTTAAATGAGATCATAAAGGTAGAGTCCTAATCCAATATGACTAGTGTCCTTAAGAAAAAAGAAGAAAAAAAGGAGAGACATCACGGATGCAAGCACACACAGGACATGTCATGTGAGGACACAAATGAAGGCAGCCATCTGCAAGCTGAGGAGAGGGGCCTCAGGAGAAACCACTGCTGCTGACGCTTTGGTCTTGGACTCACAGCCTCCACAAGGGTGAGAAATAAATTCTTCTTGTTTAAGCCACCTAGCCTGTGGTATTTTGTTAAGGCAGCCCTAGCTGACTAATACAAAAGGATTTACAAATTCTTCCCCTTTCAACTTTCCCAGGTAAGAAGGATCACATTACTTGCAAGCAAAAGAAATACTGAAAAATTTTGCCCTTATTAATTCCCACTAGGAAACTTATACAGTTCTCTACTCTCTTCCATTTAACTGAAATATTTAACTGGTTCTTGAAACTACTTTATGAAAAAAGAGAGGGGATCAAAGGTGATATGGGATAGTGGGAGGAAAACCAGAAAGACTACTGAACAGGAAATCCAAACGTTTCCACTTAGAAGTGGGTTGAGCCATGTGAAGTTGTCAACACTAGACCCTTGGACTTACAAAGATGGCAATTTCATGAGGTTCCACTGAACAGATACATGTCTTTGGATTAGCCACTTCCCTGGGCTTCTGTTATTTCATTTGCAAGAGCTGGAGGTTGAAGTAGATAATTTCTTGGATCTGTGGTTTCACATTCTATAGGAGTCAGGCAAAACTGATACTATGGTCTCCTTGGAAATATATCTATACAGTGCGATACGCTTTTCTTCTTCCTTCTCTCATGATGCATTTTTCTTGTTCCTGTCACATCCTTCCAATTAATTTCTGTTAAAATTCCTTGGCTATAATTATTTGATCATCACAGCTATCTACCAACAGACTCGACGGCCTCCCAGAGCTTCCTGTCGCTGAAGGCATTTAAGCAAAGAATTCCTGATGTATGTAAGGTGAGACGCCTACACAGGGAAGAAGATTTCACTCCAAAATCTCCAACACTTAGATTTGCCATCTAACATCAAGAAAGGCCTGTACACACTTCTACAATCTCACTTTGTATTTTAATTCAAATAAAAAAGGTCCCACTTACAGGTTCAATTCATTTCAAAAGTATCTACTACTCTTTTGATTTTAGCTTTGCTGTCTCTGACTTTTAAAAAGATAAAAATCCATGGGGCCACTAGCATATCAGGCTCATTAACAATTTACAGTGAAATAATCTGTACCATTCTTTCCAATGAAGCAAGACTCACTACAGAAGTAACTTCTTTGAGAGTACACAAGAAACGGCACCGAAATATTGAATTTATTTATGCCTAGGTAATACACAGAAAGGTGGAGGAAGTGCAAAGCTTTTTATTTTTACTAAACCACATCTTTTGCAGATCTGTCACGAGATCAACAAGGTCTTCCTTCCTTTCCTTCCTTCTTCCCTTTTGCTTTCCATGTGCTGCTGGCTACCAGCAACCTTATCTACAAAAGCAGTTACCATATAACTGCAAGTGGATTACAAGAGAAACAACATAATACGGAGTACTGCAACTGTCTACCATCCAAAATCTCTATGCAATTCTCTACCAACCGAGGCAAAATTTGGAACATAAAAGCAGCAGAAAAAAAATATCATTACTTTTATTTAGATGTGGTATGCCCTAGAAAATGTTAATGAGATGGATTATTAACATTACATGAGATGGATAAATGTTGAGATGGATAAAGTCTGAAAAAAATTCTTTTATAGACTGAATAAAAAATTAATTACCTCTTCTTCAAGTCTGCCATCTCGTAAGGTAGGAGGTATTCCTGGGTGCTTGGCTACCAACAATTCCATCAAGTTATGGGTAGCATGAAGTCTCTACAAACACACAAAAGGCAGTAATTTTGAGAGCCAATGCAGTGGACTCTAAAGGGCGAATCCACTATTAATACAGCATATAGATTACTAACACATTAAGATCAGATCGCTGAAAACTTGATTCCTCTAACACAATTTGAGCACCAACTTCCTCAGAGAAAACCAAAATCAGTTTCATAGTAAAGGTCTTAGTTCATAATGGCATAAATTTTCTTCATTTAAAAATATGCAGTCTTATGAAATATACCTATGCATTTAGCAGGATGTCTGATACAGGTACATGTCTTCTATTATACGTGCATATGTCTACATATGGAACTACATATGATTATGCCAAGTAAGTCCAGTAAAGTAGAAAGGCTGACTGCGCAGACTTGACTCCTCTTCTGGGAAATGAGTCTGCATGAACCTACCAATTATATTATGATATTATCATAATGAAATACATAGGAAAACACAGCTGTGACCTAGATCTGTTGAACTGAAGGGCTGGAAAGGGGAGAAGCTGGAGGTAAAGACTATTGGAAGAAGGAGAAAACTGTATCTTTTATCTCTGTATTCAGTATAAACCAGGCTTCTCACTATGATACTGAGTTTGCAGCTGGTTAAAGGCTCCCCCTGGAGTCAAGCAAGGGCTGTGAGAAGAAATAAAGTGAAAGTAATTTCTATCTGTTAACTTGACTCTTTACTTGGGAAGACAGCTAAGGGCTAAAGAATTATCAGAAAGAGTCCTGGTAACATCTGACTTGGTGCCAGTGATTCGAGACTATAAAGGTTTATTGCGTCTGGCTACAGATTACAGGCCATGGTAGAGATCTTTGTAGAGTTCATCTCTGAAGAGTCACTTCAAATGTCTTAGGTCTTTTCAGCATGGCCACATGAATAATACAATCAGCAACACTATCCGATTTAGTAGCAACAACAAACCTGTAAATAACATTACGGAAACAAAGTGGTAGCAACTCAGCTCCTCTTCTCTGTGTGCGTCTGTGGAAGAGGACTTCTACTGCTTCCTGAACAAGGTGGAGGAGTGGACTGGGAAGAATACCTCTTTCCACCCCCTTCCACATTTTATCCCAAGGGAGCAGAGTGGCTAATCTGACTGAATAGAGCAAAACATTCAGTGGGCCACGGTTTCCCAGTAGATGGGATTATTAAGACCAAAAGGAAGAAACAGGCTGACTGATTACTCTTCACTCTTGAACCATCAGGCACACTGGACTTAACTGTCTTCTTGCCCACTTTTCTACTTTTATTTCCTTTATTCAGGAGCATGTTCTCTTTGTACTTCTTCCTTCTTCCACGAGGCAAACACGTTTGCTTCTGACCCAAGGTCTGAATTCTATAATCCTTATCCATACAGAAGGCTTGTATTTAATTTTCTCCTCTTTCCCCCCAAACTCTTCCTAATACTCACTGAGGCACATGTGAACATGTGGGTCCCAAGGTCTAGATTCTGAATGATAAAGAAGTCCCATTAGGGACTCAAATCTAAACTCACTAAGACTAATAAAAGTAGTCCTTATTTACCATTTAGCTAGAGAGCCTTGTCTATATGACCCACTGGACAGAAATAAGAAAGGGAAGAGATTCAAAATTTAAATAAATGTTGAAATTCAAATATTCAACTCTTCCTAAAAAACCTCTAAAAATTAAATCAGAAGATCAGTGGGAAGGTTTTATTACTAAGTTCCACTGCTTAGTTTACAGCATTTTTCTTCTTTCAGTCAAAACTATGCCACTGTGTTAACATTTATATGCAAAAGTGATAAACCTCACCCCGTTCTTTTAAGCACAAATACTTTAACCTGTTTTTCTAATGTTGGTTAGATTTATCTAGTCAGCCTTGTGCCAATAATGGCCTGAACATACGGAACAGTAGTGATTTTCAAACTTTCATCTATCTACAAATCACCTTGAGTGCTTATTGTTGAAAGCACTGAATCCAAAACTTCATCCTCAGAGATTATGGCTCAGTCCATCCATTTTGTTACCCTTTATCTTCTTAAATATTCCGAAAAATTATTTTGTAAAAAACAAATGGATGATATACTTGAAATTGTTTAGTTTTTACTCACTTGGAGTGAATCGGTTTTGAGCTTTCCTTTGTGTTCCTCAGATGAACGCAACACTTCTCTGTACAGTTCTGCTGCCACGGCATACTCACCTGATGAATTAAGGTGATTTAAAGCACAAGAAAGTCATCTATTTCGCTCCCAATGTGATCTGGTTATCTAGTATCTGAAAAGATC
Organism: Panthera tigris; assembly: GCF_018350195.1. NCBI lineage: Eukaryota > Metazoa > Chordata > Mammalia > Carnivora > Felidae > Panthera > Panthera tigris. Next base: position 130,588,229 of record NC_056664.1, read on the forward strand.
TACTATAAAAATGTAACAATGATTAAAACTCACTACTTTTTAAAGAAAAGAAACTTCACTTAATATGAACATCCCAATAAAAAAGCTGACGATAGCTGCTCTTGTTCACTCCATTGCAGAGAACACCAATCAGAAATATTTATGTTTTAAAATTATACTGAAAAACAAACTAAATTAACTTTCAATTTAGACAAATGATTTTCCTCTTACTAAAGTTAAAGGGTGCCAATTAGTAGTCATTTTGATGTTTGAAATTAAGGATAAATTTATAAATATTCAAAACACTATGATCAACCTACACATAATTCTCAGATAAATCATATATTCTTCTTAATAGGTATTGTTCTTCTTGGTGGCCAAATGATTTGCAATGAAAAACCACATTTCCAAAACTTAGGGATTCTTTCCATTTCTGGTCACATGAATCTCAATCAGTCTGAAATTAATGATTTTTTAAATTATTATTCATAAGTAGCAACTCACTCAGATAAAGTAACTTAAAAGTATCAAGTAAAGTACAGGCCCATAGGTCATATCTAACCCTCTGCATTTTTGTAGGGTATCGGAACTCAGTCATGCTCATTTGTTTATGTACAGTCCGTAGCAGCATAGCAGCGTTTGCATTACAACAGTAGAGCTGAGAGGTTGCGACAGACCTTCTGGCTCAAAGCCTAAAAGATTTTTTTTTACTAAATTTTTTTTAATGTTTATTTATGTTTCAGAGACAGAGAGGGACAGAGAATGAGCATGGGAGGGACACAGAGAGAGGGAGACACAGAATCCAAAGCAGGCTCCAGGCTTTAAACTGTCAGCACAGAGCCTGATGCGGGACTTGAACCCAAGAACCGTGAGATCATGACTTGAGCCGAAGTCGGACGCTCAACTGACTGAGCCACCCAGGCGTCCCTAGCCTAAAATATTTATTATCTGGTTCTTTCAGTAAAAATTTTCTGACGCTTCAATAAAAGGAGACAGGAAACATTTTAAATGGCTTGAATAATAGAACTTATCCTATTTGCTGCCTGAGGAAAACCTCAAAACTGATTATTGAGACATAAAATAAAAATCTAACAGGAAAATCACAAGATACAAAAAAAAAAGAAGAGGATTTTGCTTTTGTTTGCTGAGAAAACTTTTTTCATAATCATCACATACATTCTTTTCTTTTCACTGCAAACTAGTTTTATTAATATCATGGATTTAGGACTTTGTTCACAGCCACAGTAAGATATTTATATATATATATAAATTATTATATATAAATACTATATTTATATTATATTTCATATTATATTTATATTATATATATATACAAATTATGTTGGTTCTCTTTTTGTTAAATCTGATTATATACATAAATATATATACTTATTATGATAAAATATTCCTAACATAAAACTTACCATATCAACCATTTTTAAGTATGCAGTTTAGTGGCATTAGGTACATTCACATTGTTGTGCAAGACATTTGCTTTTATACCATTGCTTTATACTTAGTTCTACAAGCTACCAAATACAAAGTTTTCTAAAGCATACATTTCACAGTATTTTACAGTCAATTTCTATTGACTTTGATAAAGGAGAATATTATTTTTGCAAAATTACTATCACATTATAATGTAGGAGTAACACTCAATTATCTTCACACAAGAAGCTCTCTCTTTTTAGTTTTGAAGATTCTTGTGAAGCTTTTCAAAAGACTGCAAAAGATTCTATTAGTATTTATACTATTATTTATAAAGAATAATTCACTTAATTCTTTCTTAATTACTATACTTTTTAAAGGTGGCTAGCCTATAATACAAGCAGTTGAATTTTAACTATTCACTATAATACTTTTTAAAATGTTCATTTAAAAAATATATGCTTTCGGGCGCCTGAGTGGCTCAGTCATTAAGTGTCTGCTCTTGGTCAGCTCGGGTCATGATCTCATGGTTCATGAGTTCAAGCCCCACAATGGGCTCTGTGCTGGCAGTGCGGAGCCTGGTTGGGATTCTCTCTCTCCCTCTCTCTGCCTCTCTCCTGCTCTCTCTGTCTCAAAATAAATAAACTTAAAAAAAAAAAAATGCTTTCTAGGAAAGACCCAAAAATATGCACGTTCAAGAAGTTATACAAGTTTAAACCAAATTTAGAAATACCCATTCTTTGCCACTTGATGGCACTAACTTTTCTAAGTAAACTAAATAGTACTGAATTTGATACTTGCCAAGCTAATTTTCTCCAAAAAATATGTCCAGAAAACATACTGTACAAAGTTGGAATAACACGTTTTTAATAGCATGATCAGTGAGGGCCTTAGAATATGCACTGTATATCATACATATTTGTATATAATATAAGCAAATCCCTCAAATTTGCACTTAATTTCAGATTTCTTTTAGAAGTCAGATCTCCACTGTCTGATTTCTATATTGGAAAATATTAAATCTCTAAGTCAAATATGTAATGTTACCTACAAAAATGGTTAATATACTACTATTAAGCAACGGAAACTACAAGTAGTAAATGTAATTACTAATTACAATTAAATTAAGAATGGACATAACCTTTATTAATGCACTTTCTGATAGGAATTTCTCTTCATCAACCAAGTTTTCATGCACAGAAAGACAAAGAACTCTAATGGGAATGCAGTCGAAGCTTTTTGAAAAGAGCAGTAAGACACCTCCCGTTAGGCCTCAGCTTGGTATTTTGCTTCACAGCCCACTGCACACTGAGCCTTCCAGAATGCTACATATAAGTGCTTAGAAACAATCAGATGAATCATTCCTTTTACAATCCTCTACCACACATAACTTCATAGCAGGGAAAAGAAGGTAATAAATCTGAAAAGTAAACTAGAAAAGAGGCCAAGGGAAGAAATCCATTCACTCTCTGAGCTTGAGTCATAAAAAAATAGAATAAAATGATGATTGCAGTTTTAGAATCAAGATGGGAAAACGAAATTTATTTCTATTATTGTGATAATCTGCAAGTAATATATTAGTGACTTTAGAAATCTTTGATGAAGAGCTTCAACTTACTGTAGATAGCATAATATTGAGGTTTAAAATGTCCATTTGATAAACAAGCAGACATAGTATAATAAAAAATTAATTTTTAGTCAAAAGATTCAGGGCAAATTCTCTGTCGTTTATTAGCCATAATCTTGAGAAACCACCTAAGCCTTCTGAATACCAGTTTTCTTATGTGAAATGGGAATAATACTTTAATCATTGGGCAATAATGAGGATAAAACAATATATACTTAAAGATGTTAGGTATAATACAAAATGCTTATAGAAAGTGATCATTTCTCAGATATGATGCTAGATTTTAAAGACTTGAAAATATTTTATTTTATTTTATTTATTTATTTATTTTTAAAATTTTTTTAACGTTTATTTATTTTTGGGACAGAGAGAGACAGAGCATGAACGGGGGAGGGGCAGAGAGAGAGGGAGACACAGAATCCGAAGCAGGCTCCAGGCTCTGAGCCATCAGCCCAGAGCCCGACGCGGGGCTTGAACTCACGAACGGCGAGATCATGACCTGAGCTGAAGTCGGACGCTCAACCGACTGAGCCACCCAGGCGCCCCAAGACTTGAAAATATTTTAAATAGTACATTGATTATTCACATATCTCTAAGAAGAGGCCTATGTATTTATGTGACACTCAAGTATTCTGTAGATTTTAGTCACAATTATCCCACTCAAATAATTTGGGACTGTGCCAGAATATTATTAGGTAGGACACATAATTTCCCAATTTTTGCCTAATTACTTCTAAGCTGAAATAAAGGAAAGTTAAATTTTTTGAAAAAAATTTTTTTCTATTAAAAAGTCGTATGGTGACAGATGGTAGCTACACTTGTGATGGTCACAGCATAACATATAGAGCCATCCTATTACTATGTTATACACCTGAAACTAGTGTAACATCGTGCTTCAACTATGGTTCAATTAAAAAGAACAAAATAAAACAAAAACGCTGCCTGATACTCTTTCACTACACATTTTAAAGGACTGATCGTTTTAAGATTTTAGATCGATTCCGGAAAACTATAATCACAAGCACACTTAGTAATTGAGAGGGCAACGACAATAATGGTGATGATTAATAATTTGAGAAAATCCAGATTTGCAAACACTGCTAGCTAAATTAAGTATTTCTCAGGCAATGTCCTTGAGAGAAGATTTGTACATAAAGTTGCATGTAGTATATTTGCACAATTTTTAAGAAATATGTAATAATGTCTTTTTTCTGTTATTAGTTATTGATAATAAAAATCTGCATATGAACAGGTTGAGAAGCGGTAAGAATCTGAGGTTACTTCATATTACCATGGTTACTAACACCACTCTTCATTTATGTTTCTATCGAGTTTCCAATGTACATCAACACTTCACATTAAGAATAATAATACTTCAAGGGGGGCTAAGTGAGTGGTACTACCTGTATTTTATCGATAAGGAAACTGAGATCCATAAACTTTGCACAATATACCTAAGTTCAGAGTGCAAAAACTATAGCAAGTAAGAAGGCCCATCTTTTTCACAGTTCTTGTCTAGAGCTACTTCTACTCATCCTCTGTGAGTCTTCTGAACTTTACGCAAGTATTCAGGACAAGGGACACTTTCTAGTGCTGGTTCTGTTATGCTGAAAAACTAATAACCAAAGACAGACCACTCAGTTCAAAGAGGCTTAGAACATTTCCTTGTATTAGACAGAAACAAATTTCTCTGGGCAACTAATTTCTTTAAGGTCTTATTAGGTAAACAAGAAAAATAGTAAATTCTCTCCATGACTGTGTACTCAAAGAGACTAACTGATTAGCAATCTTTGTGGGAAGGTCAAAAGAATTGGAATTTATTCCAATATGCCTTTTTAGTTCTAACAGTGAAGAGCTATATACATGACTTTTGTGAGGAAGGTAGAAATAAAGAAGCATTTACATATCTTCAATTATAAAAGTGCTTAAAACTGTACCTGACCATTATGAAATACTTGTATGATTTTAAGAACTATATTCTACTTAGTTTTGGAGAGAATAAAATCAAATGATCTAAACCAAAGCTATAAGAGAGGTTTTAAAGGTAGTTTTGTAAAAAGGCACATTTACATCAGTAATTTTCTCATTACTTACAAGAAAGCTCTTAAACGTCATGGTGTAAAAGCTATAAAACTATGCAATCTTATATTACAAATACAGTAACAGATTAATAACAATAGACTCTGTTGAACAGAATATTCAGTGATTCACTACAGGTGCAAAAAAATAACACTTTAGTTTAGATAGCCAGAAAAATTACCATAAAAATTTAGAATAAATTTCTCAAAGAATGAATGCTTCCAACACAAAGATAGAGGCACTGTGCTTAGTGCAAGTTTAGTATAAAAGCTGAGGTCATGGAAATGAGGCTAGTGAGTAACTGAAATAGAACGCTGATTTTACAATTTTATATTCTCAAGAGCACTGTATGAATGAGAATTCCACTTGTTTCTACATCCTTGCCAACATGTGATCTGTTTAATTTAAGCCATCTTAATAAAGGCATATAAGGGTGTTCTTGTGGTTTGAATGTGCATGTACCTAATGACTAATGATGATGAATATCTACCTTTTCCTATGTTTTATTTGGCATCTCTATATATTCACTGAAGTCTCTGTTCAAACACTTTGTCTATTTGCATTGGGCTGCTTTCTATTATTGGTTTTTAAGAGTTCTTTTCATATTCAGAATAGAAGTCCTTTCTCAGATATGTGATTTGCAAATATTTTCTCTATTCAATGCCTTATCTTTTCTTTCTTTCTTTTTCTTTCTTTTTTTTAATCTTTACTTATTTTGATTTATTTTTGAGAGAGAGACAGCAAGCACGGGGAAGGGGCAAACAGAGGGACAGGGACAGATGATCCGAAGCAGATTCTATGCTGACAGCAAAGAGCCCAACGTGGGGCTCTAAATCAGGAACTGAATCATGAGATCATGACATGAGCCAAAGTCGGTTGCTTAACCAACTGGGCTACCCAGGAGCCCCTATCTTTTTATTTTCTTAAGAATGCCTTTTGTGGGGTGCCTGGGTGGCTCTGTCCATTAAGTGTCCAACTTTGGCTAAGGTCATGATCTCATGGTTCGTGGGTTCGAGCCCCGTGTCAGGCTCTGTGCTGACAGTCAGAGCCTGCAACCTACTTCAGATTCTGTCTCTGGCTCTCTCTGTCTCTAAAATAAACAAACATTAAAAAAAAATTTTTATAAAAAAAAAATGCTTTTTGAGGAGTTGAGTTTATTAATTTTGATGAAGATAAATATATCAATGTTTTCTTTTATGGATTGTACTTTTGGTGTTTACCAATCTATCAATCTTTACCTAATCCCAAGTCATAATTTTTTTATCCTTTGTGTTTTTCTCTAAGTTTTATAGTTTGAATTTTTAATTTGTTTCATATCTTCTGTATTATGAACTGTTTATACAATGCAACGTTAAAGTTTTATTTTTTGAGTATGGATATCTAATTGTTCCAGCACTATTTACTGAAAATATTAACTTTTCTCCACTGAAATACCTTTGCATCTTTGTGGAAAAATCAAATGAACATAAATAAGTGGGACTATTTCTGGACTCTATTCTGGTCCATTGGTCTACTTGCCTATCTTTATGCCTATGTCACACTGTCTTGATTATTGTAGTTTTAAAATATGTCTTGACTCAGGTAGCATAAATCTTCAAACTTTTTTCTTTTCTCAAGTTGTTCTGGCTAGGTGAATTTCAGAATCATCCTGTCACCTGCTATAAAATAGCCTGTTAAAATTTTGACTGGAAAATTCTGATTGCATTAACTATGTATCAATTTAGGATGAATTAGTCTTAACAATAAAGAGTTTTCTGATCCACAAACATGGTATAATTAGGTGTTCTTTAATTTCTCTCAGCAATGTTTGTAATTTTCAGTGTTTTTGTGACTTTTGTAAACATCTTACACATCTCTTTTCAAGCTGATGCTTAAGTATCTCATATTTTTTTGATACTACTATGAACAGTATCATCGTAATTTCTAATTATTCATTCCTAGCATATAGGAATAAAATCAGTTTTTATATACTAATCTTGTATAATGCAACTTTGCAGAACTCACTTATTAGTTCTAGTAATTTTCCTACATGGATAATCATATTAGCAAATAAAGACAGTTTGATTTACTTTTCCTATTCAAACTGGTAACTTTTATTTCTTTTGTCTTGCAGCACTGGAGAGAATTCAGGTAATGTGTTGAACAGAAATGGTGATGGGACATTCTTGACTTGTTCATGATCTTAGAAAACATTCAGTTTTCAACCTTTAAGTATAACATTAGCTATAGATTTTTCAGAGATGCCTTTTAACAAAGTGAGAAAGTTATCTTTGATTTCTAGATTGCAGAAAGTTTTTTTCAGGAATGGATGTTGCATTTTATCAAATTCTTTTCCTACATTTATTGAGGCTCACAAAGTTTTTCCTTCTCAGTTAATTTCGTGAATCATGTTAATTTTTTTAAATTTTATTTTTAATTTTTAAAATTTTACATCCAAATTAATTAGCATATAGTGAAACAATGATTTCAGGAGATTCCTTAATGCCCCTTACCCATTGAGCCCATCCCCCTCCCACAATCCCTCCAGTAACCCTCAGTTTGTTCTCCATGTTTATGAGTCTTTTCTGTTTTGTCCCCCTCCCTGTTTTTATTTTTGTCTCCCTTCCCTTATGTTCATCTGTTTTGTCTCTTAAAGTCCTCATATGAGTGAAGTCATATGATTTTTGTCTTTCTCTAATTTCACTTAGCGTAATACCCTCCAGTTCTATCCATGTAGTTGCAAATGGCAAGATTTCATTCCTTTTGATTGCTGAGTAATACTCCATTGTATAGATATACCACATCTTCTTTATCCGTTCATCCATGGATGGACATTTGGGCTCCTTCCATACTTTGGCTATTATTGATAGTGCTGCAATAAACATGGGGGTGCATGTGTCCCTACGAAACAGCACACCTGTATCCCATGGATAAATGTCTAGTAGTGCAATTGCTGGGTCGTAGGGTAGTTCTATTTTTAGATTTTTGAGGAACCTCCATACTGTTTTCCAGAGTGGCTGCACCAGCTTGCATTGCCACCAACAATGCAAAAGAGATCCTCTTTCTCCGCATCCTCGCCAACATCTGTTGTTGCCTGAGTTGTTAATGTTAGCCATTCTGACAGGTATAAGGTGGTATTTCATTGTGGATTTGATTTGTATTTCCCTGATGACGAGTGGTGTTGAGCATTTTTTCATGTGTCAGTTGGCCATCTGGATGTCTTCCTTGGAGAAGTGTCTATTCATGTCTTTTGCCCATTTGTTCACTGGATTATTTGTTTTTTGGGTATTGAGTTTGATAAGTTCTTTATAGATTTTGGATACTAACCTTTTATCTGATATGTCATTTGCAAATAACTTCTCCCATTCTGTCGGCTGCCTTTTAGTTTTGCTAATTGTTTCCTCTGCTGTGCAGAAGCTTATTTTGATGAGGTCCCAGTAGTTCATTTTTGCTTTTGTTTCCCTTGCTTACGGAGACGTGTTGAGTAAGAAGTTGCTGTGGCCAAGATCAAAGAGGTTTTTGCCTGCTTTCTCAAGGATTTTGATGGCTTTCTGTCTTACACTGAGGTCTTTCATCCATTTTGAGGTTTTTTTTTGTGTGTCTGGTGTAAGAAAGTGGTCCAGGTTCATTCTTCTGCATGTCGCTGTCCAGTTTTCCCAGCACCACTTGCTGAAGAGACCATCTTTATTCCATTGGATATTCTTTCCTGCTTTATCAAAGATTAGTTGGCCATACGTTTGTGGGTCCATTTCTAGTTTTCTATTCTGTTCCATTGATCTGAGTGTCTGTTCTTGTACCAGTATCATACTGTCTTGATGATTACAGCTTTGTAGTATAGCCTGAAGTCTGGGATTGTGATGCCTCCTGCTTTGGTTTTCTTTTTCAAGATTGCTTTGGCTATTTGGGGTCTTTTCTGGTTCCATACAAATTTTAGGATTATTTGTTCTAGCTCTGTGAAGAATGCTGGTGTTACTTTGATAGGGAACGGTAATTAATTTTTAAATAGTAAACCAGTCTTGCATTCCCAGAATAAATTCTACTTTGTCATAAAGTAGTACTTTTTTTTTAATATATTGTTAGATTCACTTTGTTAAAAATTTTTAAAGAATTTTCTATCTATGTTCTTGAGTGACACTGGTCTCTAGTTTTGTAATCAGGATACTGGTGCCTCAAAGTAAGTTGAAAATTATTTTTTCCTTTTTAATATTATAGAAGAGCTTATATGGATTTGATATTATTTCTTCCTTAAATGTTTGGTAGAATTGACCAAGGAAGTCACCTGGGCTTCTAGTCATCTAGAATTCACTTTGTGGTTAAGTTTTTTAACAGTAAAATTAATTTCTTGAATAGATACAGGGCTATGCAGGTTATCTAGGTTATCTATTTCTTATTGAGTTGGTTTTGGGAATTTGTGTCTTCTAAAGCACTTGTTCATATATGTAAGTTGTCAAATTTCTGGCATAAAGTTGTACATAAGATTCCTTCACAATTTTTTAAAGATCTGTAGACTCTGTAGTGATGTTGCCTGTCTCATTCCTGATTCCTACTAACAGTAATCTGCGTCTTTTCTTTTTTCCTAAACAGTTTGACTAGAGGATTATAACTTCCCACTGATCTCAAATAATCAGCTTTTGATTTCATGGTCTCTTTTTACTGGTTTTGTTTTCTTTTTAATTGATTCCTGCATTGATCTTTATTATTTTCTGTCTTTTCCTGACTTGGTATTTCATTTGCTTTTCTTTTTTTAGTTTCTTAATTAGGTATCAGCTGAGGTCAATGACGTACAACTTTTTTCCTAAGTTAGTATTCAGTCCTATAAATTTCTCTTTAATCACTGAACAAGATTCCACAGCTCTTGATGTTTTCATTTTAATTCACTTGAAAATATTTGCCAGTTTCCCTTTTGATTTATTCTTTAACCCAAGGGTTACTCAGAATTATTTTAATTAGTTTCAAATTATTTGGGGACTTTCCAGTTATCTTTGATACCTAATTTAATTCCATTATGGTCAGAGAATGTACTTTTTAAGATTTGAATCCTTTTAATTTTTTTTAATGTTTATTTATTTTGAAAGGGAGTGTGAGAGAGAGTGAGCAGGGGAGAGGCAGAGAGAGAGAGAAGAGTGAAGAGAGGAGAGAGTTAGAGAGTGAGAGTGAGAGTGACAGAGAGAGAGAAAGAGAAAGAGAAAGAGAATCCCAAGAGGGCTCAATGCAATGCGGGGCTCAAACTCATGAGCCGTGAGATCATGACCTGAGCCAAAAATCAAGAGATGGATGCTTAACTGACTAAGTCACTCAGGCGCCTCAAGACTTGAATGCTCTTAAATTGGCTGAATTGTTTTATAGCCCAGAACATGCTCTGTCTCGGTAAACATACCATGTGCACTTGAAAAGAATGTGTATTCTTTGGTGGGGTAAAGTGTTCTATAACTGTTGACTATGTCAATTAGTTGCTACTGTTGAGTTTTCCATGCCTCTTATTTTCTGTCTTCTTGTTCTATCAATAATTGGAAGAAGGATGTTGAAATCTTGGACTATAGTAATGAATTTGTCTATTTCCAATTATAGTTGTATCAGTTTGTGTTTTATTTACTTTTAAGCCTTGCTTTTTGTTTTCTTAAAAAAATTATTTTTAAGTTTATTCATTTTTGAGAGAGAGAGAGAGAGAGTGAGCGAGCATGAGCAGGGGAGGGGCAGAGAGAGAGAGAGGGAGACACAGAATCCGAAGCAGGCTCCAGGCTTTGAGCTGTCAGACAGAGCCCGAAGTGGAGCCTGAACTCATGAACCGTGAGATGATGACCTGAGCCGAAGTCAGATGTTCAATACACTGAGCAACTACCCAGGAGCCCCTAAGCGTTGCTTTTAAGTGCATAAACATTTAGGTTTATTTTCCAGTGATAAAATAACACTATATCCTTGGTAATACTCTTTGCCTGGCAGTAATATAATCACTCCAGCTTTTTTTGATTAGTGTTAATATAGCATATCATTTTTCATCCTGTTACATTTGTATCTTTAAATAAAAAGAGGGTTTCATGTAGATAGTGTATTATTAGATACTGTTTTTTTTAAATATCCATCTTGAAAATCTCTAATTGGGGCATTTAGACCATTGCATTTAATGTAACCACTGATATGCTGCTTCTGGCCATTACAAAATGAGAGAATGAATTTACCCTCCTTTCTGAAACGTACAAAATATATGAAATAATAGACTATAAGACACCGGATGTTAGGCAATAAAAAACAGTATCCCTCAGAGATGGGAAATACCAATTAAATAGCTTTCCATGAAATAAAAGATTCTCAGGGGTCGGTTGAGCGACCGACTTCGGCTCAGGTCATGATCTCGTGGTCCGTGAGTTCGAGCCCCGCGTCGGGCTCTGTGCTGACAGCTCAGAGCCTGGAGCCTGTTTCAGATTCTGTGTCTCCCTCTCTCTGACCCTCCCCCGTTCATGCTCTGTCTCTCTCTGTCTCAAAAAAATAAATAAACGTTAAAAAAAAAATTAAAAAAAGAAAAGAAATAAAAGATTCTCTATTAATGTGCTTAAATTTTGTGTATGATGTATAACACCATAACTATATCCATACACATTGTGTGTGTGTATTTGTCTATCTCTCCTTGCTAAGAATTTAAGGTCCAAAAGATCAAAGACTTACTTTGCTTTACTCTATTATCTTTAGTACTGAGATCATACCTGGTGCAGAGCAGACATGCTAATATTTGATGAAAGAATGAATTTACAAATAATTTTATTTTGTCAATTGATGACTAGCATTCCCTTGAATGTCAGAATTCAACCATTCTTCTATTTCTAGGTATTTTACTCATTTTCAGTTGTTCACTACTATAGACTAAGGTGAATAATTTATTGCCAAATCTTTGTTTACATCCTTTCCCAAACAACAACAAACTTCTACAAGTGGAAATGTATGGTGAAAGCATACGCAAACTTTGAAGGTGTTTCAAATGTTCTGCACAAGTGCTCTCCATTAGGTTGAGCCTACCTAAACTAAGATCAGTAGTGTATAAGAATGCCTTCCTTGGGGGATTTTAATTTCTACTCTACCTAATCTGCCTCATTAAGTATTTAGAAGAATCAGAGATAACAAAACAATCACCTTCTACCTTTAATGATGTGGATGCCTGCTAAGCCATTGAGAGCGCAGACTAGTTGCCGATGTGCTTCTTCACACTCTGTTCCACATTTCTTCTGTAGAGATGTTAGCAGCTCTTCCATTGTCATGGTGCTAAAAGAAAAGGTAGATTGTTCCTGAAGAGAAAATCCTAAGTGCCAATATTACATCACATAAGATCAAGAGTATCAGACTCTTACAGAGTCTTTGTATATCTTCGGGATCTTTCTTTCCACTTCCATTTTACCACTGTCACTTTCAACTCAATTGCCTCTTACTATTCTGGCAAGCATTCTATTACCTGATCCCATCCTCCTTTACTTTTTCCCAGTTAGGTCAATGGAGAAGCGAAGTAGAAAAATCTTCCCAAAATATGAAGTACCAACACGATATGTTTGAAACAGTATGGGTGTTAGAAGATAAGATTAAGTCTGAATCTCTAGCATTATAATTTAATGAATCTCCATAAGCCTGAATTTTTTTTTATCTGTAAAAAAAATGAGGATTCTTCAAGGATCAGATCCAATGCCATTGCTGCCAAAAGGCTGTCTAACGTTAACTATTTATATAGAAATTATTTCCATATTCTAACTGTCTACAGCCATGTATAAGTACCTCTTATGAAGTAGGTTTGCCTTATTTTATAGGAATCACTAATCTTTGTCATTTCCCTTATTTGTCTATAAACTGCTTAAAGGCAAAGACAAAAATATAATTCCTCTTTCTATATATTTTTAATAACACCTTATCTTTTTAACACCAGGTGCTAAAACAAAACAAAACAAAACAAAACAAAACAAAACAAAACAAAACACACCAGTTGCTGAGTCACAGACTGATGAACAAACAATTTCTGGGATAACAGTGGACTAGATACTGTGGACACAAATTACAAAGAAAATATAGTAATCTAATTCAGTTAAGTCCCTGATGTAGGAACAAAAAATTAGAATAAGAACAAAAGCCTTTCATATCTGAAGTGCAGCAAAAAATACACAAAACAAAACAAAAAAACAGAATAAAACAATAAAACCCCCAAATAGTCCTAACTTTAAAAGAAATGTTTAAAACCATGAAAATAATTTTGAGAATGTGGCTCTCTTTCATAAATGGGGTTCATGCCAAAGAAAAACCTCACTGCTAAAAATAACTGACAACAGCTCATTTATAAGACCCTGAATGAAACTGGGGGCTAGAAAGCTAATAGCTTAAACACTGTCTATCACTAATATAGTGTCAATTGCAGTGTAAGGAAATTGAAAACAAAACCTTTTCTGGAGTGGCAAAAACTCCCCACGAACGGCCTGTGGGTGGCAGCAGGCCTGCCTGAGCCTCAGCAGTGGATACAGAATGGAGGTGACCGTCCTTCGGTCCAGGCTGCTGAGCTTCAGTGCCCAGTCAGAAATCTTCCTGAGCTTTACTACTGCATCCTGGCAGCACACTTCATGCTGGCGGTGATAGAAATGTCTTTCCACTGGAGAAAAGTGAAGCCAGTGGACTTCTTCTGTCTGAGGGGGTATCTGGATCTGTAGGGAGAAGAAAAAAAGGATTTCACCTGAAAATTTAACTTTCCATCCCAGCTCTCGCTTCCCTTTTCTTGTAATGTCCTTAATCAGTAAAAACTTATGCTACTGACTTGGTCAATCACATCTTTCTTTGCAGACCTCCATAGTATCTTGGCAATAAAGCTGTAGAGGAGCTGAGGATTCTTCCTGCAGTAAGGGCGATAGAGAAGTCGAACCCACCAGTGTTTGACACAGTAAGGTTCAATACCAAGAAAGACCACCAACCCAAAAAGATCTGAGAAGAAAAAAAAAACAACAACACATTGAGAATAACTGTTTCTATATTTCTACATTACTATTTTGAATAACCGCTTTCATAGATATTACACAGCACATAGTACTTTCCATGAATTAAAACGCAGATTGTATAGACTCTTGAATCTGAAAGTTAATTCCACTTTGACTTACGTTTGTTGATATTGCACTAGGTTTTGTGTTAGGAGCTAAAATGTGTAACCATTCTACAAACCTCGTATTTAATCCAAAAGTCTGAAATTTCCATCAGAAGTAAAACTAGAAAATGACTCACTTGTGTGCACCTGATCAAGAGATACATAAGAAGAATCAGGCACTCTCATGAGACTACTGGATTTAAGGCTTGCTGGATTAGGAAAGAAGTCTGAATGACATAGGTGATATGAAGAATATTCACTGATCCAATATTCATTACATTTTTTGGTCTAGTAATTCTACTTTTGGGAAATAAGACTAAAACCATAATAAAAAACTAGAGACAAGATTAATCCACACAGTGACATTCATGCCAACAACATATAGAATAAAAATGACTCAAATAAAGAAATGATTAAATAAATCATATAGTACTCTCCGTAAGACAAAACCTTTCTTTTCCTTTTTTTTTCAAATTTTTATTTAAATTCTAGTTAGCAAAAAATACTCGTTTTAGGAGAATTTAGTGATTCACTTACATATAACACCTGGTGTTCATCACAACAAGGGCCCTCCTTAATGTGCATCACTCATCTAGCCCATCTCCTCACCCACCTCCCTCCCTCCCTCGACCCTCAGTTTGTTCTCTATAGTTATGGTTTGCTTCAGCCCTTCCTTAGTTTCCCTCCTTCCCCTATGTTCATCTGTTTTGTTTCTCAAATTCCACATATGAGGGAAACTGTATGGTATTTAAGATAAAACTGATCTTCTTCTAATCCAACAGGCCTTGTGTTTGTTAGATTTACTTCGTTGTACTTGTATGTTTTATGATTGGGGAACCAATATTATAGTCCATGTTTTGCTCACTTAACATTATACCTTACAGTGTTTGCATTTATGATGGATTTTTAAAACATGAAAAATTGCTTAGAATATAATGTTAAGTGAAAAAAAAGGTATAAAATTATGCATGCAGTATGAGGACAAACATGCAAACATTTATATAAAAAAGATTGGGATAGTGGTTATGTCTTTAAATGAAGATTATGGCTCAGTGTAATTTTTTAAATATTTTTCTGCATTAAACATGTTCACATTGGGCTATATTCTCTTTAGAAACCATGAAATTTTTTTTCCAAAAACGTGATGTCCCTACCCACAACATTTATTCTGAAGATGCCTAACAAATATTTAGGTTGAATTAAGTTACTTTGACACTTTCTGAGAGTCCATTAACATCTAAAAAGAAATACTGCCTACATGCAGATATCAATGGAGTTGTACTTCTGTTAAATCAATCCATTTGCCTATGTGCTATCTCTTCTTTGAGGTCCCAAAAGTGCCTCAAGCTCAACTTGCCAAAATCAAATTCATACTCTTTTTGCCCAAACATGCTTCTCCTCTAGTGTTATTCACTAGGAAATACAGTCACTGTACATGGAGTTATGCTACTTCGAAGTCCTGGCATCTCCCCATCACTGAATAAGCCTTATTAATTTTTTTCTTATCCACTTTTTTGCATTTCTTCAGGACAATCCTAGTTAAAACTCAGGGTGTCAGTATCAACTTGCCTAGATTACTTATTGTAGCCAACTGAGATCCTAGTATCCACTCTGTCCCATTTCTAAACCATTCTCTACACTGCAAATAGATTGAGTTTTTGAAATCCAAATATAACCACGAGATGATACCCAACCACTTTGTTTAAATCTTTCCAATAGCTCCTACTATTCTTAAGAAAATAAACAAATAAAATTATTCATCATGGCCTACAGAGTCCTCCATGGTCTGATCTATATCCACCTATTCAATCTACTGGGTTTTCCAGTTTTCCAGCTCTCTGTATTCTAGCCACACTAATATCCTTCCATGCTCCTCCTGCCAGATCATCTTTGTATTTTCTGTTTCCTTTACGATAGAGAATTCTTCCCTATTTACTTAACTCATATTAATATTTCAGATCCTGGCTCAGCTGTCCCTTCCTTCGACATCCCTATTATGTGATGTCACAGAATGAGACATCTTTTCTGAAGCCTATTATAGTTTGAATTTTACATTTATCTTATACATTAAAGTTACCTTGACTACAGTCTTAACATTTGTCTTAAGTACTTAATAAATACATCTTCCCTTCTAAGCTGTAAGCTCAAGAAGGTCAGGAACCGAGTCTTTTTTTTTTTTTTTTTTTTATTATACTTCACAAAGAATAAATGAACCAATAAATGTACTACAAAGTACTTAAGTAATTTAGAGTCAACACTTTCGAAGAAGCTAAAATGAATACACAAATATATAAATGGGAAATAAGAACAACAAAAGCAGCAGTGGAAGCAGCTACCACTCACTGAATATTTAATACCTGCCAGGTGCCATGCTAAATGCTTTCATACTTTATTATAACTAATCTTAAAACATCTTACTTCGCAAATAAGGAAAATAAAAATTTGAATGTTTATGTCATTTCTTTATGGACATACAACTGAAAAGTCAGTATGTCACCATGGTTCGTATATCCTGAAAACCAGTGCTTTGTATACTATACAAAGAAGTATATTACATAGACATGGAGTGGGGAGGATGGGAGGAGAGGGAGGCGTTCTTGCTACCTGGCTTTATTTCAGCCTGCCTGTAGAAACATACTAAAGGCCTCACAAATTATGGAATGAAAATATCCTAGCCTCATGTCCTTGCTCAGTGTGTAGTCAACCTGGGATTCACAAGATCTCTGGTTGTTGCTAATTAGTAAATCATCAAATCTGGTTTATCTCTATCAGTCTAGCACAGTGGTTCTCAATGGAGGTGGAGGTGGAGTGGCATGATTTTGTCCCCCAGGGGATAATAGGCAATGTCTAAAACACATTTGTGTTTTAGAAGTGCTACTGCCATCTAGTGGGAGAAGCTAAATATCCCAAGACGCAGAGGACAGCTCCCAACAAAAAAGAAGTATCCAGGCCCAAATGTCAATGGGGCCAAGGTTGAGTAATCCTGCTCTAACACGAAAAGAAAACCAATGAGACTTTCATTTTCAACTACAACATCGTGACTATGCATCTTTTCCTTCTCCTCTCTCTCTCTTGCTACCTTCTTTCTGTTTTCTACCTACCATTTTGGAGCTCTGAGTTCAGTTTAGACCTGCATCTACACTGCTCAGGAGGGCACAATGACTGTTCACCTTAGGACAATGGGACTACTCACCATCTATCCATTCTCATAAAAACAAAAACCATCCAATTCCATTTAAAAAGATGAACGCTTAAAACTACTAGGAGTGAAATATATGTACAATCACTTACGTAAGGATTTCAACAAAGGCTGAAAATACTTGTTCCTAAAAACAAGCAAGCTTTTCAAATATAGGCAAAATGTGAAGAAACCATACATTACCCTCCAATCCTCTCTGTACTGGAGTGCCACTGATACACCAGCGATTAATCCCACTCAAGCGCTGAGCCATTTCTGCAGCCTAATGAGAGAGAAATATGCAATAAAAAGAGAAGGAAAAAAAGGCAGGGGAAATTAGGAATGTTTACTCCTGAGAATAGCCCGTGAAAAGCTATGCTTCAGGTCAGGCACACTCTCTCTTATTCACAGTTATCACACTCAAAGTTGAAGGTCATATTCAATGGGCCATCTTCTAGTACAGTGGTTCTCATTAGCAGAAGGCTGCCATGAGCCCTCCCCAAAAGAGGAAGAATAGTTCAAGTATGTATAGAATGAAAAGGCTCCCTGAATGACTGAGACATCCCCAACGCCACCCATCCTTAAGATGTGAACCAATGTACTAACAGATAAGATTCATAAATTGAGTGCAGATTACAAAGTGGCCAAAGAAAATGGAATAAAGACATATGAACAAATGCTAAATCAAACTCTATCTTCTAAAGTAGTATTTTCTGTTATGATATGATCTCTCCGATAAAAAGGTCAACTTTGGCCCAAAGTTATCAGAGCCTACATGATGAACTTTCCACTTAGCAGAAATGCTAGCAGAAGTCCCTAAACAGAGTTTACTTTGATCTGCATCACACATAAATTGCCATCTTATTCAAATACATATGGGCATTGCATATAAAGCAGTAATTCCTACGGTACCAAAATAACTCCTGAGGGTTATGTAGTTCAGAGCACAAGAGAAAAGCAAATTACTATGTTTAGCAACAAACTTTTGGCCAATGTCAACACTGTAGGTTAATTACACTTAGATTATTAATATTTTTATGGACAACTTCCTCAATCTCTTTCCTCTTTTTACTCCCCAGCCCTCAGAAGATTCTGCAGAAATTCTCACTTTTACAGCAGGACATTCAACCATCTGGGCTTCATCAAGGCAGATCCTCCACCACTCCACAGCTACTAGGGGGCTGGGAATGGCCATATAGCGCTTCTGGTTCCGTAAACGACGCCCATCCTCACTGTTGCTATGTGGAATATCTACATAGTTAAGTTCTGAACGAAGGACATCATAGGTAATGATAACTATATCCTGTTCAGCCAAAAAGTGAGGCTGTAAAAAACCATCTTTCTTCACTCCTTGATATACCTAGGAAACAATCACACAGTTACTGCAGAAAGGCTCATTAAAGATAATGGAAATATTCATTCTTACACCCTTACTGAGTTCTTTACATTGTTTAGTTTAGTACAAAACATGCCATGAGATACACTCCATGTGTATCTAGACTCACGTGTCTAGATACGTGTCTAGAGAAAGCCACGTTAGGGTAGAAGACCGGTAACATAAGCATCATGAAGGGACATGTAAGAGAAGTGAAAGTGATAGCACAGTGGAAAGACCAATGCTATGGCTGAGAAGGTAAATTCAGAGGAGTTAAAATTTGAGCTGGCTCTTAAAGAACATTTAGGAGTTCTCACAGGTGGAGAAAGGGGAAAAGGACTTAAGGGTACGTAGGTAGGTAGGTAGGTAGGTACAAAAGCACAGAGGTATGAAGAAGTAGAACAAGAAGAGCTATAATTTCCTGAATGCCTTTTATATTTCAGACACTATGCTGTACTTTATCTCCTATCTTCAGCAACAATCTCATTAGTGGTTACTTTTATTCCTATCCCACACATAAGAAACATGAAGTGACTTGCTCAGAACTTGCAGAGCCTAGATTCAAATCAAGGTTTATCTACCCAACAAAACTGAGCTCCTCAATGGCCAAGAGGAGGTTTCACTTATTACTGTGTTCTCTCTCCCTATCTATGGTAGTAGATGAAATATTGAACACCTTAAATAATATTTGTATGGAAAGAAGGAAGGAAGAACAAAGGGAGTGAAGAATACTAACATTACTCAACAAAATGGATTTAGAGGGAACATACCTCAACATAGTAAAGGCCATATATGACAAACCCATAGCTAACATCGTACTCAACAGTGAAAAACTGAAAGCTTTCCCTCTAGGGTCAAGAACAAGATAAGGATGTCTACTCTCACCACTTTTATGCAACATAGTTGAATAGTCCTAGCTGCAACAATCAGATAAGAAAAAGAAATAAAAGGTACCCAAATTGGTAAGAAAAACCTGTCACTATTACCAGATGACATAATAGTATATAAAGAAAACCCTAAATATTCTACCTAAAAACTATCAGAACCAGTAGTGAATTTAGTAAAGTTGTAGGACATAACATTAATGTACAGAAATCTGTTATACTTCTATACACTAATAAAAAAGAGAAATTAGGAAAATCATCCCATTTACAGTTATACCAAAAAGAATAAAATACCTAGGAATAAATTTAACCAAGGAGGTGAAAGACCTATACTCTGAAAACTGTAAGAAATTGGTGACAGAAATTGAAGATGACAAATAGAAAGATAAACCATGCTCATGAACTGGAGAAATTAATATTGCTAAAATGTCCATAGAACCCAAAGTAATCTACAGATTCAATGCAATTCCTATCAATACCATTAGCATTTTTTCATAGAACGAGAACATATATTCCTAAAATTGGTATGGAACCACTGAAGACCTTGAATAGCCAAAGCCATCTTAAGAAGAACAGAACTGGAGGGGCGCCTGGGTGGCTCAGTCGGTTAAGCGGCCGACTTCAGCTCAGGTCATGATCTCGCGGTCCGTGAGTTCGAGCCCCGCGTTGGGCTCTGTGCTGACAGCTCAGAGCCTGGAGCCTGTTTCAGACTCTGTGTCTCCCTCTCTCTGACCCTCTCCCGTTCATGCTCTGTCTATCTCTGTCTCAAAAATAAATAAACATTAAAAAAAAATAATTAAAAAAAAAAAAAAAAAAGAACAGAACTGGAAATATCACAATCCCAGATATCAAGATACACTACAAAGCCTGTACTAATCAAGTATATGGCACTAGCACAAAAATAGATACACAGATCTATGGAACAGGATAGAGTCCAGAAATAAACTGATGCTTATATAGTTAATTAATCTATGACAAAGAAGGCAAGAATGTACAATGGAGAAAAGATAACAAATGGTGCTGGGAAAACTGGACAACTATATGCCAAAGAATAAAAGTGAGCCACTTTCTTACACCATACAAAAATTAACTCAAAATGGAATAAAAGTCTAAATGTGAGATGTGAAGCCATAAAATTCCTAAAAGAAAACATAGGCAGTCAACTTTCAGATGCTGGCCTTAGCCAAATATTTACAGATATGTCTCCTTGGGCAAAGGAAACAAAAACAGAAGTAAACTGCTAGGACCAGTGAAAATAAAAAAGATTTTGCATAGCAAAGAACACCATCAAAATTAAAAGGCAATCTAGTAGATGGGAAAAGACATATGCAAGTGATCTATCCATTTAGGGGATATTAGCCAATATTCAAAATATATAAAGAACTTACAGAGCTCAACACCAAAAAAAAAAAAAAAAAATCGATTAAAAAATGGGGATTTTTTTAAGAAGACAAACCGATGGCCAACAGACACATAAAAAAAATGCTCACCAGCACTAATGACAAATGCAAATCAAACCACAGTGATATATCACCTCACACCAGTTAGCATGGCTAGTATCAAAAAGACAAAAACAAGTGTTGGTGAGGATGTGGAAAAAAAGGAAACTCTTATGCACCGTTTGTGGGAATGTAAACTGATGCAACCACTGTGGAGAACAGTATGGAAGTTCCCAAAAACATTAAAAATAGAAATACTATATGATCCAATAATTCCACTACTGAGTATTTACCCAAAGAAAATGGAAATGCTAACTCAAAAATATAGTCACCCATTTTTACTGCAGCATTATTTACAACAGCCAAGTTATGGAAGCAACCTGTGTCCACTGATAGATGATGGATAAAAAAAATGTGGTATATATAAACAGTGGAATATTAGTTACAAAAAATAATGAGATCTTGTTATTTGTGACAACATGGATGAACCTAGAGGCATTATGCTAAATGAAAGATGTCAGACAGAGAAAGATAAATCCCATATGATTCCACTTATATGTGGAACCCTAAAAAAACCAACCAACCAACCAACCAACCAAACATAAAACATAAAACAGTATCATAAATACAGAGAACAAATAGTGGTTGCCAGAGGGGAGGGAATTGAGGGGGTGAGTGCGTGAAATAGGTGAAGGGGATTAAGAAATACAGACTTCTAGTTATAAGATAAATAAGTCACAAGGATGAAAAGTACAGCATAGGTTGTCAATAATACTGTCCTAACATTGCATGGTAACAGATGGTAACTACACTTGTCTTGGTGAGCATAGCATAATGTACAGAATTGTCGATTCATTGTTATACACCTGAAATTAATATAACATTGTATGCCAACTATACTTCAATTAAAAACAAAATACTAACATTAGTAAGTTACAATGAACTATGTGCCAGCACTTTATCAATTCATTTAACCTTCGCAGTAAGTCTATGAAGGGGTATTAATTTTAGAACTTAGCACAGTTCCTGGCACGTTACAGGTACTCAATAAATATTTGCTGAATGAGTAAATTCTTATTTTACAGATAATGTAACTGAGGCCTCAAAGGATGACTCTGGATCTAAGAGGTAGAGATGAGACAGGCAGCTACTATTACACAATGCTGCCTTTCTGTCTGAGAGTGGAAATGTGTATATGAAGTCTTTTTCATTTACATGATGGATTTTTTCAAAAGCTTCCACATCTTTTAACTCAAAGCACTTTAACTTCTGAACTTCTGATGTCAGAAAAGAATACAGAGTCTACTGTTTCATTTCCCATTCTCAATTTCCTCTTCAAATTCTGATTTCATAACTATCTTATTAATTTTTGGGATAAACAACAAAGTGATAAAGGTTGTAAAAATTACCACAGGGAAGCAAAAATTGGGATTTTCCTATTCATTTAAAGAGTCCAAACTGCCTTACCAAGACTCGAAGAGATGATGACCTCACGTGCCTGTTGATTTCATCCACCCACTGATGACAAATGGAACTGGGCGAGATGATCAGAGTTGCTCGTGTTGATACTGGCTCCATTGCAACAAGGCAATGGGGGCAGTAAAAAGGCTTAATCTTCAGATTCTTCTCTTCATAATTCACACATTTTGCATGTTGCCATAGGTGGCATTTCAGGCACTGAACACGAGGTTTACGGTCTACCTGATCAAGCTCACCACATATGCACTCAAAGCGATAATCTGAGGAATTACAGGGACTCCCGATATTAGATTGTGGCACATCACCGTCGGTAGGGTTTAAAGATTCAGCTTGGTCCTTTGCTCCACGTTCTTCCTTGATTTCAAAGATACATGTACTTTTAGATGTGGTAACATCAGTAATTCCAGAGTCACTGGTAGCTGGACAGTGATCTTGTGAACTGAGATTGATATTAGGCTGACCTTTTCCCTTTTTTGTGGATAGAACAGGCTTTTTCTTGAATTTACTACGATTTTTCCGAGGCTTATAGTAATAATAATAAGGATCATCATCATCATCAGATGTGTTTGATGGCAAGTATTCAGAATCTGTGTCTTTGTTCCCTGATTTTCTGGATTCTTTCTGAATTTTCCTTGGACTCCCTATTGCCTATGAAAAATATTATTTAATTAATTTATATCAATATAATTACAATACTGAAATTAAATCCCCAACCTTATTTATAAGCTTTCCATAAAAATCCAATAGCCACTCTTGCTACCATTTTCCCACTAGAAGAATCACTCCTGATCACTGGCTTTCAATCTGCCCTCTGTAAGAAGCCTCTCTGTGGTCTACAGGTCTAAAAAGGAAGGCTCTACTATTGTATAAGTAAAAGCTGAAGAGAATAAAAATTAGATAGGAAGCTACTAATATTTTGACATTAACCTCTTATAATTCATATTTTGTCTAAATCAATAAAAGACTAATAGTTTATAATACATGAATATACAAACTCGGGCAATTAACATATCAAGTACAAAAATACAGCATTTAAAGAAAGTGAAAATCTACTAGTTACTGCAATTAGCAAATAAACTCCTTCTTTCTTTCTGCTTTCTACCTGTACCCCTCCTGAAATTATTTACTGGATAACAATTCTGTGCCAGGCATAGTGTTAGATGCTGGCAATACAAATATGAGGAATATTTAGTTCCTGGTCTCCACGAGGTCTATTGGAAAAGAAAGAAAAATAAAAAGTGAAACAATGGTACAAGAATGCCTAAGAGGAGTACAAAACAGACAGGGGCTGGGATGGGGAGGTAGGTGCCAGCATGAGCTTCCTAGAAGTGATGTCAGACCTGAGGTTGAACAGATGAGTTGGGACACTTGCCATGAATGGCACTAATTGAAGATTTTCCTTTTTTGGTGACAGAAGGATTATGAGAAGCATAGAAGTTCACTGCAGCTTTCTACCCTGGTTGGGGAAAAATGTTGGGAGACTCCCTACTCCAGAAAACGAACTTTTTTATCTGTCATTTCCTTCACAGTAGACAAGCTAGTAGTTCCACACTTTGATTTACTGTTATTAGTCTTTACTGGATTAATGGATTGATTTTAAAGTCTATTTATTTATTTTAAGTAATCTCTATACCCAACCTGGGGCTCAAACTCACAACCCCGAGATCAAGAATCTCATCTGACTAAGCCAGTTAGGTGCCCCATTTACCTGATTTATGTTTGCATAGCTATGTAATTATTTTTTTTAAAGCAAGCTTGAAATTAATAGCCCCCCAAAAGCAGTTTTATAACAAAATGTAAAAATTTTATAAGATGACATGGGAAAAATGAGAACTTACATAAAAGATTGAAAATGTATATAAAAAGCTAAGCAAATGTAAGGTATCATAATATTTTTTAAACTACAGAACAGATTTTTAACTGCTGACAACATTAGGATAAGGAGAGAGTCGTTTTATTTTTTTTCTCTCTCTTTTCTTAACGTTTATTTTTTTGAGAGAGAGCAAGAGTGCTGGCACACGAATGGAAGAAGGAAGAGAGAAAGGTGAGAGAGAATCCCAAGTAGGCTTCTGTGCAGAGCCCAATGCAGAGCTGGATCTTTGAGCATGAACTTTGAGATCAAGACCTGAGCCAAAATCAAGAGTAAGACGCTCAACTGACTAGCCACCCAGGCACCCCTACTTTCTTCTCTTTTTTAAAAAAAAATTTTTTTGTGTGTTATTTTAAACTCTTTAGTATGTTTAACCCACCGGGGGGGTGCCTGGGTGGCTGTTGGTTAAGCATCCGACTTTGGCTCAGGTCATGATCTCACAGTTTGTGAGTTTGATCTCCACATCAGGGTCTGTGCTAACAGCTCAGAGACTGAAGCCTGCTTCAGATTCTGTGTCTCCCTCTCTCTCTGCCCCTCCCATGCTCATGCTCTGTCTCTCTCTGTGTCAAAAATAAATAAACGTTAAAAAATTAATATGCTCAACCCACCAAAATAATTCATTCAAATATTTATTGAGTACTTGCTATGTGCCAAGCACTCTTCTCTGGGACTAGTAAAATACAGTTTCTACTCTGATGAAACTTCCACTCAGGAGGTAGAAAAGAGATGATACAGGCACATGTGATTTTCCTAGTTTGTTTTTTATCTTCAGTCTCTAAAAGCCTTAGTGTCAAG
The DNA here is from genome assembly GCF_018350195.1 of Panthera tigris. Classification (NCBI taxonomy): domain Eukaryota; kingdom Metazoa; phylum Chordata; class Mammalia; order Carnivora; family Felidae; genus Panthera; species Panthera tigris. Next base: position 130,613,435 of record NC_056664.1, read on the forward strand.
TGGGATCTGCCCACTCCCTCTATAAGGCATCACACAGAGTAACTTAATAAATGTTCTGTTACCTGCTTTTTTGTTTTATCATATGTATCTTCTTCCTTGTAATTCTTCCCCAATGTAAAAGTCCCAGAAAAACCATGCCCTTTGATCTGTTTCACAAGACCTTCAAAAATTAAACATTTCAGCATCCGTTTCAGAAGACTCCTGTTCCGCTGAACATCGTATCTATATATAGAACTGACATACTTATAGATGGAAAGGATGGAAACTCCTTTTTTTCCATTCATTTCTTTCACAGCTGTCAGGATCATCACACGTGTAGCTATATGCAAAAGGATATGCTAACTTAGAATAATTGAAATTAGAAAAAAAACAGAAACATATTAAGAATAATATGCACTGAGAACTAAGACAAAAAAAGATTTTTATTGAAGATATGTTGTCTGTATATCATTTTGAAGAATACATAATAAAAATTATCTCAATATATTAATAATATACTATGATGGAAATAACCTAAAGAAGAATTGCTCATTAATTTGTTAATCTACCAAAGCAACTATCATTTAAAATTATATTCGGGAAAAAAAAAACTTATCACAATTGTCCATGTATATGCTACCATCAGTAAAGGAAACATTTATTGGTTAGCAGAATTTGAAGTGGCTATGCTGGAGAATAAACAAAGCCTGGTGTAAACTGTAAGCTCAAGAAATTTAAATACAACAGACTGAACAAGATCTATACCGAGAAAGAATGAATCGATCAAATGAAAGAATAAATCTTTACTTTTGTTAAGGTAATATGACTTGTAATTGATCCCATTTATACAAAGTATAAACCATGAAAACAATTATTCATAACAAATACAAGATCTCTCCCTATAAGAAATGCAAGAACTATGACAAAGATGACTGCAAAAAGGTATTTTCTTTCAGAGATTTCATACTTACGGGGACACTGAACTTTTTCTTTTGGTTCAAATTCCGTATTTGGGGTTTCTGTGTTTTTTACTTTTCCTCCAGACTGATGTGATGGAATGAAATAATTCACCACTTTTCCCTGATATAAACAACATTCAACAGTCACCCAGTGCTTTGCTTTCAGTAATTGGAGCTGCTTGTTAAAATTAACCCTTCTATTAGGAGTTGTAAAAAAATGATGAAAGAAAGAGCTAAATATGCTATTCACATATACAAACCTTATGTTTTATTTCAGGGCTACTGCTAGCTATCACTTGAAAACTGTGCATATTATCTTAAATTACCTAAATGTTAAGTGTGAAACTTCTGAAATTAACTTAAAAAAAATTTTTTTTTAATCTTTATTTATTTTTGAGAGGGAGAGAGAGACAGAGTGTGAGTGGGCAGAGAGACAGGGAGGCACAGAATCTGAAGCAAGCTCCAGGCTCAAAGCTGTCAGCACAGAGCCTGACGGGGGCTCAAACCCACAAACCGTGAGATCATGACCCAAGCTAAAGTCAGACACTTAACAGACTGAGCCACCCAGGTGCCCCTTCTGAAATTAACTTTTCAAAGGCTTGTTTAAATATGGAATTAACATAGAAGTTACCGAGAGTTAAATCATATAGTTAATATAGAAGTTACTGTAACACTGGGGCACCTGAGTGGCTCAGTTGGTTGAGTGTCCAACTCAGGTCATGAGCTTGCAGTTCATGAGTTCGAGCCCCCATCATCTGGTGCTGTCAGCATAGACCCTGCTTTGGATCCTTTGTTCCCCTTTCTCTGCCCCTGCCTTGCCTGAACTCTCTCTCAAAAATAAATAAACATTAAAACAAAAAAAAGTTACTGTAAAACTATATATTCCAACTCATTTGTTTTTTAACAACGAAATAGATATTTTCTATTCCCTACTCAAATCTACGAGGTTAATTTTGCAAACTTGACCCTATCAGAAGATCACATTATCCCTAAAGTTGTGGGCACAGTGAGCCCTACACGTAATGATACTCTTACCTAGTGTGTTGATTTTAGGTTTTATTACCGGAAATTATGAACTATGAGCTGCACGTGCTTCAGTGGAGCTGTTTCTTTTTTTCCTTCATAAACTCTAAAATTTGTATTTCTAAACACAATTATATATTTTAGAACAAGGACTCAGAGTTTGATTCATTTAGCAATCTAATTACAAAGCTATTTAGCCTTTAACAAAGTTTGAAGTATTAGATTCTATGACTTACATACCTGAGATTTGTACAATTAAAAAAAATTACTTTCAAAAATATTTACTGGTAATATGGAGGCTTGTAGTAGTGACAAAACATTTGAGGGAGTAACAGTACTTTCCTATGAGTTTCTCTGCCAACGAGAAGGAATCTTGGTGACAGCATATCCCCTTTCCTAGTTGGCCAACATCACTTAACAAAAACCCTGCCAGGTCACAAACATCCTATTCTCTGTGCCCGCTTGAGGTTAACTAATAACTAGTACAATTAATTAGCCTCAGAGGAGACTAAAAGTGTTGGCTTAAGTGCCAAGCAAATGTTCAATATATGATGCTTTTTGAGAACATATGTCCCCTGCTTTCTTGGCCCTATGGTACTACTCCTACCTCAGGAAGAGTGAGAGCATCTTGTTTGACATCTTGTCGGGTATGTGTCAGAATCAGAGCCAAAACCTCCACTGTCTTTCCAAGACCCATCTCATCTGCTAAGATTCCGCCAAGCAACTGTGGCCCAGCATTTGGGTAATCACGGATGATGCTGAAGGAAAAAACAAGAAAAACGTATCACAGGAAGGCAAGTAAAAATTATACTATTCCTAAAGAAAACTGGAAGAAATCCATAAAAGTCAAAGTTTTTTTAAACTACATTTTAGTGTGAAACAATCTGAAATGCTAGGTCACTGAATAAAGAACCATGATAATCAAAAAACTGCCTGAGCTGACAAGTGAGTCTGCAGAAACAGGAGTGGTACTGGTAAATAACATCGTTCTTTTCTCTTCTTTAAATAAAAGGAGGTGTGTCTGCCTTCTTTCTGTGTCTGTGAAGAAAAAAACGAGGATAATAACTACTGATTCACCTATGATGTTGCTATGTTTAATGACTCCTATGACTTTAATAATAGAAATTAACAAATCTAATGAAAATATGAGAACTGGTCCATAGAAAGATGACATTTTTATTTAAAATTATAATCTCTTTAAATATGAGTAACTAAGCTTCTTAAATCCATTATTTTCCATTCATTATAGAAAAATGACAAGTACTATTAATTTCATATTTGTCTTACCTATAAAAATGATAAAAATATAAAGTCTAGTAAGACTTCGACTTAGTATTCCTTCCTAAGGTACTGCCAAGGCTAAAGACATATGCGACCAATGTCATACAGGTTTTTGTAACATTTACTTTTAATATCTAGCACATAAAGTTTGCCTTACCAGCCTGTGTACGGATTGTAGTAGAGTTTCAAACCCTCAGATGTAACAATCTCTCGCCATAAGAAATGCAGGGTATTTTCTAAAAAAAAATATAACCATAAGAACAAGTTTTTGTTTGTTTTCCTTTCTGCCAGGAAATCACGTTAAAATAAAAATAAGTTAATAGTCAAAATACTCCGGGAAGCCACATACACATGGAAAAAGGCTAGGATCTCATTCTTTTTTTCAGATATTATTCTTGTAATTATTCTTCCTTTGCTTTGGGCACCAATATTTTCCACATAAGTGTTATGCAGAAAAACGAAGTACAGCATATCACAGAGAATTAACAGGAAAAGAAAATGAATACAGGAAAACAACTCCTACCCAATGAAGGAAAATAGCTTATCCTCTATAATTCCTTCAAAAAGTTGCCGAAAATCTTTAAATAACTCAACAGACATATGCTTGTGGGCTAATACATTAACTCAAATCAGACCTAACCTTTTAGAGGGGTCTGATAGCAGGAGGAAAATCTTATTTAACTGAAGAAAAAATATCTTAAACACTGAAGTATTGTGTATTTCAACCAGAGTCTTCCATATTTCTTTCCCTTAATATTTTAAGTTGTTTAAACCAACTGCCAAATTAGGAAGAATGTCTGTATCTACCAGTGAAATGGCAAGTAATTTTGCTGCCTGCTTTAGGGATTAACAGGTGAAGTAGGAATATAGATACATAGGGTTTATAAAATGAAAAAAATTAAAAGATTAAAAAGCTTCAATTTATGGGAACCACAGGGAACATAACTATTAAATGGCACATGGGATTTAATCAACAAAATCCATTCTGTGGATAAAAAAGAATAAAATACTGCTATATGCAGAATGGATGAATCTCAAAAAACATTATGTTCAAAGAGGCCAACTTCTCCCCCGCCTCAAGTGTCCGCGTTTTGCCATTCTATTAATTGTTTCAAAAACAGGCAAAACTAACTTATGGTGGCAGTAGTTGCCTCCTGAAGGGGTTGAAGTAGGAGAATTGACTGGGCCATGAGGGAACTTTCTGAGGTGAGGGAAATATTTCATGTTAGCACTGTATCATAGATATAAAAAGACAAAATCAATTTTAACAATTTTATTTAGCTTAACATAAACAAAACCTTATCATTTCCATATGTAATCAATATAAAATTATGAATGAGACACTTGGCCTCTTTTTTTGTACTATTTGAAATCTGGTATATATTTTAAACTTACAACACATAATCTGGGCAGTCATTTGAAGTCTCAAGAGGCACGTGTGGCTAGTACCTTCTGAGAAAATCTAGTTCTATGTCTTAATTGGGTCATTGGTAACACAGATGCATAGATTTAGCCTAATATATCAAATTGTGCCCTTAAGAGCTGTGCATTTTACCCTAAGTAAGTTATACCTTAATAAAATTATGTAAAGAAAAGTTACTGCATTTTGGAGAAAAAATAATCCAGTCTGTAGGAAACTACAGAGCTAACAATTTCCTCAATGACTAAATTATAAGAAAAAAATACAGAATGTGAAGAGATAAAATCTATGGATTAAAGAAACTTAAGTGACAACAATTCCAATGTATGAATGCTAGTTGGTTTCAAATCTGAATCAACTGCAAGACAGAAAGAGAAACAGAGAGAGAGAAAGGGAGAAAAAAAGAAGGAAGAGAGGAGAGAGATTTGGCAGTATTAAAGAATTACTGGGTTTAAAAATCCATCATAACATATATATTTTATATCTGTTTAAAGCAACCCTTTCTTTCATTGAAATAAACTGTGACGTTACCAGATTAAATGATATGATATGTGAAATTATTACTTCAATATAATTTAGAGTACGGATGAGAAGTAGGAAGAAATAATGTTGGTTATAAATGAATATTTTCTAAAATTAAAAATTAAAAAGTGACATTTGTTGGATTAAAAAAGTATAAACTGGAATCTACGGGAGAAACAAGTAAGAGCTATACCTCATTAAAATAAATCTATACGGAATGGAAGAGAAATGGTCAACACTTCACTTCCTAGAATCATGCAAAAATCTCATCTTCTGCCCATTCCTTTAAAGATAGTGATAAAAAGGCATAAATGACTCCGATAAACTTACTTTCACAAAAACACTTAATAGATAACATTTTATTTTATTATTTATTTTGTGGAGTAAAGAAAATAAATGCAAACCTAGGAGAATTAGTCATACACCAGTCTCCCACTTCTGTAAATTCGCTTTCTGTTGCTAATATTCATCATTAAATTGTGAAGCCTCTCGCAGATGATTAGCAAGATTCCCATTTGATCATGTTCCAAAAGCAATTCTTAGTTAGAAAGGCATGTAAAAAATTTATTGGTTTTAAAAAATTCCAATCAAGGCAGTCTTTATTCGGCAGGAAAAATTAGTTTAAACGCTTATAGTTGAGGGAACTTACAAATGAATTTCTCTGCCTTTCAATTTTAAAGAATTTCTTAGACTACCATTTTGTTCACAGGAAAATTCATTCAATTATAATTAATTCCTAATTATCTTTCATGAAATCCCTCAGATCAATTTGTCTTTGAGCATCTTATACTTGCCACTAGCAGGAGCGCTTCTGAAATGCTCTTGTTGTAGCATCCAATTGACAGCCTCTCTTTGGTATGGTCTCAGCACAGGAATCAACGCAGGATGCTGGACATCCACTTGGATGGACTGCGTTTCTTGCTGATGTGTCTGCTTCACAAACTGATAGAGCTCATCGATGTCCTGTCCCTCTGGCTCACTCTCTGAATCTTCTTCATCCTCTTCCAACACATCTGTACATCCAACAACAAATGTACTCAAAACAACCCACTTTTTCTAACTATAAGCAATTCTTATTCTAAGAACATACTATGCATTTTCCAAACTCTGGGGTCCTGCTCAGTGTGTTTTGGGACTAGAAGGCCCTATCGTTAATTCTTCACTGATCGAAAACCTACCCATCTATCCTTCAAGATAGTTCAACTTTTTCCATGGCATTTTCTTTTGTTGTCCCTGGTTAGAATCAATGTATTCCCCTGTGTTCATGTAATACCCTTCTATTTGGATATAGCAATATATTGCAATCTGTCTGGTAGTGCAATCATTTATGTGTATTCTTTCCTTGTGCACTGAACTGTAATGCAAAGGCTGTCTTTTGTTTTTATATCTCCTCAGAGTAGCTGGCATATGCTTTGCTCAGTGCAGATATTTAATAAACATTTGAATGTGAATATCTTTTACAGTTTATAAAAGGATAATCTATTTCACTTTTACATCTTGACATAAAAAAACTCCATATGCAGACATAATTTTTCTGTCTAGTAAGACAAGGGTTCCCATTTTATTTCTTATGCTAAAAAAGGACAGGCATTTGGTTAGCAGCAGGAGCCAACTAAGAGAGAAGGGCGTAAGCCATTAATGCAAATTTGTAATGACATCAGATTCATTTGTTGGGCACAACTGCCCTGTGAGACTTTTGTGCCTACTAGAACATGAAAAAAAAACCCCTCAAAATTTTGAATAAATGTACAAACCCATTTTAGCTTATGATTTATTTCTGAACTCTTTCAAAAGACCTATACACTTTTAAAGAACATACCTCATATGCCCTAGAATGAAGATTGTACCACAAAATACTTAATTTACTTTTTTCAATAAAAAATATTCCATGTGAGATTTATTCTTACTATTCTTGTGTAATCTAGTATTGATAACTAAACTGGAAGTTTTCCTTTGAAATCCTTTGATGTTTTCCTTTGAACAGTTCAACTTGTAGTATTTTTAAAAAAGCAGAATAATTCTTACCGTACCCTTAAAAATTCTAGATGTACTTAAAAGCATCCCTTCCAATCATGAAGCCAGAGACTGTCCTCCTTTTAAAGTCTTCAACATGCAAAATGATTTACTTTTATTAGTAATTTATTATTTTTTTAATTACATAGGCTTCACCCCCAACACTGGGCTTGAATTCATGACCCTGAGATCAAGAGTTGCAGGCTCTATTGACTGAGCCAGCCAGGCGCCCCTACTTTCATCAGTATTATGAAGCTTTGCAAAGAATGTACTACAGAAACAACTCAACAGTCAAGCTTAGAAAGTGATTTCCCAAATATTCCAGTATGTTCTACAATTTGCATCTGAAATAATGCTGACCCACCATGAGCAGGGCTTGGAGAATTTGAGCCGTTTTTCCAGTAGTGTTGATGGGCTGCACCAAGCCATCCACACTCTCCCCTTGGGAACCAATGGCAGACAACTCTGAAGCTGCAGTCCTGACCAAGGATGCAACATCTTGGCAAGAAACAGTAGCAAAGTTAACTGGTCTTTATGGGAAGCAGGCTCTTGAGATTATTTGTCAGACTGCAAAGGAGAGGTGGAATAAGGCCAGCCAAGAATCTCTGGCCATAACAAAATAAAAGCACAAGAATAATGCAAAAATTCCAATCAGCTCAGATCCCTTTGGACTCTATGGACTCTGCAAACATTTCTTGAGAACCTAGTCTGGGCTAAGCACGGTATTTAGCAAATAAAGACACAAATTAGTGGGGGCATTTCAGATACGTGTAATTTTGTCACACAGTGATTTTATAGAGGCTGTTTAATTTTATGATGGTTTTATTGTTTTTCTGATTATTATGTATAGGACTTGGGAAAAACCCACAACTCTCAAGTAATGTCAAATTTTTAAAGTTTATTTATTTATTTTGAGAGAGAGAGAAAGAGAGCACGTGTGCACATGCACAAGCATGGGAAGGGTAGAGAGAGAGAGGGAGAGGGAATCCCAAGCAGGCTCTGCATTGTCAGTGCAGAGCCCTATGGTGGGGCTTGATCTTGAGAACCATGAGATCATGACCTGAGCCAAAATCCAGAGTTGGATACCCAACCGACTGAGCCCCAGGTGTCCTAAGTAATAGCAACTTTTAAGTTTACCTGGAATAATAAAATTGTACAACTTTTCCATCACTCTTTTCATAAGCTGATTAAACTTCTTCATTCTTGAATTTGCATCACTCAAAAAGTCTAGTTTTGCTAGGCCATCTTCCAAAAGATAAATTCCAACCTACAAAGGATTAATCAACACAAAAATAGTGTTAATTGTACTATTACATTCTTCATGAGGACATTAAAAAAAGTTTTTCAATACTGTTTTTAAAGGTATTCACAGTATATGCCCCACAATCGTTAAATATATACCTACCAAATCTCTGTCACAAATTTTTACTTTCAATAACAAATTCATTGTACAAATGCAGTGCCTACTATGTGTAAGGCACCATTCAAGTTGCTAGAAAAAAATACTTCCCAACCTGGAACCAAACCTGAGATAAGGTGATAAGAACACCCATTCCACCTACCAAGCCAAAGATTTCCAAATTTGATGAGTATCAGAATAATCAGTTAAATTGGTTAAAAATGCAGATTGCCCCAGAAGATTCTGATGCACATGCCAGGATTCTTAAGCACAGTTTGGTGTGGGAATTGCCATTACTAGATCAAACACTACAATGTATAGGAAAACAGATCTTGATTGATGTAAGATAGCTTAATTCTGGTAAAACAATGCACCATGAAGTTCCATAGTCAAAAGACTTGAAGTTGAATACTAGCACTGGTATTTAGAAGCTAAAAAAAACCAGGCAAAGTAATCGATTTATTTTGACCCAAGCACTGTCATTTGCAAAATGGAGAGAAGACTATCATGAGATAGCCTAGGTAATACAGTTTTAAACTTCCTAATGGTATATACTCACTAAATGCATTTTCTTTCTTTTCCCTAAATTATCCTGGACCTGATTCCATAATCATGCAGAGTCTCATATTCTTTTACTAAAGAACAAGAATCCAAACCAGCATTATATGGGAATAAGTAACAAAGAATGTATTTTTGTATATATTTGTACTCTGCCCTGTATACACCTAGAGTTAGCTTACTATAGCAGCAGGAAATGTTTAAATATTTATACAAATTGGGATAAGAAGACAGAAGAGATCAAGTCTATGGGGAACATAGACAGAACACAGATAAACAAGCCATGAATTCTTACATACTTCCTATCACCGAGCCACAATTTGGGCTTTCATGATCAGCCAGGAGAGGGAATACGTGGTTGCAAAGTTTCATTGCCCAGGGAAGAATTAATTACAATCTAATGCTTCCAACTTTTTTCCTTTCCTTTTGTCAATTCTGAAACTACAGATAGGGCTACAATACAATTGTTTTTTAACGTGAGAAAGACACAAAAGACACAGTTTTCAATCGAACAAAGGTGAATTTAATAATTTTAATCTTTATGTTCATTTATTTTTGAGAGACAGAGAGAGAGAGAGAGAGAGAGAGAGAGCAAGCTCATGCAAGTGGGGGAGGAGCAGAGAGAAAGGGAGACACAGAATCCGAAGCAGGCTATAGGTTTTGAGTTGTCAGCGCAGAGCCTTACACAGGGCTTGAACACGTGAACCATCAGATCATGATCTGAGCTGAAGTCGGACACTTAACTGACTAAGCCACCCAGGTGTCCCTGAATTTAACATTTTAGAATTTCTTATCCTTTCAAGTTTTGGCATGAAGGCATATTAACCTGCTTCACAGTTTATAAAGTACATCTACTTACATTGTCTCACCGGATTGCCAACACAACTGTATGAGGTAAAAGGAATGATTATTATTTACATTTTATACAGAAAGATGCTGAAATTAAATGATTCACATAAAGTTACTTGGCTAGTAAATAGAAGAGCCTGAAATGAATTACAAATTTACTCATTCATTTGCTGAAAATCTGTTCAGTATGGGGCATTTTACTAGGCTGTGAAGATAAAATGACTTCATAGTCTACTGAAGGAGAAAAATTTTAAATCTAAGTACACTACAAGTGGCCAAGGCAAAAATAAACATCTGTACAGTGTTGTGGAGGAAGGGCATGTAATACCATCCATGAAGTTTAAGAAAAGATCTCCCTCGAGAAGTAAACTCTGAGCTGAATATTAAAGAATGTCCAGGAGTTATTAGGGAACAGGAAGGGAACAACCCAGGCCGAGGGAAGTGTGAAAGCAAAAGCACAGATGCAGAAATAGAGCCAGAAAATGTGCAGGACACAAATCAATTCGGAATTTCTGGAACAAAATAAAAACCAGAGTGATAAAGGATAAGGCTGGAGAGTACACAAGCGTCTATCAAAGAAAGGAGTTACACACAAGATTACATTTAATTCTGTAGGCAGTAAAGAACAGAATTTCATTTCATTCATATTATACCATCCCAGAGACAAAGCAGATGGAGTTGAAAAGGCCAGCAGGGCAATAAAGAACGGCTACAGGAAGAGGGAGAGATGAGGAAGACCAAAAGAAGACACTGAGAGTAGAGCTGGAAGGGAGGAATCCGGGATGTCTTGAAGAAGGACAGCCTGGAAACGATCAGCTAGAAGTATATATTTCTTATAGCTACTGAAAGCCCAAAATAAAGTACACTTTGAAACTTAATGATGAAAGGCCTATTGCTGGCTTTTTACACCTTCCTTCTATGTCAACTTCAAAATGGGACTGCCCAATGCAGAAGAACCTTAAAAGACACCACAGAAATTGAGTACCTTAATAATGTGATTCCCTTCTGGTTTTTGGTAAAGTTTTATTCTTCTCTTCTTTTGTAGCCACCCCAAATCTTCAAGCATTTCACCACTGAAAGATGATTCCACTCGAATACCATTATCACAAATACTGACTGGCTCGTTGAGTCCTTTTTCTTGTTTCTCTGCATCTTCACTTTCTGAATTAACATAAATCAGGAACTGACCGCTTGACTCTGAACTCATCAGTGTAAAACTCCTTTCTGAAAAATCTTCAGTTAAACTCTGTTCGGGAAGGAGCTGAAGAGTGAATTCTCCTAGAAATGCCCTCCAAGAATTATCAAAGTGATAGGGAGAAATCACAATATTCAGCTTTACAGACAGAGGAGAAAGAATGCCACTGGTCTCTTCTTTATCAACTGATTTTGCGATGCTCACTGCTTCCAAACACCTCTTCTTATCTCTGTGAGCCACTTCTTCTTGTAGGCTATCACCGAGGATGATGCAGTGAGCAGAAGAGAAATCTGAACCCGAGCAGGGGTGCTCCTCATCAGTTAGGATGAGAGGCTCATTCCTTCTGTCTTCATGCATATTCCAGCGAAGCTGCTGTTGCTTTGCTTCATCAACTCTCACTGGGGGAGCACGTTTCCGTCGGCTGCTCATTTTCAAGTTTTCTTGGTTGGCAACTGTGAACTCTAGAAGACAAAGGCAACAAGTAAGCATTCCAACAGAGGATTTTAGTATTAAAGTGCTCCCAGATGAAGAATTCACCACAAACTAACAGCCCACATACACAATATGAACTCTTCGGAGAGATAAAGCAATGGATAATTTTTTTTTTTTTAATAAGTCAAATACAGGTAAGGACCACATTGACCACAATCTCACGCATCATAGAAATCCTAATGGTCATAACAGTACTTTAATGGATACATTTAATAAAGTTAACATGCTGCATAAAATAAAATACATTTAATGAGCAGTAAGACAGTAAGGTAAATCTCTCAAATATCCTGGAAATGCATAGTTGAAGAGTTCTAGGAACTCATAATCATCACAACAAAAGTTCATTTTTGTTTTATAATTCCAAGGAGTTTATAGAATTTTTAAAAATTCTGAAAAATATATTTTCTCTTTTAAAAGAGGAAGATGAAAATCCAGAATGTATTTCTTTTTGTGGATCAGCAGATAAAAAGGTAACAGGAATAGCTGGGAAGGAATAAGGTGGTGATGGCAACCAGAGGAAATGGAGCAGAGACAATAAAGGAAGAAGAGAAAAAAAAATGTAGGAAGAAAAAGAAAAAGAAAGCTTTGTCATCTCAGAAGAGGAACTGTTCTGACAGCAGCCTGTATTATGTAGGCCCAAACTAAACTTTTCCCAAAATAATAGCCAATTCCTATATGAAACACAAACCAACTCACAGAGATTAAATCATAAAGTTGTGGGGCGCCTGGGTGGCTCAGTCGGTTAAGCGTCCCACTTCAGCTCAGGTCACAATCTCGCGGTCTGTGAGTTCGAGCCCCGTGTCAGGCTCTGGGCTGATGGCTCAGAGCCTGGAGCCTGCTTCCAATTCTGTGTCTCCCTCTCTCTCTGCCCCTCCCCTGTTCATGCTCTGTCTCTCTCTGTCTCAAAAATAAATAAATGTTAAAAAAATTAAAAAAAAAATCATAAAGTTGTAATGATGGCTGATGCCTATTCCACCTATTCCAACAATGTAGTTGGGGAAAAAGAAAAGGATGTATAAACAATTAAAATTTGGCTTCAGGATAGTTTAAGAAATATTTTCAATTTGGAATGTTTATGGACTGGAAGATTCAAGATGTCAATTCCTAGATACTGATCCACAAAGTAATCCCATTCAAAATCCCAATAGGCTTTTTATTTTTTTATTTTTTAATTTTTGCAGAAGCTGACAAGTGATTCCAAAATTTATATTAAAATGCCCAAGATCTAGAAAAGTCAAAATAATTTTGAAAAAGAATAAAGTTGAAAGACTTACACCGACTCCAGGACTTACAATGATGGTAATCAAAACAGTGTGGTAACGGTACACAGACATGGTAATCAAAACAGTATGGTAATAGTATATGATAGATATATAGAGCAATGTAACAAAATAAAGTGTTCTGGAATAGACCCAAACACATATGGTCAATGATTTTTGAAAGAAATTCAAAGGCAGTCAACAGGCAAAAAATATCCTTTTCAATAAACAGCCATATGCAAAAAAAAGTGAACCTGGACCTTTACCTTATACATGTCAAAATTAACTTGAAATACATCAAAAACTAAACCACAAAAGCTAAAACTATAAAACTTCTAGAAGAAAACACGAGAAAATCTAAGTGACATTAGATTAGGCAAAAAAATTTAATTTAAATAGGTTACAAAAAGCAGAGAATATAAAAAAATTGATAAAGTAAGCTTCAACAAAATTATATACTTTGGCACTTCAAAAGATACTGTTATAAAAATGAGAGGGGAGCCAGACAGGGCACAGTATTTGTAAAACACCATCTGATGAAGGATTTGTATGTGGAATAGAAAAAGAACTTTTACAAATCAGCAGTAAGACAACCTTATGAAAAAATGACACACACTTCACCAAAGATGATCTACAAGTGGCAAATAAGTACATGAAAACATCTTCACCATCATCAGTCATTAAGCCAATGCAAATTCAACCTACAAACCACAATAGGAAACCATGTATCCACTAGAATGGTTAAAATTTAAAAGACAGGATGTACAGCAGCCAGAACTGAACTCTCAAACATTCTAAAAGGACAAATTTGTCAATTTCTTATAAAATTAAACACAAACGTTCTGTTCTGCGCAGTCTAGTAATCTTGCCCCTCGATATCTACCAAGAGAATTAAAAACATAGATTCACAAAAGAGTTTTAAATTTGAATGTTAATAGCAGTCAATTATTAGCAGTCAATATTGGAAACAACACAATTGTCCATTACGTGGTAAACGGATAAACCGGTGGAATACTACTCTGTGATCAACTACTGATAAAACATAGATGAATTTTTAAAGCATCATGCTAAGCAAAGGAAGTCAGATGTGTAAGACCATATACTGTATGATTCTATTTACATGAAATTCTAGAAAAGGCAAACACCTACTGATAGAAAGCAGGTTAGTGGTTACTAGAGGCTAGGAAGTGCCTCAGATCTCTGGTCCCCATCCTGCCACATTAAAGTTGGATTACTGTAATATATAATTTATACTTCTGAGAGCTACCACTCATTGAATATATGCCAAATTTCTGTTAACCATACTATTGCACTTACATTTTTTTTAAGTTTATTTATTGAGAGAGAGAGAGAGAGAGAGAGAGAGAGAGAGAGAAAGAGAGAGAATCCCAAGTAGGCTCTGCCTTACCAGTGCAGAGCCTGACTCAGGGCTCAAACTCAGGAAAAACCAGGAGATCATGACCTGAGCCAAAATCAAGAGTCAGAAGTTTAATCAATTAAGCCACCCAGTCACCCCTTAATAAATCTGATTTTAAAAGCACAAAAAGTAAATACAGGAAAGATTTAAAATTGTAAGAGATTATTAAGAACAGCTTTATTCTAATAAACTTGAAAAGTCTACATAAAGTGAGCAATTTACTAACAAAATATAAATGAATAAAATTTATTTTCTTAGTAGCCACGCTGCATATGGCTTTTTAACTTTAAATAAAATTAAGTAATACCATAAACTCAGCTGCTCAGTCTCACCAACCACACTTTAAGAGCCCAATAGCCATATGTGACTAGCGGCTACTACACTGGACAGGGCAAATATAAAACCTTCACAAAACTGCAAAAAGGCTATCAAGTATTGTTGGTCTAAGTCAATCATGAGAATTCCATTTCCTTAGCACTGACTGCTTTATGAATGTGCAGGTAATAGACTAAAAATCAATCTCTTACTATGGTTAACTATAAGCATCATATCTCCTCTATTATCTTGGAAGAACAATACAGGAAGCCCCTAATAACCTGTATGTTTATCTTTGCCCAATTCTCATCAGAACACAGGCTAGAATACTGGAATTTGGTCATTCTGGAAGTTTGAAAAGTTCTGCTCATCAGCTTATTAGTTAACTATGACCACAAATATGCTGTATAACACACCATCTCAAAGCTCAATGCTTCGAGAGAGCAATCACTTATTCTCTTAGATTTGCAGGTTAGCTGAGGGTTGGCTGACCCAGGCTAGGTTTCTGGAGGAGCAGTTCAGCTCGGCTTGAATCCTCTTAGGACCAGCAAAGCAACCCACAAATGTGCATAAGGCCATGGGTGAGGTGTAACAGTGTAAATCCAAACACACAAGTACTCTTCAAAGTGTGGTCATAGCAAAAGCACAAGGTTCCACGAGCTAAAGCAAGGCACACGAATGGACCCAAAGTCAAGGGGTGGGGAAACGTACCATACTTCTTTACTGGGTAGAACTGCTCATGACAAAGAATGTGGATATGAGGTAGGGGTTACACAATCTATGACACCAACTCTAATATTAATAACATGGTAATTATGGAATTGTTAACCCTGAAAGCCCCAAAACAAATGGCTATAGAGTCTCACATCTGTAAAACGATGTGGCTTACAGGAGAAAAGAGTCTAATTCTAGCTTTGGCATTGAGTGACTGTGTGGCAGAGGAATAGTTATCTAACCGCTCTGTGCCAGTTTTCTCATTTGTAAAATGGGGATGACAGGACTGTGCTTAGAAATAATATTGGGGTGCCTGGATGGCTTAGTCAGTTAAGCGTCCCACTCTTGATTTTGGCTCAAGTTACGATCTCGTAGTTTGTGAATTTGAGCCCTACACTGGGCTCGGCACTGGCAGTGCAAAGCCTGCTTGCGATTCTCTCTCTCTCTCTCTCTCTCTCTCTCTCTCAAAATAAATAAATAAATATAAAAAAATACTGTAAATGCAATAGTATAGTTAACGGAAATCTGGCATATATTCAGTGAATGGTAGCTGCTATTATCATCACCCTCAGAACTATAAGCTATACATTACAATAATCCAACTTTAATGTGGCAGGGACCATAGATCTGTGTGTCTCAAACTTTACACGTTAGAATCATTTGGGGAACTTAAAAAAAAATACTGATGCCCATGTATACCCCAGCCCGTTAAACCAGAACCCAGCACACATTCATGATTTAAAAAAAAAAAAAAAAAATTGTTTTGGTCGACTCTTTTTCTAAGGGATTTCTATCCAGGGATAATTTCTTGAACCAAAGAAGATGTTATTTGATGAAACTACTTACAACCATAATGTTAACTGGAAGCCAAGAAGTCAAGTACTGGTAAAATTCTATAAATCTCTAATCATATTCCAAATACTTCTGGTTTTCTTCATACCACATGAATCCCATTTTTGGTCGTTGTATTTCTTATTGCTTCCTCTTAAATATCAGCGTTTGGGTAAAACATTATATACAGTTTTTTAAATACGGACCACGCTTTATACAATAGTCCTGCATTTAAATGTAAAAAGCCTGTTGCTTGAAATGCCCTTTTATACTTTTCTGTCTGTTGCTGTCCCAATCTTCCCCAGAAAACTTTCCATGAGTGGGCATGCTGAGTTAAGGGCCTTTCCTCCTTGATCCCAACTGCTACAGTGCTCTAGCTTGAAGGACTTGAAAGCTGGGCAGAAACAGTATCCTATTCCCCATTGTACACCCAATGCCAGGTCAGTGCCAGAATGGAAATGATATTCCAAAACAAGGTGAAACAAGTTATCTTGAACTCCCTGAATACCGAATATCCTCCCTCTTTTTAAAGTGCCATGTTTCTTTTTGGACAAGAGTCTCTTAACCACGTTCTAGAAGATTATAGGTAATGTGAAACTATTCTTTACTATTTCTGGCCATGAATGAGACAGAGAAAACTGACTGACCCATATCTTCGACAGAAAACAAAGACAGCTGTTAGAAAAATAAGCATAAAATGTTAAGTTACTATGACATTGTAACAAACGATTACCAATTAAACTTAAATTCAGATTTTTTTCCTCTCCGAATTATTCTCTCTATTAAAAGACACCTACAAATCCTAAATTACGACAAATCCGTGGTAGACCCAGGTTTAGGCTATAAGGAGCAAAAAGTATACATCTGTCACCCTGCTGCCCAAGGTAAGCCTTACGTAAGCAAAGCCCAATCATTGCTGATTAGTGAAAAGCTCTTAATGATCTAGCATTACCACGATCCTTCTGTAGTTATAACTCCAACAAGATGAGAGTATTTTAATCTACCGAACCCCAAAATATATGTCACATAAACTTAAAAAATGCCCCGGTAAGAAGCTTTTTCACCAGCACACTCTGTTCCCACAAATCTTTGTAGGCTGAACTCTTAATAAAAGATTTGTTTTAATAATTCTACAAGTGCAGTTCTTTTAGGCTTGGGCAAAAAGAGGACATATACACAATAGCATCTTTCAAAAGTAAACTATTTTATTCTCAGCTGTTAGCTTATTGGTTAACTCGACCTGGGGAGCTCTAGAAAGAGCAGGTTATCCAGTACAGGCACACTTATCTTGCTAATGCTCAATAGTACTCAGCTTCCAGCATGGTTTCTGATCATAAACCAACATCTAGGATTTCTAACTCCTGGCTAATGTCCAGTCACTTAGAAAAAAGTCACGAGATTAATGCCATTATTTTAAAACACTGTATATCTGACAATGACAGTCAATCATCAGATAACAAATCTCTGTTCATAAACCTAGCAGCGACCACGGAGCCAAAATGTACAACGTGCAAGGGTGGTTGTGAGTGCGAATGTAATTAATCTGACTCTAAAGGTAGCTGAGAACTTTCTGACTAACTTAGAAGCCTCGCCTCCCGTTTACCACATTACAACCCCGCGCACCTAGAAGCTAGGTAGTCAGCTGCCCAGTTGCAGCCTCCAGGGGCGTTTGTGTTAGGAATGGCGATACCTACTCCGTTTTCCTCCAAAACTCAAAAGCGGTTCAAGGAATCAAAGCTGGGCTGTCAGCGCCAGATCGCTCCCAGCAGGCCCGGCAAACAAGCTACCGCGAGGCCGAGGAGCGCGACAGCCCCTCGGGCGCTCGATCTAAACACCGCGGGCCCCAGCCCCCGGGGAGAAGCACAGCCTCCTTTCCCACGGCCCTACCTTCTCCCTGGGGGGCCGTGGCGGTCCAGAGGCCCCCAAGTCTGGGATGGGAAAGGGTCGGGGAGACTCGCGCTGCGGTTCTCTCTCAGCCCTTTAGCTTCCTAGACTCCAGACAACTACTTCTTCTCTCCCAGGGACCTCCGTCTCCGTTTGGAGACGTCTTCCGTCCCCAACCTCTGACCCCTGACCCCCCATCATCCAAGAGCCTACCTGGTTCTCCAAGCCTCTTGAGACACTCTGCACCAAGGCTCGGGGCTCCACTAAAGCCCCCCACAAGTCCCGGGCAAGCATTCACCACCCACCGAACACCCGTCTGAGATGGGCACGCGCGCTTTACGCTGGTTTGTGTTGGGGTTCCCGGGGGGCCCAGAAACCAGA
Source organism: Panthera tigris (assembly GCF_018350195.1). Taxonomy (NCBI): domain Eukaryota; kingdom Metazoa; phylum Chordata; class Mammalia; order Carnivora; family Felidae; genus Panthera; species Panthera tigris. The sequence continues at coordinate 130,631,926 of NC_056664.1, forward strand.
GGTCCCAGCTACCGGGTGCGCGCTGGAGCGTAGGGTCAAGGTGAACGCGCACGTCGGAGCGCCCCGCCCCTTTTCTCCAGCAATAGCTTCATACGTCGCTTCTGCGCAAGTCCACACGATTAAAGTCTCGCAGAGGATACGTTGGGATCTCGCGATAGCTTTGCCCCAAGATATTAGGAGTACAGGATTGGCTGGAACCTCTAAGGAGGGGGCGAGGCTCTAAGCAGATATTAGATGTGGGCGGGGCTCCCCGCTGAAGGGGCGGTACTCCGCTTGAAGCAAGTGATGGGAGTGATTGGTGGATTTAATAAAAAGGCAGAAGAGAGTTCTGCAAATGCACCTTTGCTATTGCTTCTAGAAAGCAGCTGCTATCTAGGTATGGATGAACCTTATCTCTGTCAGAAAAGTTATTTTAAAAGGCTTCTCAGGAAAAGTGAGTAAGTAGTTTAAGAGGAGAGAAAAACTACATGTATTGTACTGAAGCAGGCCTTCCAATATCTTAGTTTTGTTTTTTTTTTTCTTTTTTTTTTTCTTTTTCTCTCCGAGAGGTAGCCTCTTTCTCATGAGTGAAGGCGTACGTTTAGTTAACTGGAATAACTCTGAGAGGCTTCAGGGCCAAGAGCTTGTAACATGACCGTCAGGAAACATCAGGCACTCAATGACTAGTGAGTACCTAATGAGGGTTCAGCATAATGCTCAAAAAGGGGAGTCTCGGCATGTGTGGTCAGAAGCACAGAAGTAAGTTCTTGTCTAAGAAAACATCTGTTGTGGTTGCAGACAGTTCAGAGTGGTCGTATCCTACACAATACAGAACTTCATCACAGACTTCTAAGCCTGAAAGAAGCCATTTACATAAAGTAAACCCGGTAAAATTAGGTGGAAATCAGTTACCTTCTCCCAGGCTTCATGAGGCAAGTTGAAAAAGGAGTACAAATGCTGGAGTGTTTGTACTGGCAAGCAGACTTCTTTGGAGAACCGATCATTTTACTAAGTACAAAAAGATGGGCCCTTTCTTTTGGACGTGCAAGCTGAAACTCACGTTTAAATGTATATTGAGCTGTAAAAGGTTATCTTTGGTATTTTTATGTCACTTCTTACCATTGGAGCAGAGAATTAAGCTCATACTTTGGCTAAGTCCAACTGGTGCCAGACAGAAACATGTGAAAATAAACACAGCATCATTTCATCTTTGTTCACCTTAATTGGGGTAATGAATCTCTACAGACATAATTATTGTTAGCCTGTACAAATATTAAACTACAGAGATTCAGTTGTAAGTGTGCAGAAATGCAGTTTTAACTATAGAGATGGAATCTATGCACTATCACTCAGTAGTTACAGTTAAACAAAATTCTTCCTATTGAATATCCAAAGGTGTATTCAATCCTATATTTGCAGAGTGTCCTGTATATTCTTTGAAAAATGTTCTCTATGGAGTAATGTGTTGCAATATCAGAATCACCAGAGCTAATTTTAGAAAACATGGTTCATTTTTGCACTTAGGTATCTGGAAGTTCCCAGCTGTGAAACACCTTTTTACCCCTTACAAAACTGAGTTCATCCACCCTTCAGATACTAATGATCTAATGCCATTTCACAAGTATAACCCAGATACAAACCAATAAGTGAACTACCCAGTGTTTGTAGAGTTCAACCAGTTCTTAAAACTATAAATGTGATGGCAGTCAGACCATTTGCTTCCTGTGTGGTCTCACTAGACCAAAGCTATACATCAAGTTCCTTTTGGGGACAGTAGCTTTATAATAGCCATTTCCTTAATTAAACTCATCTTTTTGGAAATTAGTGTTCTTTTTAAAAAAATGTTTATTTTTGAGAGGGAAAGCACAAGTGGGGGAGGTACAGAGAGAGAGGGAGACAGAGGATCCAAAGCTGGCTCTGTGCTGATAGGAGAGAGCCCCAAGTAGGGCTCCAACTTACAAAGGTGAGATCATGACCTGAGCCAAAGTTGGATGCTCAACCAACTGAGCCACCCAGATGCCCCCCCCCTTTTTTAAAAATAAAATGCTAATTTATTTTTGGAGAGAGAGAGAGAGAACGTTTATTTATTTTTGAGAGGGAAAGCACAAGCAGGGGAGATGCAGAGAGAGAGAGAGAGAGAAAGAGAGAGAGGGAGAGGGAGAGAGAGGATCTGAAGCAGGCTCTGTGCTGACAGCTGAGAGCCTTATGCAGGGCTGGAACTCCAATCTTGAGATCATGACCTGAACTGAATTTGGATGCCTAACTGACTGGGCCACCCAGGAGCCCCTGAATAAGTTGCTCTTAAGGAGGAAGACTGGTTGAGAGAGAATAGATGAGTTAAAGCAAATTTAACTCCCTTTCTGGGTAGAAACAAGGTAACTGATGATTTATGAGTAGAGCTTTCTATTTTGCAAGGCTCTTTCATGTTCGTTTTTCTATGAAATACTTAAAATTTCATGAATTTTGGAATATTTAAAATTAATTTAAAATTTAAAATATTTAAAATATTTAAAATTCTCATTTTACAGAAGAGGAATCTGAGAGTCAGAGAAATTTGGTGATTTGCCACCGTTTAGCTCTGAGAGACAAGAGGATATAGAGCTCCCTTGACTATTCTGTGTAGGCCGTTGCCTCTTATTACTAAGTCATGTATTTGGCTATCAGATAAAAATAAGCAATTATCACCAGACTTCCTGGGTTGGCCTGCAAAAAATGAAGGCAAAAAGTTTGTAATTATTTGCTGACACAGGGCTATGTATATCAACAATAAGGATCATTCGGGTCCAGGACTGTTTCTCCTTAATAGATCATTAATAAAATTGCTTGAGAACTTTATTCCTTATTCTGCTCACCATTGCCTGCTCTCTGGAAGTGAAGATAAAGGCCACTCAGTATGACTGAGGCTTGCCAAAGATGACTCTTTTTTGCCATTTCCTCCACTACCAGCCTGTCTTCAGACTACTTTTTCTCCTCCTGACCAAATGAAAGTATTAGGGTCAAAGTAACTATTCCAGAGTGAATTGCAAGGGCCGAAGGCCATTGTTAAAAATGTGTGTAGTTTTAACAGAGAGTGAAAGAAACACAGTCTTGCAAAATTGGCTCTGGCAGGGGTGATCAGCTGTGACCAAGGGAGTGATGCCAGGTCAAACAAACAAAAACTGGTATCAGAGGGATTATGCATGCTTTGCTGTAGTGTGAACAGGATATGTTGAAGGGCAGGCGGTGTGTGACCTGAACACAAATCTTCATGTGTAGAACCTCACAGCTTTTCCTCAGGCTGGCTGTGGATAAGTCTAATTATTAACTTTCAATTTAATTTTCCCACAATGATTTGCAGGTTGGATTTATTTCAAACTGCAAAGTTTGTCCTGTCTCCCCTGCTGAAAACTCAACCTGAAAAATGAAAACTCAAGCTGTGTCCCTTCTGCCTCTCATAATTTGTAAAACAAAATTCGTAAACTGTACACAAAAAGCTGCACTGGACATGAACTTGTGACTTAAGGAGAAGGTAATTCATCATTTCTTTCTGTTTGTCTTTGTTGTCAATAAAGCAATGCTTATAAATTAAGTAAAAGCAAGGAGCAGTAAAAGCAAGGCTGAAGCTGAGTCTGTTGGGTAAGGAAAGATGTGAGATTATATTCAGTGTTTCTCAAATGAGGATGACATAATCAGTACCATTGATCCCTTTCATGGCCCTTTCCACTCTCCATTCCCAACTGTTACTTTTGTTCTAATATTCTTTTCCAATTGATTTTTTTCAATACGGCCTCTAGGCATTAAGCAACAGGAATATTGTAGATGATTCTACTGATGCTTATGACAAGTAATATTTATTATGCAGGTTTGGAAAAATACAAATAAATGTCTTTTGAATATTTCAAGGGTTACTATCAGGTGTCATTGTAAAGTACAAAAATAGTTATGAAACACTTTCAGAATGAATCTAAAATCTCAACCTTGGTCATAGTAGCATAAAATGATACTTAACAGAGAATAGAGTCTTTCCAAAGCTTCCATCCACCAGAAGGGTAGCACCATGCTCAGACCTTACCACTGGTGTATTGTTTAGGTCAGTTCTTGAGGTAATGTTGAAAATAGATCTGAGTTTCACCTCCTTTAAACTCTGTTGAATTTTTTATTTATTCTTTGAGCCCTTAAATAAATTTACATAATTAAAACCTTAAATACTACACAGTAATAGTATATAATGATCAATCATATCCACATGCTGTAACTGTTAACTGTTTGCTCCTGTGTTGACTGTTTGCTCCTGAGAATTAATTTTTAAACAACAAACCAATCCATCCAACCATCTCATATAATTGTAGTGAAACTAATTTAAATAAAGAGAGATATTTAGGAACCACTTGAGTAGATAAACTCCAACGTATGACCTAATTGACTTCTGGATGATTAAAAAGCAAGCTCACATAAATCAAACCCTTACTTCCTATAGCCATGATGTTATAAACTGAAACCCATTTTATACCTTAGAAATACCAAAGTCAGGGTGCCGGGGTGGCTAAGTTGGTTAAGCGTCCGACTTCTGCTCAGGTCACAGTCTCTGGGCTGGGAGTTCGAGCCCTGCGTCAGGCTCTGTGCTAACAGTTCAGAGCCTGGAGCCTGCTTCAGATTCTATGTTCCTCTCTCTGTCCCTTCCCCGCTCATACTCTGTCTCTCTCTCTCTCAAAAATAAATATTAAAAAAAAGAAAATTGAAAAAAAACAAAAAAGAAATACCAAAATTACTTTTACAAAAATTAACTCTCTATGAATCATAGACTGAAATGTAAAATACAAAAGTATAAAACCCCTAGAAGATAACAGGAGAAAACCTAGATAACGCTGGATATGATGATGACTTTTTAGATTCTACACCAAAGGCACGTACATGAAACAAATAGTTGATAAGCCAGACTTCATTAAAATTAAAACCTTCTGCTCTGCAAAATAACATATCTAGAGAATTAGAAGACAGGTCATAGCTTGGGAAAAAATATTTGCAATAGACCCATCTGATAAAGTACTGTAACTACAACAATTAGTTAAAGGATGCACAAGATAAAAAGATATAAGATATGACATCAAAAATGTAAAACATGGGGGGGGCCACAGAGTAAAACTAGAACTTTAGAATGTGATCAAACTTAAGTTGTTATCAACTTAAAATAGACTGTTATAGCTGTAAGTTGTTATATATAAGCCTCATGGGAACCACAAAACAAAAACCTATAGTAGGTACACAAGAAATAAGGAGATCACTAAAGAAAGTAATCAAATCACAAACGAAGAAAGCAACTAACAAAATGACAATAAGTACATAGCTGTCAATAATTTCTCTCTCTCTCTCTCTCTCTCTCTCTTTCTTTCTTTTAACATTTATTTATTTTTGAGAGACAGAGAGAGGCAGAGCATGAGCAGGGGAGGGGGAGAGCAAGAGGGAGACACAGAATCTGAAGCAGGCTCAGACTCTGAGTTGTTTGTTAGCACAGATCCTGATGCGGGGCTTGAACTCATGAACTGTGAGACCATGACCTGAGCTGAAGTAAGATGCTCAACTGACTGAGCCACCCAGGCACCCCAATAATTACTTTAATTTAAATAAACTAAATTCTCCAATCAAGTCACATAGAGTGACTGAATGGATGAAAACATAAGGTTCATCTATATGCTGCCTACAAGAAAGATTCACTTCAGATGTAAGAACACGCACAGACTGAAAGTGAAGGTATGGAAAAAGATCTTATTTGTGGATGGAAACCAAAAAATTGGGTAGTTATATTTATATCAGACAAAATAGACTTAAAAACAAAGACTGTAATAAGAGACAAGGAAGAGCATTCCATGATGACTAAAGAGGTCAATCCAACAAGAGAATATAACATTTATAAATATGTACCCAACATAGAAGCACCTAAATATGGAAAGCAAATATTAACAGACCTAAAGGGAGAAATGGCAGTAAAATATAGTAAGGAACTTTAATACCCCACTTACATCAATGAATAGATCATGTAGACAGAAAGTCAATAAGAAAATATTGGCCTTAAATGACACCTTATACCAGATGAACTTAACAGATATATACAGGAACATTCCATCCAAAAGCAACAAAAGATACCTTCTTCTCAAGTGCTCATGGAACATTCTCCAGGACAGATCATATATTATGCCACAAAAGAAATCTTAATAAATTTAAGAAGATTGAAATCATATCAAACATTTTTTTTAACCACGATAGTGTAAGAGAAGAAAACCAGAAAATTCACAAATATGTCACATGCTATTGACCACAAATGGTTTAAAGAAGAAATCGAAAGACAAATAAAAAATATCTTGAGACATTGACAATGGAAATGCAACAAACCAAAATTTATGGGATGCATCAAGAGCAATTCTAAGAGAGAAGTTCTTAGGAATAAGTGCCTAATTAAGAAACAAGAAAATCCTCAAATAAACAACCTAATAACAATATAGAACACTACTGCTAATAATATAATAAATATATAATATAATTTGATGTTCTCAATAGATGCAGAAAAAGCATTTCACAAAGTCAACATCCATTTATGATTAAAGCTCTCAAGGAAATAAATACAGAAGAAATTTACTTCAACACAAAAAGGCCAGCTGAAAAAGCCAATAGTTAACACCATATTTAATAAAGCTTTCCCTTGAAAATCCAGCACAAGGCAAGAATGCCCACTCTCACCACTTCTATTTAGTGTAGTATTGGAAATCCTAGCCAGAGCAATGAGACAAGAAAAGAGAAATAAAAGGCATCCAAATTGGAAAGGAATTAGTAAAATGATCTCTCCTTGCAGATGACATGATCCATATATGTAGAAAACCCTAAAGACTCAACAGCAAAAGACTATTAGAACTAGTAAATGAATTTAGTAAAGTGAAGGATACAAAATCAACATACAAAAACAATTACATTTCTGTACACAAAATAATAAGCCATCCAAAAAGGAAATGAAAGAATAAATTCCATTTGCAACAGCAAGACGAAGAATGAAATATTTAGGAGTAAACTTAATCAAAGAGGTAGAGCCTTGTAAACTGAAAAGTATGAAACACTGATGAAGGAAATTAAAGAAGACACAAGTAAATTGAAAGACATTGTGGGTTCATGGATTGAACTTTGCTAAAATGTCCATTCTACCCAAAGCCATCTATAGATTCAATGTAATCCCTATAAAAATCCCAATGGCATTCTTTACAGAAATAGTAAAAACAATCCTAAAATTCATATGGGACCACAAAACACCCTGGATATCCAAAGCAATCTTGAACAAGAATAACAAAGCTGGAGGCATCACATTTCCTGATTACAAAATATATTACAAAGTTATATTAAAACAGTATAGTATTGGCATAAAAAAGACATATAGACCAATGTAACAGAATAGACAGCCCAAAGTAAATCCATGAATTTATGGTCAACTGATCTTTGACAAAGGTGCTAAGAACACATAATGATGAAAAGATAGTTTCTTCAATAAATGGTGTTGGGAAAACTGGGTGTTCACATGGAAAAGATCTAAACTGGACCCCTCTCTCACACCATGTAAAAAAATCAACTTTAGTGGATTAAAGAATTAAACAGAGGACCTGAAACTGTAAGACTACTAGATAAAAACATAGGGAAAATTTTTGTTGGTATTGGTCTGGGCAATGACTTTTTTAAAAAATATGACACCAAAAGCACATGTAACAAAAATAAAATAGATAAGATTGCATTAAACTAAGAAGTATCTGCACAGCAAAGGAAATGATCGAGAGTGGAAAAGAAACCTGCAGAATAGGAGACAATATTTACATACCATCTATCTGATAAGAGATTAATATCCAAAATATATAAGGAGCTCAAACAACTCAACAGCAAAAAACCCAAATAACCCAATTTAAAATGGGCTAAGGACCTGAATAGGACCTTATTTCTCAAAAGGACATACAAATGTCCAACAGGTATATGAAAAGGTGCTCAACATCACAATTCATAAGATTAATGCAAATTGAACCCACAATAAAATATTATCTTACATTTGTTAGAATGGTTATTATCAAAAAGATAAAAGATAACAAGTGCTGGCAAGGATATGGAGAAAAAGGAACCCTGGTACACTGTTGATAGGAATGTAAATTAGTACAACCATTATGGAAAACAGTATGGTGGTTGCTCAAAAAATGTAAAACAGAACGACCATATGATCCAGCAATACTATTTCTGGGTATATATCCAAAAGAAATGTAACTAGTGTCTCCAAGAGACATCTGCATCCCTACATTCATTACACAGTTATGCACAATATTTGATGTACGAAAACAGCCTAAGTGTGTATACACAGCTTTAAAATGGAAAATAATCTTGCCATTTGCAACAACATGGGTGAACCTGAAATATATTATGGGAAGTGAAATAAGCCAGACACAGACAAATACTGCATAATCTTACTTATACACAGAATCTAAAACATTTGAACTCTTAAAAGCAGAGAGTAGAAAGGTGTTTTCCAGGAACTGGGGGATGGGGAAAATGGGGAGATGTTCAAAGAGTTTACAGATTCAGTTATGCAGGATGAATAAGTTCTAGAGATCTAGTGTAGAGCATGGTCATTTTAATGAGTAATATATTGTATACTTGAAATTTGCTGAGAAAGTTGATCTTAAGTTGTTCTCACTGCTCCCAAATATAGTAACTATGTAACTATGTTAATTAAATTGATTGTAGTAATAATTTTACAATGTATATGTATAGTAAATGATTAGGTTGTACACCTTAAATACATACGCTAAATTTGTCAACACTTCAATAAAACTGAAGAAAAAGACTGATCATTGAGAAATTTTAACAATTTGAACTGTTCTTATAAAAAATGATTCATTTGTAATCAACTAGGTATTATATATTTCATTATATTTTGATCCTTTGAAAGATAATTTTCTATGCAGAAGAAATTTTTAGCCAAACAGTATGACAATAGCAATAATGCATTGCCTGCCCCTAATATTTTGAACAAGAAGCTGTTTTCTATGTTTTGTTTGACAAAGGGATGGTAAGTAGTGTTTTCTCTGTTTTTACAGAAACCAATGAAGGAGTCCTATTACTTTAATGTCTTTTTTCTCCTGTGCAGAATATTTCTTCAATTTCTTTCCAGATGAGTGTGATTTTAATTTTTCATGTTAAAATCAAACTGAAAAGTACAATTTTTTTTATCATTGAGGAGGGTAATTTATAATGTATGTGTTTGCAGAAGTGAGATATTTAATCAAGTATTTAAAATAAATTTAAATCATCAGTGCTTATTGCCCTGATTACAAAAGAGGCATCCTCTTATGTAAAATAGAAATTTATGGACGTGTGTTTTCAATCATTTTGAGTACAGATATGCATTTAGAAAACTCTTCAGGTTTATTGAAGTTCCTCTGCTCTAAAGGACCAGTTTTAGTTAATAGGTTTTTCATCGTTTTCATCCTTTTTATGGTGCACACTTACAGGAAATATAATGGAATATTTCTATAGTGACAGTCATTAGAAAATCCAAGATATGGAAATGAATGTTGGGAAAAAAAACTATGTTTGAAGATGTAAATAAACCTTGCTTCTAGATTCTCTGTATCATATGCTTTATTCTCTAATTAGAGATAAATATAACAACATGGAAGCAACAAAAAGTGTTTAATTGCGTTATCTCTTTATGGGTTCTTTTGCTGTTTCAGAGTGTTTTTTAAAGGCATTAAAATCATTTGTGGCAGTTATCAAAAAGTCAGTCTCGACAGGTTTTCTAACAGTCTAAATTCCTTACAATTTAATAACTTGAGTGCCTTGCTATTGTGGGATCAAGTCATAGGAAAATTGTCCTCACCCACACTTTGAAGGAAAATGCTGTGGCTTCATAGAGACCCTGTCTGAAAGTTATAGGAAGCTTTGCTACTTTGAATGAGGTTTCAAATAATCCACAGAAAAGGTCAGAACAGAGGCCAATTTCTGTACAGAGTTGACTTCTCTCGCCTGCCACATTACTGCCAATATAATGTGAAGGAAAATTTATGAAGTCCATGAGGCAGATATATCCTGGGCAGACACAGTAGGAGCACTGGTAATGTGAGAATAACTTAAAGGGTATAGAAATCACCACCTCCCACCCCAACTCCTCCATGTCTGAAATATCTTCTCATATCTGTCTTGGTTCTTAAGAGTATATAATTCAGTATTTATTTCTTTGGAAAAAGATGCTACATATGCAGGAATCCTCGTTTTTTAAAAAATTTTACATATGATAAATTTTGCTTAGTGAAAATTTTACAGAATTGTGGGTCAAAAGATTTTTAAACTGTTGGAAATATAAAAATGAATGACGTAGAATCCTTGCCAATATTCTCACTGTCTAGTAAGAAAAGACAGACATATGTTAAAAATAGTGTGATGAACTTTTGCATGTACTATGATAGAGTGTAGATTATTGTGAGGGCACAAGTGAATGAATGACAAACTCTACTTGTTGGGACGGTTAGAAATTGCTTCATAGAGGAAAGGATAATAGAGTGTTGAAGAATTAATGGATATGTCCCAGGTAGACAAAGAGATAAAGTATCCTCAAGTAAAAGGAGCCCCTTAAGTATCAAGTCCTGGAAATGTAAAGCAGATTTGGTTATTTGAAGAAATTGCAGACTGTTGGCCATAGATGGGATGAAAAGAGAAAGTGAAGAAGTGATGAGGGAAGAACAAGAAGTGAAATAAAATGGGGGAGTAGCCAAGAGTTTGATTATCGGTCACATTTTGTACCTGGATAAGGCATTTGGAATTTATTACATTATCAACATGGGGGGCATATAATGATTGCAGTCAGGGAAATGATATGGTCAGGTTTGTGTACTGGGTAATTTTAGTCATGCTATTTAGAATTGAATGGATGGGAGACTTGAGGTAGAGAGACCATTAGAACACCACTGCAGCTGGTGAGTTCAGATATGGTAAGGCCTTGGACTAAGGCAATATCAGTAGGAATGGAGAGGAGGGGAGTATCTGTGAGTTGGGTAGTGTCTTTTATAAAGATAAGGAGTACATCAGCAAGTACAGTTTGAAGAGGAAGATGATTTCAGTTTCAGTTGTTGAGTTTCAGATGTCTGTGGATAGATATGCACATAAGGGGCACTTAATTTAGATGAGTTGAATGATTAAATGAATGGCCACATGAGCATGGGGCTAGAGAAAAAGTCTGGCCTGGAGACAGAAATGAGCACATAGGTGGTAGATGAAATCAAGGGAAAGGATGGAATCACTCCAAGGTAGCTTGTAAAGGAGGAAGAGATAAAGATCAAGATTAGAACTCTGGGGAACTCCACTGTTTAAAGAGCAAGTGTAGGAGCAAGAGCTGCAAAGGAGACTGAGAATATGTGGGCTGAGTGGTAAGACGGGGAGCCCAGAAAGCTTAAAGTCACAGAAACCAAGGGAGGACAGAGTTTTATTGTTGGGGGAGGAGTTAGCAGCACTGAAATGCTGGAGAGAGATCAAATATGCCGAGAGCTAAAAAGATCCCCTGGATCTTTTCAGGGATCTTTAGTGACTTTGCTTGAGGAATTTAAGTAGTGGTGAAAGGGGAACTTGCTCTCAGTGGGCTGAAGAGTTAATACAGTGATGAGAAATGATCATCCAGTGTAATTTATTTTTAGGAGTTGTTTGTAAGTGGAGAGATACACTAAGAGATGGAGGGATTTTTATTTCCTCTTATTATTTATTTTTAATGGCTTTATTGAGGTATGATTGACATATATGCATTGTGTATATTCAAAGTGTACAACTTGTAATAATTTTTGTCTTGCGTTTGGTGCCCATCCCTGCCTTCAGCACCACTGTCTTCCCAAATAGGGATCCATTCTGCACTACTCATTCTGTTCCTCGAACAAATCTACCCAGAACAAGCACTGAACTAGGAGCAAGGAGACTTGGATTCTAGTCTCATGTCTTGTCCCAGCAAGTTTTATGAACCTATACAAGTCCCATAATTTGTCTTTCAGGTTAGTTATTTTAAAACTATAACAGTTGAGAAGGCCCCTTCCAGTGTTTTTTTCCCGTATTTCTTTGATAACTCTTGCATACAAAGCTATAAACATATTTGTTGATTGATAACTTAAATGGCATCTGTCTTTGTGGTCATTTGTGTTGTAATAGTATTCAAAACCTTTAAGAAGGGTTCTAACAGTGTAGATTCCAGATACAAACAATAGGTGGGGGATTTTGGAGGGCACTGTACCTTCCTGTCACTCTAGAAATTATTCCATGTTGTTACATTTTCCACGTGTAGAATTGACTCTTCCATATGTTGTTTGAGATGAGAAGCTAGATAAGAAACAATAGCCAAAAGTTGTTCCAAACCCTGGTAATGAGGCAACTTTTGAAGCCTGCTGGGAGTCACTATTGATAACAACTCCATCCTTTCAAGAATTGCTTGTCAAGCCAAAAATCTTAGACTCGTCCTTGATTCTTTTTTTTTTTTTTTAATTCCACCCTCCATTCATTCCCTCAGAAAATCATATTGCCTCTACATACATTAAGAGGCTGATCATTTCTTGCCATCTCTGTTGCTACCAGCCTGGCCTATTCAGCCACCACTGTATTTTGTCTGTATTATTGCAGTAGTCTCTTAGCTAGTCTCAGTGCTTCCACTGTTGCCTCCCTACTCCTTCTCAAAGTAGCTACAGTAATCTTATTAAATCATAAGTCGGGTCATGCTACTTCTCTGCTCAAAACTGTTCAATAACTCCCCATTTCATGCAGAATTAAAACCAAATTCCTTATAAGGTCCTCTCAGGCTGTATATAAACTGGTTCTCTGTTTGTTCTCTGACCTCATCTGCTACTTATCTCTCCCTCATTCACTTTTTTTCCAGCCTTATGTCCTTATGTGTCTTCAATCATACTGAGAACTCTCAAACCTTAGGGCCTTTGCTGGACGCTTCCTCTGCTTGTAATACTCCTATGTATCTTCAGGGCTCATCTCCTTGAAACCGTTGTTTAAATGTCATCTTTACAATGACGCCCGACTATCCCATTTTTTAAAAAAAGTTTACTTATTTTTGAGAGAGAGAGAGAGTGAGAGTGAGAGTGAGAGAGAATCCTAAGCAGTCTCCACCATCAGTGCAGAGCCTGATATGGGGCTCGATCTCATGAACTGTGAGATTGTGACCTGAGCTGAAATCAAGAGTCAGATGCTTTACCAACTGAGCTACCCAGGCACCCCTGACTATCCCATTTAAAATTAAATCTCACTCTTTATTTTCAGTTTACACTTCTGTTCCCTAATCTGCTGTTCTTATTTTCACCAGGGCACTTGTGATGTGTATAAGTTACTTGCTTACTGTGTTTAATATTTATTTTGTTTCTTCCTGGTAAAAAAAAATCAGATTTAAAAAATTATTTTATTTTATTTTTTTAAATTGAAGTGTAGTTGACACACAATGTTCCATTACCTTCTGATGTACAACATAGTGACTCAACGGGTTGATATGTTATACTATGCTTACCACAGGTGTATACCATTCAATGCTATTTCAATATCACTGACTATATTCCCTGTGTTGTACCTTTCACCCTTGTGATTTATTCATTCCATAACTGGAATCTTGTATTTCCCACTCCCTTTCACCCATTTGGCCCATTCCCCCACCCCTCTGGCAGCCATCAGTTTGTTCTCTGTATTTATGGATATGTTTCTATTTTTTATTAGTTTCTTTATTCTTTTGTTTTGTGTTTTAGACTCCACATGTAAGTGAAATCATATAGTACTTGTCTTTCTCTGTCTGACTTATTCAAGGTTCATCCATGTTGTTGCAAAATGGCAAGGTAAAATCAGAGATTTTTGTGTGTAGTTAGTTCACTGACGTATTCTAATCACTTAGAAAAGTGACTGGCACATAGTAGTCACTCAGTAAATACTGATTGTTGTTGAATTAAGAACAACAGTGGCTGCTATGGTCTGAATGTTTGTATGACCTCAAAATTCATGTGTTGAAACCTAACCCCCAAGGTGATGATATTAGGAAGTGGGGCCTTTGGGAGGTGATTAGGTCATGAGGGTGAAGACCTCACGGAGGGGTAGATGGGGCTCCACTTAGATCCCTCACTGCTCCTGCCATGTGAGGATACAATCACAAGTCTGTGACCTGGGAGAGGGCCCTCACCTGGCTGTGCTGGCACCCTGATTTTGGAATTCCAGCCTACAGAACTAAGAGAAATAAATTTCTATGGTTCATAGGCTACCTAGTCTCTTGTAGTTTGTTACAGAAAGCCAACAGAATAAGACAATGGCTGCTTATATTTCCATAACAACTTAGAGTTTTTAAAATACACTTACTTTGTTTTTAGGAGGTTCTAATAATATGGAAATGGCCCGGGAGCTCTTCCATAACCAGTGTTAAGAGATTCTCCAGGGACAGTAGAACCCTAAGGGACTGGGAGAGAAGGGATACATATTTGATGATCAGTGACCCTGAAAAATCCATTATACTCAGGTGCGTTTGTGCAAGTGACCAGTTGTATTAGTGATTTGTTGGTTGGGGCTATAGAAAATAGAAAGAATGATTTCAGAGATGAGATAAAGGAGGCATTGAAAAATGAGCATTGCCTTAAGTCACAATTTATGTCTGTTCCTTTTTTGATCATTATAATCAGAGAACATAGTGTTTGATTGGTTAGGCATCACTTAAGGAAGAGAAAAATTGGTTTACTTTTTAAGTCATGCCCAGATTTGTGTATATGAGGTTTATTCATTGAGTGTCCAATAGCGAAAATCCCATGCAAGCAATTTGAGAATGACAATGAATGGGAATAGATATACTAGAAGACTAGGGGCATTTTTTTGGAATGTGCACATTTATCCTGTGATGCACAGCCTAATGATTCCTTAGTGGTAATAGAAGAAAATACCAAACCAATTTTGTTTTTGAAATATCAGCAAATTTAGCATGAAATTAATAGCATCAAAAATATCTGTCCTATAAATCTGTGGAAACAAAGCTATTTGAACCTGTGTAAGCAAAGAAATATTTTATTTCTCCCTGAATAGATCAAATCTCCCACCATGCAATAACGGTTTACTTTTAGCTACAATAACTAGACTAGACTATGGAACAACTGAAGGACATAGATAGCTCCCTTGGGCAGAAAGAGAAGAAAGCTGTGTTTTGTAAATTCAACTATGGTCATCTATAACATTTAATCAGCTTAAGAAAATCAAATAAACCTCATTTGTATCTGAAACGTGTGTAGTAAATGGAAGATTAAATATAAAAGAATTAGATTTCAGGCTATAGGAATATGCTCCTCTGTTTCTAAAGTAAATCTGGATATAGAAGATGTATTGTTTGCCAGAAAGATATTAATTATATATTTAAATAATCACTGAGAACATGGAAAATAACATAAGCTGAAAATATATCATCACTATAACAAATTAACAACTCTATTGTTCTCTTCACATATATGATGGACTACATTTATTTTTAAAAAAAGCTTTTCCTTGCACAAGTATACATGGCATGAAACTGTTCTTATAAGCTATTCTAAAAGACTTTGTTGTTAAGTTTACCTGTTCAGCAAATAATAACAGCAATTAATGCCATGTAGCAGTTTCTCCCAAGTTTAACCATCTATATATATCTGCAAGGACAGATGTTCAAATTACAGGATTTTAAAAATGTGATATGTTTATCTAAAAGTTAGTCTAGCTCTGGGGTACCTGACTGGCTCAGGTGGTGGAATGTGTGACTCTTGATCTCAGGGTCAAGAGTTGAAGCCCCGTGTTGGGCATGGAGCCTACCTAAAAAAGATAAATGAATGAATGAATGAGTGAATGAATGAATCTATAATGTTTATCTCTAATTTTTCTATTTGTAACACCCTTTAAATTTTGCTTCATTTTTTTCATTGCATATCTAGCTCCAACCATAGGAACTAGATGTCTAATAAGTTGACAAGAAACTGTTTAGTTTGTTTTTTTTTTTAATTTTTTTAATGTTTATTTATTTTTGAGAGAGAGAGAGAGAGAGAGAGAGAGAGAGGAGGAGGAGTGGGGGCAGAGAGAGAAGGAGACACACAATCTGAAGGAGGCTCCAGGCTCTGAACTGTCAGCACAGAACCTGATGCGGGGCTTGAACTCACAGACCGCGAGATCATGACCTGAGCCGAAGTCAGACGCTCAACTGACTGAGCCACCCAGGTGGCCCTGTTTAGTTTTTTTTTTAAAGAAAAATAATACTTTATTCCCAATCTTTTGAAATCATAGCTATTAAAAATAATGAGACCAATGAATAATTATTCTAGAAAGCAGTATTTAAAAGCCCCTCACACTGGTAGAGAGATTGTCGTCAAGACAGGCTGTCCTAATATCTGGGAGGAAATTGTCCGGAGGTAAATATAATTTTTTTTAATAAAAATTCATGGCCATTAACAATTTGTACATTTTTAAAATATAAATTTTATCAGATATCAGGGGTTTGCTATGCAATTAACAATTCCTGATGGATTGTAGCCTAGGTTAAATAATAAAGGCAAGAAATCTGGAAAAGATGATTACAGGTTGGCTATAGCAGCTACAACAGCCCAAGGGTAACCTTGCACTTTGTGAGCATCTCCATGCTTCCATTGGCCTTCCTTTCATGATCTCAAGATGGTTGCCACTGCTTTAGGAAGCAGGGCCACACAACCAGTATCCTGGGTAGAAAGGAAGGGGCTGGGATGCAAACTTCTTGTAAGGACTATCTTTTCATCTGGGAGCAACATTTTTTTTTTTTTTTGAGAGAGAGAGAGAGAGAGAGAGAGAGAGAAAGAGAGAGAGAGAGAGAGAGGGAGCTGGGGAGGGCTAGAAAGAGAGAGGGGGAGAGAGAGAGAGAGAATACCAAGCAGGCGCCATGCTGTTAGCACATGGAGCCCAACCCTGGGCTCAATCCCATGAACTGTGAGATCATGACCTTAGATGAAATAAAGAGTCAGATGCTTAACTGACTGAGCCACCCAGGCACCACTGGGAACAACATTTTATGTCAAAGCTTTCCAGAAGATTTTATCTTACGCTTCATTAAATATGACTGTTGTCATATGGCCACCTCTATCTCCAAGGAATATAGGGAAGAGTACCCAATGAAGGAGAATGGAATAATGGGATTTCTGTGACAAGTTTATATTAATCATGAGACATTTTCTAAGGTTAGCAAAAAGGCCTATCATTCCTGAAATTAAGGAATCTTAACCAGCTATCTGAATACAACTAAGATTCTGTTAGGGAAGACCTGAGATGATACTGAGAAATATTTTTTTCTGCTGTCCTGGAATTATGGCTAAGACCCAAAGCTGGCAATAAAAACAAAAAGTATTCCACCTATTACAATCCATATTCATCAGCAGTTGGGGCTAGCTGTCGTTCTTTAGGGCTTGTTGATATGTGCCAGTTCTGAGAAGAGGCTCTGATGCCCCCACCTGTCCTATCACTCATAGTCATTATAAGGAAGTAGGAAGTGGGATTTGGAAAAATGCAGTGTTTGTGAAGAAAGGCTATCCTTCATTCTCCTCAAGGCTAAGGAAAGGTGGGCGGGGGCAGGGAGAGAGAATGCCTGAAGATTGTGATGGCGGCAAGAAGGAGCTTGGCATTTGGTTTCCTGAATGATATCCATTCACATCTGCTTCTTTGAATTCTTGAATTATTTGGTAGCATGTGCACAAATGATCAGGTGAACTCACAGAAACTACTTGTCATTATTTACTTATTCTCGGCTCTTGTTGCATACATTCTTATTATGGAGGTCGGTTTTGTAGACTCCTGTACCCAATGGTTCTGAATAGTTGTATGAACATTGTTAGAGGTTAATGGTGCTATTTTGGTGGTCCTTCAGCTAGGAGCCTCAAAAAATCCAGATTATCTCTTTTCACCTCCCCCCCCTTCCCTAGGTGTCTGTGCAAGTAACAGATACATCTAAGAAACATTAGCAGAATAAGCATCCAGGAACCACATTATCAATGATCATACAGGTTTTCAATAACTCCTGGTAAAGTACAATTGGAACATGTATCTTAGACTCAAGCCCTAAGCAGTGACCCTATGCGGTTTGGCTCCACTCCTCACCTAGTTCATGTATATTCAATGATGGAAGAATCAGAATAGTGAAAAGGCCAAGAGAAGTGAGAGGCTTGTGAAAAGCAGATACTTCTGCTCCAAATCTAAGCCTCTAGAGTCATAGCTCTAACTTGGGTTAGGATGAGGGTATAAGAAGGTCTTTGAATCAGATATGTAATTAAAAATTTAAAACTAAGAAGACTAAGTCAACAAAGCTGAGATTAGAGGGGTGCATGGATGGCTTAGTCAATTGAATGTCCCACTCTAGATTTTGGCTCAGGTCATGATCCCAGGATTGTAGGATCAAGCCCTGCATTGGGCTCTGTGCAGAGCACAGAGCCTGCTCAAGATTCTCAATCTCTCTCTCTCCCTCTGACCATCTCCCCCATTTATGTGCTCTCTCTTTCTAAAATAAAAAAAAAATAAAATTCAAAAACCCTGAGATTAGACTCTTCTAGTAACTAAAGTAGCTAAAAAATTATATAATCTGGTTATTATGGTGAGGGAGTAGTTCCTCAGAAGAAAAAGGAAGCCTAGAGGGAGAGATTTGGTATAGCTTTTTGGAAAAACAAACAAAACAACTATGTCATCTTGTAACTCAGTGAACTGTCTAATAAACTAGTCTCATAGATATGTTTGTGACTGTATATCAAGTACACAGTTGTCATGTCTGCACTATAGTATGTGTGTGTGTGTGTATTTATGAAAGTATTTAGATACATATGAATTAATTTATTTTTAGCTATGAGCTCAAATAGAAAATAGAAAACTGATAGTAAAGTACAGCAAATTATTTAAAACCAGTAAGGGTCAATGGTAAAAGCAAGGCACCAGAGAATTTAACTACGGAGAATTGATGTAGTTAGTAGGATACCAATGTTTAGCCAAATACTCTAGAACGTTACTCATGAAGTAAGCATTATTCTTATGGAGCATATATTCTCCTTATATACTTGCTATGAGTCAATAACAGATTTAACTTTGAGTTTTCTAGAAGCCAGTGCGAAGCAGAAGCATATTTCTGTTTGTGATTCAAGGAAATATAATATGGGGGTGCTTGGGTGGCTCAGTTGGTTAAGCGTCTAATGCTTAGTATCAGCTTAGGTCCTGATCTCATGGTTCATGGGACTGAGCCCCACATTGGGCTCTGTGTACTAACAACATGGAATCTGCTTGGGTTTCTTTCTTATTCTTTATTTGCCCCTCCCCCACTCTCTCTTTCTCTCAAATAATAAACTTTAAAGAAAAGGAATTATAATATAGAAGTTAAGTAGTTGCTGAAAAATATGGCCATCACGAATACTAAAACCATAAAGAGATGTCCCCTGAGTGTCTCAAAAGAACACTGTGTACTATAGCAACAATATCCTCAACATTCTTGCTGAAGAGCCAATGATAAGTTTCCTGAGGTTGTATAAAAAATGAAAATTTGGATGAAATAAAGTTACAGTAGCCATTTTGATTACCAAAAGAAGAGTATCATCTATGATAAACATTACACTATTTTTTTTACAAAGTACCCTTGGGATTTTTCTCATGGTTCCTAACTTTGTGTTTGAATGTAAGGGTTATCTGAGAATAATGCAGTCACAAGTTAAGTTGACATTTCCATTGTAGTTTCCTGTTTTGAAGGGGAATGATGTATGTTGTTAATATAATGTATAACCTAATTTTGAAAAGAGTGAAGATCAACTGGCTTTTAGTCAGAGTTAAATACCCACTTATTTGCTATTTCTAGTTCTTCAAGATCAGCGTATTAAAACTGAAAACGTGGTTTGATAGTCAACGATCACTGCCAAAAGTTTTGAATATACATGTGTGTGTGTGTAAGTGTGAGTGTGTGTGTGTGTGTGTGTGTGTGTGTGTGTGCCTTTAATAAATATTTGCTGAAAGAATAAATGAATGGATAAATATATTCCTTTTAGTCATTTACTGGACTGATTCCTGAAATTTCTGGTGGTATGCCTTATTATGTCTGAGACAAAATTTGAACATTTCCTATTGAAACAGACATTTATAAATATTAGTAGAATGCTTTAAAACATGGCTCATAAAATAACATGATTTTTAATAACTTGGATACAGGATGGACATGTAAGTGCACAGTAATCCTTTTATTTTTAAGCTTAAAAGTGAAATCAATAATTACATTAAGGACCTGACCCAACATTAAGATCTGAAAATACTTAGTAACCAGTCATTAAGAACAACGTATATCCCCAAGCTGTTTTCTTTAGCAGGCTGTTTCTGTGTTGAAATCTGTAATTGGCAAAAACAAAGCAGAACAAAATTACACGTGTGGGGGAAAATAGCCAACTGCAACTCCTTTGTACCTCAGAGACATTCACTGCCTTTTTGTTATAAAGCCTGGAGCAGGCTCCTAGCGTATTGTGAAACTTCTGATTTGGAACTCCTAAACAGTAAACAAATGAACAATAAACAAACAAAAGCAGTTATGATGATTTAGGTATAAACTTTCTGGGAAGCAGTAGAGAGTACTGATGACCTATCCAGTCATACCAACACTTGGTTTTATTCCCAAATATATGTCTTCTTTTTCTTCTGAGCTAATCTTATTTTTCAGCTCTGTAATGCCTCTTTGCCCCCAGATATATTATGGCCCATCTGGAAGGCATTTCTGTTATATCTTTTTACTAATTCATGTTCCTTTTATCCTTTCAAACCAAGATCAAATTTTGTTCTCCCTATCAGGTAGTCTCTGACTGACCATAATCCACTCTTAGGTATCGTCTCAGTTCTTATTTGTGGTGGTTCCATTCGTGGTGGTGTTCCCTCACATTGTTCTTAAACCTTTCATTCTTAAATTTGGAGTCTTTACTTATTTTTGAATAGCAAACCTCGAAAGTTTTAAACAGAGTAATGGTATCACCCTTATATAATTTAGTTTTCTAGGATTATCTTATCATTTGGTTAGCACTAAAATGACTTGATTTTGCAAGGCATACTCCTTAGAGTTTATTAGAGCAGTGGTTCTTGACCAGGGATCCGGGGAACACTAGAAGATCTCAAAGATTATTTCAAGGACTACTAGAAAATTTAATATTTTAAAGGAAGTCGAATGGGATTTTGTTTCCCTATAGTAAGGCCACCTAGGCTAATAAAACCATCATCATCATTATTATTATTTGGTTTTTCCTAGGTTATATCAGTTCAACAGCATAATTTTGCATTGTTGTCAATAAAGCATTTCAACTCTTTGCATCCATGAGGAGAATATAAAAGGACTGGTTACCATTCTGGGTTATGAAAGAATTGGTTATGATTTGCATAGATCCTTTTTAGGACTTTGTTAAAGGTAGAAGATACTCTATACTTAGGTATTCCATATGTGATAATTTATATTAAAAATACTTCAATCTAATTATTGTTTTCTATAAATATAACCATAAGAATAAAATATAACTTTAAACTTTTTCTCTATTATAACAACGATCACATCTTTAGTGCCTTCTATATGACAGGCAGTCTGAGGCACTGTTCGCTCACAGTCTCATTAATCTTGAAAATCATTTCATTCTGTTCTTATTTGTGTTTTAAGGTTGGAGAAATGGATGCATGTAACTTGCTCAACATTACCTAGTAAGTCAGCAGAAAATCTAGGATTCAAAAACAGAACTGCCTAAACACAGAATGCATACTAATTTGTTCTTTTAAAAAAATTTGTTTTTAACATTTATTTATTTTTAAGAGACAGAAACAGAGCACAAATGGGGGAGGGACAGAAAGAGAGGGAGACACAGAATCTGAAGCAGGCCTCAGGCTCTGAGCTGTCAGCACAGAGCCCAACGTGGGGCTTGAACTCATGAGATCATGACCTGAGCTGAATTTGGATGCTTAACCGACTGAGCCACCAAGGCTCTAATTTGTTTGTTCTATGTTGCCTTTCTTTTTACTGTTTCATTGGCAGACACTGGGTAATTCTTGCTTTCATGTGTGTGTCTAGTAATTTTCTATTGAATACTTGACGTTATAGGTAAAAGAACAGCAGAGACTAAGGTAAGTAATTTTTTACCCAGAACAGGCACACTTGTTTTTCTGTCAACAGAAGACTGAGTTAAATTAGTCAGGAGCTAAGCCAGATTTGGGTTTTGTTATTGCCCTAGTTATCTTCAGTGAACTACAGTTTCCATATTGCTCAGGGGGGATTGGTCTTTTCTTGTGATTGTTGTGAGGCCTGGAATGAGGGAGCATTTTTCTCTGTATTACGGCTGTGCCCTCAGCTTTCAGCAGGCCTGGAACACTTCTGCCTCTGAGGAGGTCACTCTCCCTGCTCCCTCCTCAGCAGAACACTGCTGTCTCATTACTTGATGCAAGGCTCTTGGTAGTAGTAACCATTTTTCTTCAGTTCTCCTGGATCATCCTCAGTCTTAGGTTATGTGTACCTAAGCTTCAGGAGTGGGGCTATATTTCCACATGTAACTTTCTTTTAACAGAGTTGGTTTCTTTACAAGTTCTTTCTCCCCCTTTTGAAGCTTTAAATTGTATAAATTATCATAATAAATAATTACATGTGCTTAGCCTTTTTGTCCTTATCAAGAATTTGGAGGGGCGCCTGGGTGGCTCAGTCGGTTAAGCGTCCGACTTCGGCTCAGGTCATGATCTCACGGTCCGTGAGTTCAAGCCCCGCGTCGGGCTCTGCGCTGACAGCTCAGAGCCTGGAGCCTGCTTCGGATTCTGTGTCTCCCTCTCTATCTGACCCTCCCCTGTTCATGCTCTGTCTCTCTGTCTCAAAAATAAATAAACATTAAAAAAAAATTAAAAAAAAAAAAAAAAAAAAAAGAATTTGGAACTAATTTCCAGTCTCATATTTCATATCATTTCAATCATCCTGAGTGGCTTCAGGTACCAAATAAAGTTATTCCTGCGCTTTTTAAAAAAACTCAATTTTGTTGATCTTATTCTTCTGGTAAAATTAGACACTAGAAGTCAATTAATTACTTATTGAAATGTACTTGACATATAATGTTATTTTAGTTTCAGGTGTACAACATAGTGATTCAACAATTCTGTACACAACTCGGTGTTCACCATGATCAATGCGGTCACCATCTGTCACCATACAACATTATTATAATATTATTGATTATACTTCCTATGCCCTAATTCCTGTACATTTTAAAGTTCTTCATTTTGCTCCATCTGCCTCTCTAACTATTTTCCTTTTCATCACCTTAACTTAAATTGTTGGC